>NW_024070213.1:18618265-18947919 GCF_014754425.2 Oryx dammah | reverse complement strand
TTGCTCCAATAATAATAAATTACCCATTTACCACAATAAGTAGGAAACAAAAGAAATCATAAAATTGGGGGAAAAAAAACACAACAACTAGATTTTACATGCTGAAATGAATATCAAAGATCCCACATGCGCAACTAAGATCTGGGGTAGCCAAAAAATTTTAAAAATTACTGACTAATTTTACTTTAAACTCTGTATTTTAAGGCATTAGAAATACTGTAAAGGTGCCTTTTCACTTTAATTCTCAGTGTTTCTGTTTTAAATTACAGTGTGCTGAGCAAATATACCTATAAACAAATACCAATCTGTTTTTTACACTTTATTGGATTTTTAAAATCCTGCTTTCAGACCTTTTAAATCATAAATAGTGAATTACCTCTCCTCACTACCAAGTGATACCCAATCTCACAAATATTTATGTGCGATTGAGTTTTAGAAACAGAATGTACGTAATACACTAACATAGCTTAAGGCAAACATTTCCATAAGAAAAATGCATTGGTTAGCTCAAGGTTTGAGAAAAGTTAAGTTCAGGTGGAGCCAGGTGTTGTCATGGCAACACAGAATTTTAAGAAAAACCTCCTTTTAAATTTATATAGAGAAAGGGAAGAAATCTAACACTTGTTTGTTTCCTCCTGCCGCTTAAGAGAGAGAGAAAAAATGTTTGACACTTGCAGCCTATTTCCTCCATTTGGAGACCCCTGGCCTTCCTGCCTGTTACCCTGTCATTGTGACCTTTATAAATTACTTCAAAGCAGAGGTACTTCACATGAAAAATAAATAGATCACCAGTTTCACTGGCTAGTTGAAAGATTCAAATGAGGTAACAGATGAAATTCTCTTGTTACTCTATTTGACTCTTTAAATATTTAATACATAGTTTTTCTTTCATCATTGCTTATGGAAATGAAAGTAAAAATAGTGCCAATAACATTTTGTGTTTTTTTTTTTTTTGTGATGGGTGTTAGATCAGCATCTAATATGGGTGTGTGTGTGTGTGGGTGTGTATGATTAACTGTTCAAGTGTCATTTGTTGAAAAGACTTTTTCTCCGTTGTATTTGTTGTAGCCACGCTTTCTGGGAAACAAATTCACTCAGAAGTACAATGCAGATAGTGGAGTGCAGTTTATATACACTGGCAGGCCCAAGGCAGAGTCTCCTCTTAGCCAGGGACCCTGACCAGTTTTTGTGAAAACCTTATATACCCTAAGTGTACGTGTTCAAACCCACCTCCCCAAATTCCTTGAAACTAGTCTGGACAAGATAAAAGAGAGATAAGATCAAAGTTAACCCATGGTTGATGTGTCATAAGCCTAGATAGTTAAACAGTGAACATTTATCAATAAGCCTGTGGTCATACCCCAATAAGCGTAATAGTATTTATCACTTTGTTCTGTTACAGAGATAATTAACATAATCTTTTAGGCAATGGAGAGTCTAGGTACAAGTCCTGAGGCTCCTTCATCGGGGTCTGCTTTTCCACTGGTATGTCATTTCCATAGATACTGGGCATATAGCTCAAAGTCCACAGTCCAGCCCAAGATGTAGTCCTGCTTTCAAGATGGAGCCTGTTGTGTTTCCTCCTTCATATTGCCTTTGCTGTTTGGTCCAATTTCAGTCAACTGCATTTATGAGGGTCTATTTCTGGTCTCTCTATTCTGTCCCATTGATCTGTTTGTCTTTCAGCACACTAACTTGCTTACTGTAGCTAGATAGTAAGGCTTGACATTGAATAGGGTCCGTTCCCCAATTTTCTTCTTCAATATTGGGTTGGCTATTCTGGGTATTATGACTCTTCATATAAACTTTGGAATTATTTTGCCAAAATCTATAAAATGACTTGCTGCATTTTTATTGTGACTATATTGAACCTATAGATGATGTTGTAAAGAACTGACATCTTGAAAATATTCTGTTTTCCTACCTATAAACATGTAGTATTAGTTGATTTAAATTCTTTGATTTTGTTTACCTGAGTCTGTACTTTTCCTCATACAGAACTTGTACATATTTCATTGGATTTGTACCTAAGAGTTCAAAATAAATGGTATTTTGTTCCAAATTCCACATTTTGCTTGCCATTGTTGGTGTCATAGAAGGCAATTGACTGGGATATTCCCTTTACATTCTTGGACATAAAGCTAGTCAGTCTCAAATGCAACTCAAAGTCATGACCCTCTACTCGCATGTGCTCGCATGGTTGGTCTTTCTGGTATGACTACCCTCAGAGTAGCATAAACTATTGGGGACTGAAAATAATGCACAACCTATGAGTTGAGAATTATGTTTTATTCAACAGATTTACTGAGGACTATAGCCCATGATTATCATCCACTTAGATATCTGAGGGGACTGTTCCCAAGGGGTAAGTTGTAAAGCAGGAGCTAGAATATATAGGAACTTCTGCTGAGAAAACACCCACGTAACTGAACATCAATATTCCATTGTATGTATGCACTGTTTTAAGCTTTTGTTCATTAAAACCTTTGTCTTTGTTCTTAGTGGCCCCCAGAAGTTTAAAGGATGCTAGGTCCAATCAGAATTATCATATGCTGGGCCTCCTTTGTTCTCTGAGACAGGCAAATTAGGAGCCAGATTCCTGGGTAACAGACAAAAAACTTGTGGTGCAAGTTGTGTGGTCCAACTTCTTCTAATGAGAAGCTGGAAGTGGATTTTATCATCTCTTCATTCTGCTCTGAGATGAAGGAAGGAGAGATATAAAGTGCTTTCAAAGTGCTCATTTAAAACCACCCCTTTGCCATATGAGCCAGTGATCCCTCTCCTGGGCATATGTTCAAAGAAAGCAGTAATTTGAAAAGATACTTGCACCCCAATGTTCATAGCAGCACTATTTACAATACTCAAAGTATGGAAGCAATCTAAATGTCCAGCAACAGATGAATGGATTAAGAAGATGTGGTTCATACTTAACAATGGAATATTACTCAGCCATAACAAAGAATGAAATAATGCCCTTTGCAGCAACATGGGTGGTCATGGGAGTGTGTAATTTCTTTGGTTCTGTCTCATCACAACAAAAATTTGAAGTGATGGATGTTAAAGCCCTCAGACAGACCGTGTCACAGCTCTTGGACAAATCAGTGTTACAGCTCCATGTTACAGCTCAGTTTTATTTAGAAAATAAAAGAAAAATACATCCTCGAGGTGTGAGGGCATGCCGACACAAAAGATGCAAAGAGAAGAGAGTGAGGGACACCGTGCCCTTTGGCTCCTCTTTTTCATATGTTTTTCCTACCCCTCTCCACCCTGGGTCTGCCCTATGTAAACTGGGCTAGCCAGGAGTGCTGTTTGTTCTACCTGATGACCTCACTCTGGTCTTCGGACCTTTCTTTGTTCTGTTTTTGAGGGTTTTTCCCTTTCTTGTCTTTTATCCACCTCCATTCTGGACTCCTTTTTCCTATTCTAACTACCTAACAGATGGACTTAGAGATTGTCATACAAGGTGAAGTAAGTCAGACAGAGAGAAACAAATATATGATATCACTTACATGTAGAATCTAAAAAAAATTAAAAATAAATTTATTTATTATACAAAAGAGAAATAGATCCATAGACACAGAAAATAAACTTATGGTTACCAAAAGGGGAGGTTAGAGGAGGGATAAATTAAGAGATTGGGATTAATATATGCATATTACTCGATATAAAATAATCATTAAGGACCTACTGTATAGCACAGGAAACTGTACTTAATATTTTGTGATAACATAAGACAGAAAAGGATCTAAAATATATATATATATATGCATATGTATACTAGATATGTATATATATATAAAACTGAATCACTGTGCTGTACACACACAACATTGTAAATCAACTATATCTCAAAAACAAAACAAAACACAACATTGTAAACCAACTATACTTCAATTCAAAAAAAAAAAAAGGCCCGTTATTCTTTGTAGTCCTCAGGGAATGAGGTATGCCTAGCCCCTCAGGTAGCACTTGGAAAAATTGAGATACTAGATATGGAGTCCAGACTTTCTGCTCCTCATATGTTGAGGTTCAGGGGATGGGGATTGTGTCAGCTTTTCCTACTAGTTTTGATGTGGTTAGTTTCACAATTACTCTGCCTCTTGAACAGTTTCTGGATTTCTCACAGAATTCAGCTATGTGTGACTGTTGAACTTGTGTATTTTGGTGGGAAAAACAGTCCAGAACCTATTTAGCCATCAAGTTGTGTTAGTTACAGTGTCTTTTAATACTAAGCATGCATCTCTGTAATAGTCAAACCTATAAAGAACCAAATGTCATAAAATGGGTGTAAACAAACATTGTAACAACCATACAAAGGATTACAACTCAGCAATCAAAAGGAATGGGCAGTTGATACATGGAACAATTTGATTGAAGCAATGAAAAAAATAAAAAAGCTAGTCACACAATTTTACATATTGTTTGATTCCATTTTTTATAACTATTGCAATGACAAAATTATAGAGATAAAAAACAGCAGCTAAGGACAATCATGAGAGAGGAAAGAAGAGTGTGGCTATGAAAGAGCTACAGGCTGTATCTATGTGGTGATGGAGTCATTCTGTATCTCCACCACGTCAGTGTCCACATTTGTTGTGATTTCACACTTTAGTTTTTAAGATGTTACCATGGGGTCCACTAGGTAAAAGAGACCTAATATTTTCTGTAATATTTCTTACAACTGAGTGTGAGTCTGTAATGATCTGAAAAGTGTTTTTTTTTTTTTTTTTGAAGTTTAATTAAAAAATAATGTCGGTATAATAAAAAACAATTCAGGTTCAACAGCGCACTGCTCCAAAAATCAATACTCGAGGGAAGCAAATACTGGTAGAAAGGAAATTTGCTTTTAATCAGAATGCTGGAAATCTGAAGAGACGGTGGACTCAGTGTCCCCGAGAACCACCTCCAAGATTCTGCTCAGCCCTGACTTTAAAGGAAAAAGGGAAGTAATGTCAGTTAATCCTTGAAATAAGGGGCCAGAGTCATCACTATCCTCTAGTGTGTGGGCTTGTTGACTTCTTGTGACCTTTCTTTCTAAGATGTCTTGTTTACACTCTTCATGAGATTACAGAAACTAGGGAAAGAGATAAGATCATCTGTTAACTGGAAGCTAATGATTTGAAGACAGAGATAAAACAAGGGGGCCTCAGACATGCAAGGTCCTCTTTGCAGAAAACAGATCTCAGCAGTGAGAAATGGAGTATTTCCTGCCATACCAGTAAACAAGGATCTCACAGACATCAGTAATTGCAGCCCTCTGATGTTAGCCTGTGAGACCTAGGGGAACACAGGAAGGAGAAGAATATCTGCTTTCTTTCAACCATCAGACCACAGCCACTACCCTATGGTGAGCCCTGAGGAAACTTTAGATGTGAAAACACAGAATATTGGCCCCAGAGAGGTGAGGTGGATAGGAAAGGAATGATTTCAGTGAGCCCAACTCTTGCATCTTCCAATATGTAGAAAAGTGCTAAATCCCTTAACATCAAATATCTGGCTTTCTTTAATGAACAATAAAATCTTTTGATTTCAGACCACCTGCCCTTTTTTGCAAACCTTCTATATAACCTGGTTCTTCCCTTTCACCTCCTCAGAGCAGTTCTCTCAAGGCTACTTGAGAAATTGCCTCCCAGGCCTAAAGTCCTAAAAATTCCCATCAAATAAAAACAACTCTCAACTTTTAGGTTGTGAATATATTTTAAAGTTGACAGCAGGAGGCTCTTTTCCTTGTCATTAGAAAAACTGTATTGTAAATGACTTTTAATCAGATACCCCCATGATCTACTCATCTCTGACCCTTGAGCATACCTTACAAATGTTTTAATCATACAGCAATTTGGCTAACTTGCCAGTTCTTTCCATAGATCAAAGAAGTAGGAATGGAGAATAAGTAATTAACAGATGATCAGATCTCATTCCTAGCTTCCTCTTCAGTGATCTTGATGGGGACAGAGTAAATAGCTAATCCCACTAGGGGATTATAAATTAAAAAAAAAAAAAAAGTATGAGAGACCCCTGTAAGTTAAGGATTACTTAAGAAAATAGATTTGCTTAACCAGAAAACCAGCAGATTTGCTTAGCAACAAAACCACGAGGTATGCCCCAAAACAATAAAAGAATGGTGGCATGAAACCCACATCCTGCCCAGTGAGCTCCTTAAGTTAATGACCCCTAGAATATGCTTTCTACACACATTAAAAAAAAAAAAAAAACTAAACAAAACAATAATTTATGGAAAGGTGACATTTCAAAGCAAATTGTATTGAGACCTGAAATATTTCCTTAGTGCCATCACAATCCTGGTTTGATCATTTAAGGACAAGAAAACTCCCCAGACCAACCTGAAGGAGACGCTGATGATGGAAGTATGATGTCTACTCAGAAATGAGGAAGAAAGTGATTTTGCCCCTCCCCACTTTTCCTTTGATTATAAAACTGTAGCTGATTTAGTTCGTGGTGCAGAATCCTCTCACCCACCTGTTTCTAAGTCTCACAAATGTCCTGTTCTAAGAAATCACCTCTTATCTATCGCTTTGCCTCTCGCTGAATTTTTTCTGTGCCTAGACATAAATGGACAGAGTTCTTCAGAGCACCCCTCCTCCCAAAATGCCACCCAAGAGTTTCAGTCTCCCAAATAAACCACGTGAACAAGATAGAGGAACGAATCTAGAGGAAGAGTGCCAGGAGACCACAAGCCTGCATGCAGTGGGGGGTGGCGTCCCCTGTCTCAACAAGGAACTGAGATCACTTCCTCCCTTTTCTTTACAACTTTCAGGGCCGAGAAGAATCTTTGGAGGTGGTTCTGGGGGGACACTGAGTCTACCATCTTCTCAGATTGCCAGCTTTCTGATTAAAGACAGCTTGTCCTTCCACAAATGTTCATAAGTTTGATTTGGTAAGCCATGAGCAGCTGGGCCCAATTCAGTTGGTAACTTGGAGAGAGCTCTTTCCTGCAAAGAACTTTTTCCTGCCAAAAGCTGCTTACAATAAAAGCTAGATTGCTGCTGCTGCTGCTAAGGCGCTTCAGTCGTGTCCGTCTCTGTGCGACCCCACAGACAGCAGCCCACCAGGCTCCCCCGTCCCTGGGATTCTCCAAGCAAGAACACTGGAGTGGGTTGCCATTTTCTTCTCCAATGCATGAAAGCGAAAAGTGAAAAGTGAAATTGAAGTCACTCAGTCTTGTCCGACTCTTTGCGACCCCATGGACTGCAGCCACCAGGCTCCTCTGTCCATGGGATTTTCCAGGCAAGAGTACTGGAGTGGGGTGCCATTGCCTTCTCCGAAAAGCTAGATTAGATGAAGGAAAAAAACCAATTCATCCCTTCCATGCACATGGAGTTAGAATCCACTACATCATTTGCACAGTCAAGTGCAAAATAAAAAAGGTGGAGTGCTTTGTTTAAATTTGTTAACAATTTTAAGATATCAATGGTAGGGCATTAAGTCAAGTATGAAGCCCCTTTTCAGTCTGGAAAAGTGAGCTCCCAAATGGTCTGCATGTCCCCGTAGCTGATGGTGCACACAGAATCATTTTTAGTTACCATTCACCATTGACTGTGCACACTCTGTATTCTTGCTTCTTGAAGAGAGTACGTTCCTCTCCTGTTAGCTACCTAACAGGAGTTGCTTTGATTATTGGGTTTCACTCGTTTCTCTCAGATATTTTTCACGATGCACAAGGATGAAATATACTTTTATCCTACCATTGAAGAAACACTCGCATTCAGAATATTTAAACTCAGGCACTGGCCAATCAGAAGAGTCAATGGTCAGTGTTCTATACTTGGGGGTTACAGCTTTATCTTGAAGAAGGAATTCATAGGGCCTGGACTCCATCTTAGGCCTGTTCATGCTGATCATGCTTGGCCACCTTTCCAATGGACTCTGAACTCTGTGTTTAGTGCCTATGAAAATGACAACCAAAGGATAAGACCCCCTCCAGACAGGGGAACCTTGAAGATCGTATCTAGGTTACTCACCACCTAAGAGAAAACATACAGTAATCACCCCTTCCTCCAGACAGGCCACAAATTTTTCTGTCTCTATAGGAGTGTAACCTCGGGTTTATTGATTATTGGCTAATTGTTTGTTTGAGCACATAGCACGTGAATGAGGGGGTCATTGGGATTGTATTTTCCTTGATTTATGTAAGTCTCAAGGAATTTGGAGTGGTGGGTTCAGACATGTACACATGGGGTATAAAAGATTTTCACAAATGCTGATCGGGGTCCTTGGCTAAGAGGAGACTCTGCCATGGGCCCGCCGGTGTAATAAACTGTGCTTCACTATTTGCCTTGTCCTTCTGAGTGAGTTTGTTTCCCAGAACACGTGGCTACAACAATCTGAGCCCTGAAGAAAAGATTGTAAGTATTCTCTGGACCAAAGCTTCACTGGGGAGATATTAGAAAATAAAGTCCATACTATTTCCTTACGAATAACTGTGACTAAGCAGGACTCTATGGGGCCTTATTGGGATGGACACCACCTCCCACGTCCTCTCCCTGTCTCTTGCTTACAGAAAAGGTATTATTTTCCAGGCACCTCCAGAGTCACAAAAGCCTGCTTCAAAAATTTAGGGGAAAGATGGCAGGGATAATTAGGTGAAGGAGGAAAGGAACAGGCTGAGCTGACTCTCTTGGAAAAGAAGGAAACTCCATCTTACATTCGCAGTGAACTTTGGACTATGTGGCTGGTAGCAATGGAGATAACATAACTATCGCGAACAGGGCTCGCAGACTGATAAACACCAGCTTCCACACCAAGATTTCCCATCACCAGAAAGAATGTAGTAATCCCCTAGGTAGTCAGTCACCATTATAATTTTTATGGCACCCATTGGTATAATATATAACCAGCTGACCCTTCTGATTATGAATCATGGCTGTGACCTGATTGTTATCACCCTTGGACATCTTCCAGAGTAGGACTGAGGAATTTGGGGATGTGGGCTTGTGCACATACACTTAAGGTATATAAGGTTTTCACAGAAATGGGTTGGGGTCTCTGGCTAAAGAGGAAACTACCTCGGACCCACCAGTGTAATAAACTGCACTCCACTATCCACGTTGTCCTTCTGAGTGAGTTTGCTCCCCGAAGCGTTTGGCTACAACATTTGGTGCTTTGGCTGGGAAGCTCCTCACTTTGATGAGACAAGTCTCGCTTGGGGCTACTCTGAGTCCTTGTGGCTTGGATCTTCTAGAGCGGGGAAGGCGTCTCGCCCTTCTGGAAAGATTCCATTTCTCAATGCCTGGACCTTTCACATTGGTGGATAGTGGACAGCAGCAGGGGAACCGAGCACTCAGGTAAGGAGGTTCCCACCTAGCAGGGTGGAAGAGGGGGCCTGATCAACCCCCTGTGAGGGACTAGGGAGCACGTGGACCGCAACTGTCACAAAGAGGTGTCACAATGCTCCACTACAAACGCTCCACATTGTTCTGGGATAGATTGCTACTGGACAAACGTGAGAAAGTTGTGGGGAAAGCAGGGCTGTGAATGTCACAGAGGAGATGGTGTTCACACCGTCTGGGGGTAAACTATTACTGGGCAATTGTGAAGGGGCTTCTAAGGGAAGAAACTTGGCCTTTGTGCGCCTGTATTTTGCCCTCCCCAAGGAGGTGTCCTATCTGCTGTGAAATTCTTGAACCCTTCAGAACTGTCAGGCTAGAAGGAGGGGGATACATAAGTGAGTACGAATTGGCTTTTGCAGACATGGCCTGGGACATGGGATATTTAATCCATCTGTGTTTTCATCCACACCTGATCAAGCCCACCAAGGCAGAATGAACTTTCAAAGTCAAGGGAGAAACAGTCTTGGACCACGTGGTGTTCTGGTTCAGCTGTGCCGAGTGGCAGGTGAAGCCATACCGATCCCCCTTCTCCCTCTGGGATCTGGCAGGTAAGGCTCTTCTCACCCCAATTAGGAAGGAGGTGAAATGGCAATTTAAGTGTCACTGAGTGGAAATATCAGAAGTACACAGGGGACCGAGAACTTCGTAGACAGAAAGAAAAGGAAAGGAAGAAGAAGGTCCAAGAAGGCAAGCAAGATAGGGGGAAATGAATCTAAGGCAACTGTATTGGAGTGCATGATTTAAAATTTTAAAAAGGGATTAGGAGGAGACTATGGGGTGAAGTGGATGCCTAACTGCCTCCGCATACTCTATGAGGTCGAACGGCCCTCTGTGGGAGTAGGATGGCCACCAGAGGGCACCATGGACTTAAAAATAGTGGAAGCAGTCTATACAATAGTCACAGGAGAGCCGGCACACCCGGGTCAATATCCATATACTGATTTATGGCTATGGTTGGCTCAAGATCCTCCCCCTTGGGCAAGGCTTTACATTCAGAAAGGGAAAGGGAAAATAATGATGCAAAAATTGACTGATAACAAAAAAGAAATTCTGCAGAGTCCGGACAGGGACGATTTGCCCCTTCCCCCATACTGGATGACGCGCCTGCCATCTAACGCTCCACCTGGACCGGAGGCCGCCTTACCCAATCCAGGGCCTGCTGGGGCTCCTGCAGCTGCCCCTCCCCTGGAGGAGGTAGAGCTACCGCTTTGGCAGGCTCTGATCCCTGGGGGAAGGAGCCTCTAGTCAATGCCCACAGGATTCAGCCCCAGCAGAAAATCCTAAGCTATACCCACCCTTCCCAGTGAGTACTGATGGGAAGGAGGAAGGAGACACTGGAATTAAACAGGCTGCACTCCACCAAGGAGGCAGGGGGAAAGGGCTCCACTACAAATGCCCCTGAGAGAGCTTCAACAGCCCCCAGTTCAGGGAGCAGACAGACATTACCACCAGCCTCCGATAACCTATTATTACAAGCCGTTTTCCTCAATGGACATATTAAATTGGCAGAAACACACTCCATCGTACTCGGAGGAGCCACAAGGCATGATCAGGCTGTTGGAGACTATTTTGCAAACCCACTGCTCTACATGGGATGACATAATCCAACTATTAGTCTCCCTTTTCAGCACTGAGGAAAGACACAGGATCCTAACTGAGGCCAGAAAATGGCTAAGAGAAATGGCACCTGAGGGTACCGCAAACCTGCGGTGGTGGACAGAACTAGCCATCCTCGATGAGAGGCCCAATTGGGACCATAACACAGAGGAAGGGAGGGGCCACCTGGAGAGATATCGGCTGCCTATTTTACAAGGCCTCAAGAGGGGGGCCCGAAAGCCCATGAATATGGCAAAGCCCACCGAAATAATTAAAAAAGAAACTGAATCACCCTCTGAGTTCTACAAAAGACTGTGGGAGAGGGCGAGGGTGGGATGATTTGGGAGAATGGCATTGAAACATGTATAATATCATATATGAAACGAATAGCCAGTCCAGGTTCGATGCATGATACTGGATGCTTGGGGCTGGTGCACTGGGACAACCCAGAGGGATGGTACGGGGAGGGAAGAGGGAGGGGGGTTCAGGATGGGGAACACGTGTATACCTGTGGTGGATTCATGTTGATGTATGGCAAAACCAATACAATATTGTAAAGTAATTAACCTCCAATTAAAATAATAAATTTATATTAAAAAAAAGAAAGATTGTGCAAGGTGTATAGGCTCTATACGCCAATAGATCTGGAGGGTGCTGGATTTCAGATGACGGTAAACACAGGCTTTGTGTCTCAAGCCTACCCTGATATCAGACTCAAGTCTCAAAAGGTAGAAGGACTATTGGCCATGACTAACTCACAGTTGATTGAGATCACTGATAAGGTATTCAGGAATAGAGACACACAGGTTATATGACCCTCCAGGAGAGAAGTCAGATGAGTTAAATAATCGAGAAAGAGAGCTGATCCAACAGTTCCCTGAGGTTTGGGTGGAAGATAACCTCCCTTCTTCCGGCTCGCCAAATATCAAGCTCTGGTGGTAATAGAACTCAAACCCAGTGCCATAACAGTCAGGAAACGTCAGCACCTGCTACCGCTGAAGCGGGTTGGCATTTTGCCACATATAAATAGGTTACCAAATGTGAGCCCCCTGATTGAATGCCAGTCAGCCTGGAACACACCAATCTTTCCTGTTAAGAAGGGGAACTAGACTGCAGGCCTGTGCAGGACGTTAGACTGGTCAACCAAGCCACTGTGACCCTACATCCCACCGTTCCTAACCCCTATACTTTACTTAGCCTCCTCCCACTGAGTGCTAAGATCTATACTTGTTTAGATCTCAAGCATGCCTTCTGTATATGCCTTGACCTGGTGTCTCAACCCATTTTTGCTTTTGAAAGGGAAGACTCAGCAGGGGGCACCAAACAACAGCTCACATGGACTTGCCTCCCACAAGGGTTTAAAAATTCCCCAACCATCTTTGGGGAAGCCTTGGCTTCTGACCTGGACTCATTCCAGCCAGAGAGGTTCAGATGCAGATTGCTACAATGTGTGGACGACTTGCTTTTGATTGCCAGGAACAAAGAGGACTGCTGGGAAGGGATCAAGGCTTTACTGGAGCTGTTGATGGAGTCCGGCTACTGAGTTTTGAAGAAGAAGGCACAGATCTGCAAGGAGGAGATAAGGTATTCGGGGTTTGTTGAGAGGAGGCACAAGGCTGTTCGACCAGTCAAGAAAAGATGTCATTTTGAGAATTGCACAACAAAAAACCAGATGACAGGTCCGAGAGTTCTTGGGAACTACTGGGTTTTGTAGGATATGGATTCTGGGTTATTCCCAGATGGCCCAGCCATTATATGAACTCTTAACTGGACCAGAAGGAGATTCACTGAATTGGACCGAGAGACAGCAGCAGGCCTTTGAGGAATGAAAACTGGCAATTACATCAGCACCCGCCTTGGGCCTGCCAGACCTTACCAAACTGTTTACTCTTTACATAACTGAAAAAGAAAAGTTGGCTATGGGAGTGTTGACGCAGACTATGGGGACATGGGACAGACCCATGGCTTATCTCTTGAAATGACTGCACAATGTTGCCACCAGGTGGCCAGGATGCTTCCAGGTGATTGCTGCATTTGTCTTACTAGTCCAAGAGGCAACCAAGCTGACTTTGGGCCAGGACTTAACCATAAAAGTCCCCCATGAGGTTGACACTCTCCTACAAGGGGACCCCACAAATGGCTGTCAACATCTTGGATTACTCAATACCAGGGACTTTTATGTGAGAACCCACATGCCACTATTGAGCCTTGTCAAGCAGAAGGTGGGCCCTCACATGATTGCAAAGAAATCCTAGAGGAAGTTTATGCTAGGTTTATGACCTGAGAGACCACCAATCCTGGACCCAGATTGGGTCCTGTACACTGATGTCACCAGCCTGGTGAAACAAGGACAACCGTTGGGATATGCAGTAGTCACAGAAGAAATGATTGTCAAGGCCGGCTCACTGCCATTACACTGGTCTGCTCAATGGGCCAAACTATATCCTCTAATCCGGGCCCTCCAGCTGTCAAAAGGTAAGAAGACAAACATTTACACTGACTCTAGGTACACTTTTATGGCACCCCACTCCAGTACTCTTGCCTGGAAAATCCTGTGGACAGAGGAGCTTGGTAGGCTACAGTCCATGGGGTTGCGAAGAGTCGGACACGACTGAACAACTTCAATTTCACTTTTTGCTTTCATGCATTGGAGAAGGAAATGGCAACCCACTCCAGTGTTCTGGCCTGGAGAATCCCAGGGATGGGGGAGCCTGGTGGGCTGCTGTCTATGGGGTCACACAGAGTTGGACACGACTGAAGCAACTTAGCAGCAGCTGCAAGCATGCTTTTGCTACTTTACATGTGCATGGGGCTTTATTTAAGGAGAGAGGTCTTCTGACTGTCAACTGAAAGGATATTAAAAACAAGGAAGAAATCTTGACTCTATTAGATGCTGTATGGGAACCGGAAAAGGTAGTGGTGATGCATTGCTGGGGTCACCAAAAGAAAGACACTCTACAAGCACAGGGGGAACCAACTAGCAGATAAAGACACAAAACATGTGGCTGAGGAATTTGGGGCTGCTGGTGGGGGAATCTATCAGAACCTTTGTTAACTTTGACTCTCCCACAGTATACCCCAGCCCAAGACCAGCTGGCTGAAGCAGAAAGGGCCACCAAAAATGAAAAAGGTTGGTGGGAACTGCCCGATGGCAGATTACAGGTACCTGAGGCATTAACCCCCACACTGGGATCTCAGGTTCACCAGATAACTCACTTAAGACATGACAAAATAGAAGAATTAATTCGAAAATATTTCCTAACTCCATGACTTTCCTCCTTGTGTAGAATGGAATCCCAGAACTGTTCTGCTTGCTCGAAGGTCAATGCTGCCCTTGGACATAAACAAAAGTCCCCAGGGATACAATTAAAAGGCACTCTACATTTTGAACATTTAGAAGTGGACTTTACTGAAATGAAACCCTGCCAACATGGTCACTATTTACTGGTCATGGTATGTACCTTCTCAGGATGGATGGAGGCCTTCCCTACCCGAACTGAAAAGCAAACAAAGTGGCTCACTGTCTGCTTCAAAGAATAATCCCCAGATTTGGGTTCCCAACCAGCATAGGATCAGACAACAGCTCTGCCTTCATAGCCGACTTAATTCAACAGGTATGCAAAGCTCTAAACTTCAAATGGAAATTGCATACAGCATACAGGTCCCAGAGTTCTAGAATGGTGGAAAGAACCAACTGACCTCTTAAAGAAACGCCAAAGGGATTATAGAGACTGACTGTTTATGGATGGACTTGCTTCTGGTGGCCTTGCTCAAATTAAGGGTGACCCCATGTTCTCACAGTTATCCTCCTTATGAAATTATCTATGGGAGACTCCCTCCCCTAGTGAGACAGGTGTCAACAAACTTGCTACAGGTAAAAGAGGATGGGATTTCACAGCAGATAGAACAATTGGGTAAGGTAATACATCAAATAACTAAGTTTGTACAAGAAAGGGTGCCATTCCCTCTTGGGGAACAGATTCACGAATTTGTACCCAGTGATCAGGTGTGGGTCAAGGACTGGAAACATGACTCCTTGGCCCCACGTTGGAAGAGTCCATATACTGTTGTTCTAATCACCGCTATGGCAGTTCAAGTTGAAGGTGTCACTCCCTGGATTCACCACACGAGGGTGAAGAGAGCATATCACACAGACCTGGAGAACACCGAGTGGACTGCACAGAAGGACCCCGCTGAGCCATGTGAAACCAAGATCATCTTGAGATAGAAGGAAAAGAGATGAAACTCTACAACCAACTCCTGCTACCTGGACTTTCTGGTATCATCTTGAGACTAGCCATAGTTTCTGCACAGGACAATGTTTTCATTTCATAGGCACATTCTTATGCTGACTTTCGTAAAAAAATCTAACTGCTGGGTGTGTGGAGCCATGCCCATGTCTGTCATGGATGGACTCCCGTGGTGGGTATCACCTCTACAGAGGGGTGATATGTCTAGCTTATGTGATTTTTTGCATCAGGCAAAACAACAAAAATCGAGTATGGAAACTGTAATCACCACCCACTGGTTATGTGGAACTAACTTATGGCCTTGGCTGCCCCAAGGATGGATAGGGAGGTGTACCTTGGGTCTAGCCTTTGCCCATGGAAACATCAGGTCAGCAATACAAGAGCCTTTAAATTTACCCTCCTGTGGGCTAGATGATCATGATCAGTTTTCCATTGGTATGATTATTTGTCTGCTATATTTGTTCCTTCATTGGGCACTGCGGACATAATGATCAGAGTTGAAATTCTAACTAATTTCACCCAAAGAGCCCTAAATGACAACCTGAGAGTGATTCAAGCACTAAATACTGAACAAAAACAAATGAGGAAAGCGGTATTTCAAAGTAGAATGGCTTTAGACATACTTACAGCCGCTCAAGGAGGGACCTGTGCTATAATCAAAGCTGAATGTTGTGTATATATTCTTGATTTATCTGACAATATATCAGCCACTCTAGATGACATGAAAGGTCAAGTAAAAGCTATGTCTGATGATAATCTTCCTTTTTGGACTTCTGTTCTCTCACAGGTGAAGGGTGTTTGGTGGAAAACTATATGAGCCATTGTTATAGTTGCTCTGTTGATTCTGTTATGTGGACCTTGTATTCTCCAATGTGTTGTTAACTTTGTATCACAGAGGCTGACTTCATTTACCCAAATATATACCAGGAAACCTAAAATGCAGTATATCCTGATGAGTGATGTTCACACTGGAAGCTGAGAGCATCAAGAGAGGCGAATGAAGGAGGAAAGGAACATGCTGAGCTGACTCCAACTTGGACAAGAACGAAACTTCATCTTACATTCTCCGTGAAACTTCGGACTATGTTATAGCCATGGAGATAACATACCTACAGCCTAACAGGCCTCCTGGACTGATAAACACAGGATTCCATACCAAGATTTCCCATTGCCAGAAAGAATGTAATAATCCCTTATGTAGTCAGTCACCATTGTAATCTTTATGCTACCCATTGGTGTAGGCTACAATGTATAACTAGCTGACCCTTCTGATTATGAATCATGGTGGTAACCTGATTGTATCTCCCTTTGACATTTTCCAGAATAGGATTGAGGAATTTGGTGATGTGGGCTTATTCCCGTACAATTAGGGTGTATAAGGTTTTCACAGAAATTAGTCGGGGTCCCTGACTAAAGAGGAAACTCTGCCTTGGACCTGCCAGTGTAATAAACTGCATTCCACTATCCACACTGTCCTCTGAGTGAGTTTGCTTCCCGGAGCATCTGGCTGCAACATAGAGAGTTGGAATGGACATGTACACACTGCTATGCTTAAAATAAATAGACAACAAATACTTACTATACAACACAGGGAACTCTGCTCTATGTTACATGGCAGGCTAAATAGGAGGGGAGCTTAGGGGTGAATGGATACATATATATGTATGACTGAATCCCTTTACTGTTTACCGGAAACTATCACAACATTGTTAATTCTCTATACTCCACCCCAAAATAAAAAGCTTTTTTTTTTTTTAAAGAAAGAAAAGACTTAATGACTGAAAAGTTGTAAACATGTAGTGACAAAAATAACTGGGGCCAGGAGAATTGATAACAGTTTTACAGTAATTAGCCATATGGCAGTCAAAGAATCTTTACCCCCTCTCTGAATTACCAGGATAGTCGTATCTGACACACATTTCCAGAGTTGTTTTACAGATGCTTAAACCTCTACCAAATGGAAGAAGTTAACTGCTTGATGCCCATAAACAGTGGCCCTCAGAGCTACTGGAGCCCAAGGAATGATAATGTTAACCCCTGTGATGCCACCCTGGTTCGTCACCATCAGACAATCAGAGAAATGAGAGGATCACCCACCCTCACTCCCCTCCCTCAGCATGCCTTTAAAATTGCTTTCTTGAAACCCATTGAGGAGTTAGAGTTTTTGAGCACTAGCTGTCCTGAACTCCTTGTCTGGTACCTGCAGAAAAACTTCTTTCCTCAGTGAAATTAAAACAACTATATACTTTCTCCCCTTACACTGCAGCTCCCCAGGAACCATGTAAAAAACATCACTGTATCTTATGTATGGTATCAGGAATAGGGTTTCATGGTGGTTTAGTCGCTATGTCGCGTCTGACTCTTAGGACCCCATGGACTGTAGCTGACGAGACTCCTCTGTCCATGGGATTCTCCAGGCAAGAATACTGGAGAGGGTTGCCATTTCCTTTTCCAGAGGATCTTCCCAGTTCAAGAATTGAACCCTGTCTCCTGCACTGCTGGCAGATTCTTTACTAACTGAGGCTTTCCTGGTGCTCAGATGGCATAGAATCCACCTGCAGCATGGGAGACCTGGGTTGGGAAGATACCCTGAAGAAGGGAATGGCTACCCACTCCAGTATTTTGGCCTGGAGAATTCCATGGACAGAGGAGTATGGCAGGCTACAGCCCATAGGGTTGCAAAGAGTCAGATATGACTGAGCGACTTTCACTTCACTTCACATAGGGTTTCATAAGAAAGTAAACAGGATGATAAAGTTTAGGAATTACAAAATTCATAGTTTAAAAAAGAGATTTTTGTGTTAAAGAGAGTTATTTTATCATACTTCCTCTTTCATTATTTGTGCTCAAAAGTGAAAGTGTTAGTCACTCAGTCATGTTCAGCTCTTTGAGACCTAATGGACTGCAGCCTGCCAGGCTCCTCTGTCCATGGAGTTCTCCAGGCAAAGTAAAATAAAGTTAAAAAAAAAAAAATAATAAGACTGAAGTGGGTAGCCATTCGCTTCTCCAGAGGATCTTCCCGACTCAGAGATTGAACCTGGGTCTCCTGCATTGCAGGTAGATTCTTTATCCTCTGAGCCACCAGGAAAGCAATTTTTGCTTGAGCCATCTTAAATTTCAAAGGATTATCCAACTGCTATACATGTTCTCTTCTCTTTTGCAGTTCCCTTCAACTGAAACATTTCTCCTTTCAAACTCAATGCCTTACTTTTTCGTTTAGCCAATGTATACTCAAGTCTTCAGTCTGCACATTTATGATATCACACTAAGTTCTCTCATAATAACTTACTCCACTGCCTTTTGTAATTTATATATAAAATTTGTGATTTTATATACCCAGTAAACGTTTCAGTTTTCTATTAAGTCGCTCAAATGAAGGAATCACATCTCTTCATTATTATACACTCAGAACACACCATGAAGCCCAGTAACACAAAGATATTAAACTTCAAAAACATGTTCTAATTGGCAAGTGAATAACCATATCAATGATATGGACTATTACTTTTTAATGACTTTCCTAAGAATCAGGAGTGGTTACAGCAATATGAAATTGAGGGACTTTATATTCATAGACTCTGTGACTAACCCAGCAATGCCATGAGTCAACACTAACATTTATTTGCTGCCTTAATTTCAAACTAACTTTCAAATGAGATCATTTAATCATGCATTCTGTCACCAATTTGAGAACAAATTTACTTGGTCTCTCAATCAAAAAGCTCATCTTAAAATAAAAGGAATAATAACAGCTTCATTATGTAGTTGGGCCAATTAACTGAGACACATTTAAATCTTTTATCAATGTTTCTGGATCATGGCAAGTGATAATAAACTGTAGCTTTTTGTTATTACACCATGATAATAATGATAATTATGAGCTCTGTCAACTGTTTGAGAATTCCAATAAAAGGAAATTTACTTTACTTTACTTTAAGGTTTACTTCCTTTTCTCTTTGACAACAAAATCTTGAAATGATGTAAAAAGGATAAACTTGAAAGTTCTTATGTACTTCTGTCTGTAATAATGCAAGTTGATAAAGACCAGCTGATGCTGAGAAAAATTAGAAGAGCAGGATCCAAACAAACAAAATTTTTTTAAAGCACTGGAAAGTTTTCAAGGTAAATGAAGAAACAGGAAAGATTCCAAGACGTAAAAAAAATAATTTGGGAGTTACTCTTCTCCTATCCATATCTTGGTGAAGAGTCATCTGCTCAAAATCTGGGCAGAAGGCCATGGCCAGCAGACACTGTCCTAGTTGAGGTAAAAATTGCTGTCAGTCCACTTAAAAAAATCCTGAAGACAAAAGAGGGCCAAAGATATTTAGCTTAATATTTTTCCTTCAAGCTACTTGCCAAATTACTAAACTTCACAGGGAAAGAGGCTAACAAGAAAAATGTGAAAAGCAGAGTAGCATTTTGAGAGTCATGTAGCACTGAGGAGAAAAAGTTCAATCTCCAACAAGGAAAAGAGCTTTAGTAATAATCCAGGCTCTCAGAATTTCTAGAGGTCTGGCCATGGGTGCTAGGATAAATAAGAAGTGGCGGGATGGTAGAACACAACAAAATATTAATTGATTACAAAGATAAAAGAGAAACTTTACATTGAAGTCTGATAAAATGAAAGTGAAAGTTGCTCAGCCATGTCTGAATTTGGTGATCTTATGGACGGTAGCCTGCCAGGCTCCTCTGTCCATGGAATTCTCCAGGCAAGAGTACCTGAATGGGTTGCCATTAATAGGCACCACATTAACCATGTGAACAAAGTAAGCATCATAACAATGGAACAGAAAACTGTATCCTCTGAATGAATGAACAAAACTTCACTACATTATTGCTCTGCTATTCCTGCCAAGGAGACATAACTTGAATATAACTATGAGAAATAATCAAACAAATTTAAATTGAAGAACATTTTACAGAATATCCAGCTTGTAATATTTAAAAGCATCAGCTTATGAATGTCAAAGGTTAAGGAAGTCTTCTAGATGTTAGGAGATTAGACAAAGTAACTAAATGCAGAAAGTATTTCTGATCTGGATATTTAACTCAAAAGAACATTATTTGACAATTGGAAAATGTTATAGAGACTTAGAGATGGTAGTACTGTGTCAGTATTAATTTGTTGATTGATAATTGTATTTTAATTAAGTAGGGGTTTTTTTTTGTAGGAAATACATATGAAAATATCCAATGATACTTGAAATTTTATAATGAAATTTATCAAATTGGCAACTAATTCTCAAAAGGTTTGGGGAAAAAGTAAGTTTTTTCCCCTGTACATATAATCTTTTTATAAGTTTCTGAAAGTTTCTAAATTTAGATTAAAATTGCATAAAGTCAGCAGCAAACCAAAAAAATTAACACTTTTTTTTACCTGGAATATCCAGTTTTAAAATCTCATAGAAATAAAAGTGCTACCATTTAAAAAGATATTCAGAATGCTGCAGCATAGTTTATAGAAGCAAAAGTCTGAAAAGAAAGTTAAAGTTAATGTTCATCAATAAAGGAGTGTAAAATATAAAGCCATATGCATGCATGCTAAGTTGCTTCAGTTGTATCTGACTCTGTGCGACCCTATGGACCACAGACTGCCAGGCTCCTCTGTCCGTGGAATTCTCCAGACAAGAACACTGAAGTGGGTTACCATGCCCTCCTCTAGGGGATCGTCCAGACCCAGAGACTGAACCTGTGTCTCTTACATCTTCTCTTACATTGGCACACACGTTCTTTACCACTAGTGCCACCTGGGAAGCCCCATAGGAAGTCACACTATGATGTGACTCAGAACCATATGAAATTTTCATAGGATATTGTTAACAATAAGAAAAAGCAAAATAACAGAAAAGCAGATATAATTTGTTCACATTTGTTGTAAAAGAAAAGGTGAATTACATCATGAATATAAATGTATAGGTTCACTTTAGATTATATTATCACACAAAGAATCAGAGGGTATATTTTAGACTGTTAACATGAGTTCCTCTGTGACTAGGACCCATGAACAAGACTGAGGGAAAATAGAGAAACCAGGTTGGTGTTTAATTGCAATTTTAAATTTTTATTCCTAAAGATTCATGTTAGATCAAAACTTTGATCCTTGATAACATACTGTCACTTTTAAAATTTTAATATTGGCAAATCCATTTGAAAACACTGTTGCAAGTTTCAGAGTAAATTCCGTTTTCCTTGATGGCAGCACAGCTATTTTCTTGAGCTGGTCCTTTTATGAAAAATCTGAAAAGGAAAAGATAAAAATATTATTCATCATCATTGCTGAAGACATCCATTCTGTTCTCAGTTAAAAACCTCCCTTAATTAAAAGATGATTCAAATATTTAAGGCATTTTCAAACACTTAGAGTCATGAAACATTTCAATACCTCAGTAATTTAGTATTACTGTCTGTGATAGAGAATTCCAAAGTCTGTTTGTAAATGACAGAGCTAAGACGAAATCTGTGCTCACATTTCTATCCTAGTATTCTTTCCATTGTTCCATGTCATCCATTTAGATTAAAAACTGGGAGTAAGTCACATGGGTAGCTCATTAAATCTTTCTTGGTTTTTCATATCCATTTGTACAACAGTGATATAAATATTTACCTCATTATGTTGTTACAGAGGTTAAATGACTAGATGTTTGTAAAGAACTTAGTACACAAGTTGACCTGCTTGCATTGGTGGTTCAATGGTAGAATTCTCACCTGCCACAAACTGATCTGATCCATGTAAACCCTAAGTAAATTATACACTTATTGTAATACTTATCCAGAAAGTGATGTGTTGAATACAATAATGAAGTTATATATAAAATATTGTACTGTTAGTGATTTATTCTGTTAAGAATTTATTTAAACCTAGAAAAAAGGTTTAAGAAGGGGTCACAAAAAAGATATGCATGATTTTCAAAGCTTCCAGAATAATAGGGAAAAGTAAGTGTTGGATTTTCATATTGGAAAATACACCTACATTTGGATTTATATATGTTTACGCTTGAATTTTGTATTGAATGTTTTTGAACAAAAATCCCTAGGCATAGTCCAGAGTTAAAACTCAATCCTAAAGGTAGTGTTTAGTAGATTTGGCATGAGGAAGAAACCTAAGTTAGCATCTTCATAACTAGCCAGTCAGGTCATGTCCAGTGATACAACTTAGATCTCACCCATAATTTTATTCTCCATTCCAAATAATGTCTTCAGTTGACTTCCTTAGATTTATTAATTTAGTGCAGTGAGATAGAAAATGTGTGTGTCGTTCAGTCGTGTTCAACTCTTTGCGACCACATGGACTGTAGCTCACAGGCTCCTCTGTCCATGGAATTCTCCAGGCAAGAATACTGGAGTAGGTTGCTATTCCCTTCTCCAGAGATAGAAAATAAGTAATATTTAATAATGAAACAGGAGTGAAGGGACAATAACACACTAGTATTCATTAACCAATAGTATTGGTTACCATAGTGAATGTTTCTTATCACTGCTGTAACAAATTGTCAAAAATTTGGTGGCTTAAAGCAGCACAAATTTTTTATCTTACAGTTCTAGATATCAGAAGCTCAAAGCTGGTCTTAAAGAACTAGAATCAAGTGTCTTTGGAGCTGTCTGCTGCAGGTGCTGGGGAAAAACTTGTTCATTGTCTTTTGCAGATACTAGAGGTTGCCTGCACTCCTTGGCTATCAGACAACTTGGACCTCTGCATTTATCTTCAAATATCCTCCAAGCCTGCCCCTACTTTCTCCCTCTCATAAGGACTTATGATTACACTGGGCCCACCTGAATAATCCGGCATAACACTTCTATTTCAAGATTATTAATTTAATCACACTCATGAGCTCCCTTTTAGACTTAAGGTAGCATTCACAGAATTTGGAGATTAGAACATTTAGGGGCACTATTACTTAGCCTACCAACATAGGGATAATATTTGAGTTTACTGATCCTACTATAGTATAATATAACTTTATAAATTAATACAAGTGCACAAAAGCATTCATAAAATTTTCAAAATCTCAATAATCTCCTGCAGCTGCTGAGAGCATTTAGGATTATTTTGTTCTGTCTTGTATTTCTTATTTGTTTTTTAGCATTGTGATGATCTTACAATTCAAAAAAACCATGTAGTGTTTTTTTTTTTTTAATTACTTAAAATAATGAAAAGAAGCATTGATACCAGGGAAGGAACCAAGGGGGAAAAGGGAGAGGATGATATTGGGAGATTGGGACTGACATACATATACTATTGATACCATGTATAAAATGTATAAAATAGGTAGCTAATGAGAACCTACTGTATAGCTCCAGGAACTCTACTCAGGGTTCTGAGGTGACTTAAATGGGAAGGAACTCCAAAAACAAGGATGTACAGCTGATTCACTTAGGTGTACAATAGGAACTAACACACTATTGTAAAGTAACTATAGCTCAATAAAATTAATTTTAAAAAGAAAAATTTAAAAAGTACTGAGAACTTTGAAAGCAGAAGACTACATTGTTCCAATGTACCTTTCCATTATAAAGTGTGAGTAGTTTTTAAAATCAGTAAGTGAACAATCATTATTGTTTTCAAGTGCTTTTGCTTTAATAACCAAGCCGAAATTTGTCATTACTCCAGCCAACATTCATTTTCATCCTTTCAAATTCTTTAGTACCAAGAACTATTTGAGTTCTGTTTGATTTGTTTATAGATGCTTTAAGGAGATAAATTCTCTGATAGACAATAGATCATATTGCCTTTTGGGAAAGACTCACATCTTTGAATCCAAAGGAGAATCATCCACCCAGGTCCATGTTCTTTTCAGGGAAGTAAAGTTAAGCCCAATCCACACATAGTTTGATTGTTTTAGAGTTTTCTGTATAAAAGCCTAAAAAGTGGGTGATGAGTAATTAAATGAACAGGATAGCTTAATGATTTAGACATACTAAGTAAGATTTTAGAATTCTACTGGACAACTCACACTCTACATGAAGACTCTTATCCTAGTCAATCATCTTATTTACACATACATTATATATCATATGGACTTCCCTGGTGGCTCAGCTGGTAAAGAATCCTCCTGCAATGTAGGAGACCTGGGTTCG
Source organism: Oryx dammah (assembly GCF_014754425.2). Lineage (NCBI taxonomy): Eukaryota > Metazoa > Chordata > Mammalia > Artiodactyla > Bovidae > Oryx > Oryx dammah. The sequence continues at coordinate 18,923,651 of NW_024070213.1, read as the reverse complement.
ATCCCTAGGTTGGGAAGATCCCCTGGAGAAGGGAATATGCTCCCCACTCCAGTATTTTGGCCTAGAAAATTTCATGGGCTGTATAGTCCATGGAGTTGCAAAAAGTCAGACACAACCGAGCAGCTTTCACTATATATCATTTACCAGGACATACACCGTGAAGTGAAAGTGAAAGTGGCTCAGTCCTGTTTGACTGTTTGACTCTTTGCCACCCCATGTAGCCCACCAGGCTCCTATGCCCATGGAATTTTCCAGGCAAAGATACTGGAGTGGGTACCTATCCCTTCTCCAGGGGATCTTCCCAACCCAGCAATTGAACCAAGGTCTCCTGCATTGCAGGCAGATTCTTTATCAGCTGAGCTGCCACTACTTGCAAATTTAACATCAATATTCAGACCATAATTACCCCAAGTCAAGGGAAGCACTGGATTCCAGCTCAGAATTTAAAAGAGCACCAAAAGTTCAGTAGCCAAGATAAAAGATAATTTAATGAAAAGGTGGGAAGAAATTTGAGATAAGCCATTTTAACTTCAAAACAGCAAGTATCATAAGCCTGATACTAAACCACTTACCAGTTCAAGTTGGTTCTGAATAATTAGTAGATGAGATTTTTCCCCCAAACAATATCTATAACTGTCACTCCAACTTTTCATCTCATTAGAGAACCAATAGCACTTTTCTTGATATTTCAGCCATTCTGATGAGCACATTCCTACAAATTGACAGTGAAAATACTTGCATATTGTATGAAAAAGAGTAGAGCTATGATAAAATCATAACAAACTGTTCAGACTCAGACAAGGTATCCAAAATACAAATGAGAGTCCATGAAAATTAAGAAAACTGATTTATTTTAAAATATGTCTTTTATATTTTTGTCTGTGTTAGCTCTTCATTGCAGCATGCAAGCTTCTCTCTAGTTGTAGCATGCAAGCTCAGTAGTTACAGCATGCTGGGCTAGTTGCCCTGGGGCATCTGGGATCCTAGTTCCTCGACCAAGGATCTAAACCAGGTCACCTGCATTGGAACTTAGATTCCTAACCACTGAACCATCAGGGGAAGTCCCAAGAAAATTAATTTCGTAAGATGAAGCAAAACCTGTGTGTGTGTGTGCTAAGTCACTTCAGTTGTGTCTGATTCTTTGCCACCATGGGATTCTTCAGGCAAGAACACTGGAGTGGGTGGTCATGCCCTCCTCCAGGAGATCTTCCACACCAAGGGATAGAACCTGCATCTCTTATGCCTCCTGCATTGTCGGTAGATTTTTACCACTATTGCCACGTGGGAAGTCTGAAGCAAAACCTAGACAGATATAAAGGGATTTTTTTTTTATGTCATAATCTAATATGATTACTACAATAATATGTACCAGTCAAGATATATATAGCATTAACGGAGAAGGCAATAACACCCCACTCCAGCACTCTTGCCTGGAAGGTCCCATGGACGGAGGAGCCTGGTAGGCTGCAGTCCATGGGGTCGCTAAGAGTCAGACACGACTGAGCGACTTCACTTTCACTTTTCACTTTCCTGCATTGGAGAAGGAAATGGCAACCCACTCCAGTGTTCTTGCCTGGAGAATCCCAGGGATGGGGGAGCCTGGTGTGCTGCCGTCTATGGGGTCGCACAGAGTCGGATACGACTGAAGCGACTTAGGAGCAGCAGCAACGCTATGAGAGATTAACTGTTATCTATACCATTTGCTTAGCATTTACCCACATAAAGTTTTAGAAATCTTTCTCATTGCTTTATGTGTGTAACTTGTTTTTAATATCTCCTTTTTGATATTAAGTAATATTGAGATGAATAACAATTTTTCATCCTCTTTATAATTGCAGGTCTTTTGATTTTCTTAAATTTAAGCTAAGGCATTCTCAAATCGAAACAGACTTTCAGAATAACAATGAAGAAAAATGCAGTAAAATATAAAAATATAAGCACGGATCAACATATCTATTCAAACTTCTGGCCTTTACAATCTCTTTATTTTCTGAGACAAAATTTATGTAACATAAAATTCACAATGCTAGCCATTTTAAAGTACAAAAGCCATGGGTTTTAGAACATCCAAAAAGTGTGCAAACATGATGCACACCTATCTAACTCCAAAATAATTTTCTCACCCCAAAATGAAAAGAGGAGTGTGGGATTTCTCTTTAGGGTGATGAAAATGTTTTGGAAGTAGATAGATATGATAGTTGCACATTTGAATGTCATAACACCATTGATGTTTAATTTTAAATAATTATATTTGTTAACCTTTCCTCAGTAAGAAAATTAACAGGAAATTAATTTCTTATAGTTAATTATGCAGTATTTAGACTGACTTTAATGAATGCTTAATGGCATCTATTTGATCCTATGTTTACCCATCAAAGCTTTCTTACTTCTGAAAAAGTTTTATTACATAATGAGAAATTAGATAGCCAGAGTATAAAAAAGTGGTAAAATCAAAATATTTCAATTGGATAAGGACTTGTACATGTAAACAGGCAGGTAGTCTGAAAGAAAAGAGTGTTAATAAGTAAATATAATACATATGACATTTTTACATGGGATAAGGAAACTGTAAACTAGTGGATTTCAGAAAAATTCTTTGACAAGTAATTATAAAATAAATCAACTGTACCTTTTTCATATATCAAACTATCAAATAAAAGTCAAAGATTCAAAGAATAAGTATTAAAAATTTAAACTAAAAGAAAAGTTGAAAGTAGGAAGAACAGTTTCCCAAAATTCTGGACGGTTGGAAGTTCTAACTTTAAAATCATAACAGATAGCCTGTTAGATACAATTATTTTTATCCATTTTGTATTTGAAAAAAAGGATAAATGAGGCAAAAAATTTATTTACATCATTCCTTACGATCAAAATTAATTTTCCATGTTTATATATCTCAATATGATTTTAAATTCCTAGAGGGAAGGGGCTTTTAATGTTGTTCTACAGCTCTCCTCCCACAACAACAAAAAATTAAAATTATGTGAGTCAAGTTTTGAGTAAAAAGTAGATTAATATCAAATCTTCATTAATTTTGTCTACTACATACCTGTTCAATGGGATATTTTTTCAAACTTAGAAAATCCAAATGATTAAAAGTGATAGAGGCCAAAGCCTTGAGAGATACCTTTATGACCTGTAGCTCTTGAAACACAGTGGCCTGCATCTTTCTTATGTATATTGCCTCTTGTGTCACTATTGACTTCCAAGTATCCAGTATCATCATGCTGGGTGATGTTTGAATCATATTCTTTTAGGCATTTTGGCAGCACTTCCTGAGAAACTTGAAAAGAGGATTGTTTTAAGGTTGGGAAAACATCTTCTCTAGGCAATGTCTCAGAGACAAATTCTTCACAACAATTCAGATGATTGGAACAAGAAATAAGGGATAATGATAAATTTTCTTCTAAAATATGTTTGTGTTTAATGAAAAATGAATTAAATTATTACACAATGAATTCAAGTATAGCACGTGTATTTGCTTAGGATCTATTCTGTGCCAGGCATTGTCCTAAGAACTTGTCATACAATAATAAATAAAGCAAAGTTCTAGTTCTAGGGGTTATGCATGCTCTTTCCATGCTTTCTTTTTTTTTTCCATGCATTTTTTTAAGTGCACCAACAGGTGCATTTTCATTCCTTTTTTATTTAATTATTGGAATATGGTTGCTTTACAAATGTTGTGTTAGCTTCTGTTGTACAGCATAGTGAATTAGCTATATATATACATGTATTCTCTCTCTCTTGAGCCTCTCCACAGCCATCTCACCCTTCTAGGTCATCACAGAGCACCGAGCTGAGCTCTCTGTGCTGTACAGCAGCTTCCCACTAGCTGTCTATTTCACACATGGTCATGTACATATGCCAATGCTACTCTCTCAATGCATCACACCCTCTCTTCCCTCTCTGTGTCCACAAGTCCATACATCTGCATCTCTATTCCTGCTTTGCAAATAGGTTCATCAGTAGCATTTTTCTAGATTTCATATATATATATGTTAATATACAAAATTTGTGTTTCTCTTTCTGACTTACTTCACTCTATATGTTGTATTTAGCCCAGTCTACCCTAATTTTTTTAATGTTTTCTCCACTAAAATATGAGATTTATCACCATGACTATTCCTTTTTTTTTCTTTTTTTTAAGGATTTGTAGCAATGTTTGGAGTCTAAAGATTGCTCAGCAAATATTTGGACAAAATCAAGAGTAAACTGAATTCAACTTTAAATAACAATATATAATTTTTTAAGAAAAATAATGTAATTCAATCTACTCACAGATATCTAAGAAATCCTGAAGTATGATTTCAAATACATTACATACACACACACTTACATACACTTTTCTCCTAGTAAACTGTATGCCACTTGAAGACAAGATACATACCTGATTCGAATACTTAATCAATATGTTACTGTTGGTATAATATATTGCTTTATACATAGTTAAATCATTAAATCTTTAAATTTAATCTCATTAAATCTTTGTTAGTGTAAAGAAGAGTGAATGAATATGAAAAGAGTAATAAGAAGCAAACATTTTTCATATTTTAATTTAATTAAGATCTTTTAACTTACCTAACAGACTCAGGGTGATCAAAGTCAAAACTAGAATACCATTTAGTCCTCCAGATATCCCCAATAAGATTTTATATCGGTGTGACATCACAGAACAGTCTAACAGATTAATCACATAAATTAGCTTGGAAAGTACATTCTTGTGAAGTGATGGCAATTGTAATAACAAGGTAGTACACAATATAGATTTTGAATATCATAGAATATTAGGGAATAGAAACATAAAACCTAAGGAAACAGAAAAATACATATTTATCTTATTTAGCAATGATTCTACTCTGGATGATCAGAATGGTGGGAAGAGAAAAGCTACCTTTGAAGTTGCCAATCCCAGTCAAGAACCAGTATAAACCAGTAATAAACCACAGAACAGTATCTCAGGGAACTAGTGCACACCTTTTCTTTTATAGTAATACTAACAAAAATAGTAAAATAAGTTTTATCAGAGTTCAATTAAGGAATATTTTACATTTCCCAGATTGCTTTTGGGTATTTTGATATAGTACTAATGATAGTCAATAAATTTCAATGTAATAAAATGCCATTATTTTAAAAATCAAACAAATGATTATCAGAAAATGTTATGATAAAGAGTGTGGAAGCTTATTCAAATTCAACTCAGACTTAATTATTTCTCATAAGTATCATGGGATAACTTTCAAAATATGAATTTGAGACATGTTAAATTCAGCATTATGAAGAAACTAACATTTTCATTACCTTGAGAAGTGGTATAATTTAACTTAGAAGCCTAGAACACAAGCACTTTACCATCAAAAATAAATGTATTTTAAACAAGCAAAAACCAATGACCTTTAAGAGTGTTCACACAAAAATCTTAAACATGTTAGTAGTAGTCAAAACATACCATGATCATGGTGAATTTATTCTAGGAATACAAGAGCTGTTCAATAGTAAGAAATCCATTCATCTCATATTCATAAAGCTTGGGGAAAATATGTCATCATCTTACAGAAAAAAAAAAAAACCAAATGATAATATCCATCACTTTATTCTAAAAATTAAAGCTGAAATCGATGGGCACTTTTTCAAGAGAACAGTTCTTTGCCTAAGGAAGCTAATATCATACTTAACAGAGACACATCACCAAAATAAAAAGCAAACAAACAAAAAATCAGTATATCATGAATACAGTCTTGAACAAGTGGAAATTCAGCCATGAGTGCTTTGAAGGCTAAATGTCAGAGATAAAAGTTCCTTAAGTTGATTGATAAATTAGGAAGCATTTAATATACCATAAAACTACATCTCTTTGTTTTTTATTTTGTTTTTTCTAATGAAAGTGTCTGCAAAGTGTATTATAAAATTATTCAGAAGAATAAACAAGCAAGAATACTTAGGTAAACACTGAAAAAGATGAAAATATAAAATTGTTGATTAGATTAAAATGTCATATGTCTAATTCCCAACTTTACAAAATGTTAGCAAAACTTACTAAATACCAGCAAAACATATTAGTAAATAATGATTATTAGCATGTGCCACTTAAAATAGTAGGAGTTGCAAGTTTATTATTTTACACTTTCCTGACCTCTTTTTCTGTGCTAAGACACATTTTGGTTTACAGATGCCATCTACAAACTGAATGTGAGAAAAGTTTTCACAGAAAAGCCCCTACATTTTGTGGTCTTTTATGTTAATATCTCTATTGTCAAAACAAGTTTTTTTATCTGATGAAAAACATATTTTAAAATTTTTGACATGCTGAATTGAAAGTTGATATTTTAAAATGTCATTATTTTATAAATGGTAAAAAGGTGAATGACCAGCACCAAAGATTCACTTTTTAATTATTAATTTTAACTAGATGTGTATATTTCCTAGGTATATCCTTAATAATATGAGGCAAAATATTACTTCAAAGCAAATAGCTGTTAGTCCCATAATAATAAAGAGAAAGAGAGAAAAGATAGACGCAGAGACAGAGAATGGGAAATATCGCAAAAATGAAACAGTCCAAGAACAGAAAAAAAAAAAAAAACAGAATAATGGAAACTTCTATCCACATTAATATTCATATGAATATTATTGTTCCATCTCCAAGGCACATCCAACTCATTGCAACCCCATGGAATGCACTGTCTCACACCATCTCCCAGAATTTGCTTAAGTTCATGTCTATGGCAGGGCTCATAGATTTACGAAGTTTCTCAAACCCCTTCACCATGACAAGGCAGTGATCCAAGAAGGGGCATATGAATATCAACTCATAATAAATCCTCACGCATATTAATCCACAACAATTAAAAAAAAAAAAACACTTGAATTCCATACCTTGACATTTAAATTGAAATGTTTGGATAGAACTCCTTTTCTTCGACTGTATATTCAAGGTCATGTATGTTTCTTCATCTTGCATCTTCAAATGTGGGTGAATGTGTATGTAAAGGTGTATGTTTTGTTTTTTAAATATGCAATAAGAGAAGAATAATAAACCCACTCCTAATCAGAGACTGTCCTCAAATGCTCCACTCAAGGAACATACAACAGGTTCACAGTTTCATCCACTGGTGAAAACCTCAAAGGAAATGCTATTTTTAATTTCTGAGCAAAGATAACACATAATTTCTCAACTGTCCACCACACATTGAACTTAATATAATGTTTATTTTTTCTTTTAAAACTTCCTCCTGATAAATTTATAAGGTCAGGGAAATGAAAATTGTACCCTTCTTAGAGCCGAGTTAATAATAGCTGGTTGGTTGCTTCCATGTCCTGGCTGTTATAAATAGTGCTGGATGCAGGATACAGGATGCTTGGGGCTGGTACACTGGGATGACCCAGAGGGATGGTATTGGGAAGGAGGTGGGAGGGGGCTTCAGGATTGGGAACACATGTACACCTGTGGCAGATTCATGCTGAGGTATGGTAAAACCAATACAATATTGTAAAGTAATAATAATAATAATTTAAAAAATAATAATAGCTAGTTGGTCTTTTGCATAAGCTTAAATAGGTGAATTTTCAATTATATTCCCGAATAGATGGATGTTTGATTTATTATAATAGCTTGCAATTACTCAACAGTTAAATTCTTTCCTGATCCTAAAACAACAGTGATTATAAATTATACCAGTAATTTAATAGTATAATATAAAGAAAAAAACACTGGCTGCTGGGGTCCAGCCCCGGTGGATCCACGGTAATTCGAAGAAGGGACAGAGTTGTCGTCCTAGGAAAATTAGTGGAGAAAAAGGCTGAATAACCTGGTTTACGTGGGATACTAATAAAATTTCAAGACAAGAGATTTGCACCACCTACATAGGCCACAGGCGGCCACTTGAATAGTGGAGGGTGCCCCGCCTTGGGCTCCCTCTCGCGTGAATCTTAGAAGCCAGGGTAAACTTAGCAGACTTGGCGAGTACCCACACTCCAGATGGGATTTCAGCCAGGAAAACGGAGAACAAGAAAGAAAGACACAGGGGAATCAGTCTTTCCAGAAACTGATCGATTTTCTTTATTTTCAGGTTTGCTTATATACCTTTTGTTACACATAGAGACAAATGGAAATTTTAAAGTCACGTGGAAATCAGGCGCTTCATATAAATGTATACAAAAAGGTCTTAGGGGTTTTACATCATCTTCTGGCCAGGGGGCCTAATAACATTTTATGATCCTTTCTTTCTGATAACAGTCAGTCACCAGAAACTTATTTTCCAGGGGTGATTTTTCTTAAACCAGGCACCACCCTCCAAAGGTACCAGATAAAGTTGCATTTCTATAGGGTGAGGGTGTAGTGGGTAACAATTAAGAAAGGAATTTATTTAGCCTAAGGTTAACATGATTAATCTTAAAGGTTAATACTTATTTCTCCTATATGCTAGTTATATTCATGATAAGGGTGGGGAATATGGAGACTTAGCAGCAAATATTGGCCCACAAATGAAAAACCCTTCACCAATATAATTCCTAATCAACCCACTATACTAATAATTTCTAACTTCCTAAAAGAATCTGCTTTTAGTAAGTCTAAAACATCTCGTGCCTCTCACAGTTGGGAGGCTGTAAACAATTACATGTGGCTGGATGAACCTGTTCAGGCAGGCTAGATAACCTTCAGAGGATCCATAAGTTGAAACACTCTTGTCACGCCCAGGAATTTTTATTATCTTGGAGCTGCAAGTTAACTCCTTCTCCAAGAGAGGTGATGCGGGACAGCACCCCATAAAGTCAGAGGTGTAGGTGAGAGCATAAAACAGTAAAGTAGGCAGACTCTGGTTTTGGGGGTAGATGCTCAGAAACAGGCGTAGAAGGCAATGGCACCGCACTCCAGTACTCTTGCCTGGAAAATCCCATGGGTGGAGAAGCCTGGTAGGCTGCGGTCCATGGGGTTGCTAAGAGTCAGACACGACTGAGAGACTTCACTTTCACTTTTCACTTTCATGCACTGGAGAAGGAAATGGCAACCCATTCCCGTGTTCTTGCCTGGAGAATCCCAGGGACGGGGGAGCCTGGTGGGCTGCCGTCTATGGGGTCGCACAGAGTCGGAGACAACTGAAGTGACTTAACAGCAGCAGCAGCTTGGGAACAGGGGGTTTCCTGAGGCTCAATCCCGCCTTTGCATATGCCGAAGCCTCCTTCCTCATGACCTTTGCCATGGGAGGAGTCCCTTACGCTGACTCCCGGCAACTGGCAATATTTTCTGGCATTCTAAAGACTCGTCTTATGTAGAAACAATTTTTAAGAAAAATTTAGGAAACAAATCATATTGTCCAGTGACCTTTTCTGGTATTCGAAGAGGTTGCCCAAAATTCATGAGATAGTGCAGATATTTGAGATATTTCTTTTCCTCTTAGCTTTAGCGAGGTCTAAGTTCAGTTCAGTTCAGTTGCTCAGTCGTGTTCGACTCTTTGAGACCCCATGAATCGTAGCACACCAGGCCTCCCTGTCCATCACCAATTCCCAGAGTCGACTCAGACTCATGTCCATCGAGTTAATGATGCCATCCAGCCATCTCATCCTCTGTCGTCACCTTCTCCTCCTGCCCCCAATCCCTCCCAGCATCAGAGTCTTTTCCAATGAGTCAACTCTTTGCATGAGGTGGCCAAAGTACTGGAGTTTCAGCTTTAGCATCTTTCCTTCCAAAGAAATCCCAGGGCTGATCTCCTTCAAAATAGACTAGCTGGATCTCCTTGCAGTCCAAGGGACTCTCAAGAGTCTTCTCCAACACCACACTTCAAAAGCATCAATTCTTTGGTGCTCAGCCTTCTTCACAGTCCAGCTCTCACATCCATACATGACCACAGGAAAAACCATAGCCTTGACTAGACGGACCTTAGTCGGCAAAGAAATGTCTCTGCTTTTGAATATACTATCTAGGTTGGTCATAACTTTTCTTCCAAGGTGTAAGAGTCTTTTAATTTCATGGCTGCAGTCACCATCCGCAGTGATTTTGGAAACCAAAAAATAAAGTCTGACACTGTCTCCACTCTTTTCCCATCTGTTTCCCATGAAGTGATGGGACCGAATGCCAAGATCTTCATTTTCTGAATGTTGAGCTTTAAGCCAACTTTTCCACTCTCCACTTTCACTTTCATCAAGAGGCTTTTTAGTTCCTCTTCACTTTCTGCCATAGGGTGGTGTCATCTGCATATCTGAGATTATTGATATTTCTCCCAGCAATCTTGATTCCAGCTTGTGTTTCTTCCAGTCCAGCGTTTCTCATGATGTACTCTGCATATAAGTTAAATAAGCAGGGTGACAATATACAGCCTTGACATACTTGCTTTCCTATTTGGAACCAGTCTGTTGTTCCATGTCCAGTTCTAACTGTTGCTTCCTGACCTGCATACAGATTTCTCAAGAGGCAGATCAGGGGGTCTGGTATTCCCATCTCTTTCAGAATTTTCCACAGTTGATTGTGATCCACACAGTCAAAGGCTTTGGCATAGTCAAGAAAGCAGAAATAGATGTTTTTCTGGAACTCTCTTGCTTTTTCCATCATCCAGTGGATGTTGGCAATTTGATCTCTGGTTCCTCTGCCTTTTCTAAAACCAGCTTGAACATCAGGAAGTTCATGGTTCACGTATTGCTGAAGCCTGGCTTGGAGAATTTTGAGCATTACTTTACTAGCATGTGAGATGAGTGCAATTGTGTGGTAGTTTGAGCATTCTTTGGCATTGCCTTTCTTTGGGATTGGAATGAAAACTGACCTTTTCCAGTGTCAAATGTGCTGGCATGTTGAGTGTAGCACTTTCACAGCATCAGCTTTCAGGATTTGAAACAGCTCAACTGGAATTCCATCACCTCCACTAGCTTTGTTTGTAGTGATGCTTTCTAAGGCCCACTTGACTTCACATTCCAGGACGTCTGGCTCTAGATTAGTGATCACACCATCATGATTATCTGGGTCATGAAAATCTTTTTTGTACAGTTCTTCCGTGTATTCTTGCCACCTCTTCTTAATATCTTCTGCTTATGTACAATGAAATTCATCCATTGTTGGTACATGGACTGGATGATTTTAAACAAATATATACATGTGTGTTTCTGACTCTTTGTGACCCCATGGACTGTAGCCCACCAGGCTCCTGTACATGGGGATTCTAAAGGCAAAAATACTGGAGTGGGTTGCCATGTCCTCCTCCAGGGGATCTTCCCAGACCAGGGATTGAACCCAGGTCTCAGGTATTACAGGTGGATTCTTTACCATCTGAGCCCCCAGGGAAGCCCATAGATGTGTGTAACCATCACCAAATCCAATTTTGGAACTTTTCTATCACTCTAAGACATTCCTCAAGCCCAAACTAAAAAGAGTCCTACAGTTTCAGAGACACTAATTTAATAAGTTGAGATGAGTTTAAAATGTGGGCAACTAAATTCCAAATCTCTGACAATCAAAGAAAATCTAGAGTGGAACCCCAGAGATTTTAGCCTAGAGACTTCACTGGTGAGACAGAAAACTGTGGGGAGAGAGCTGACTACACCAGACATCCTGAAAGGAGCACAGCCAGTCCTGGGCTCACAGAAGGACCCAGGGTCCATTAGTCACAACTCCTAGCACATTTGTCTGTTTTTCTGCTGGCACCAATTGTGCAAATGCAAGTAGAAGGGACAGGACACTGTCCCTAAGATGAGTCACCTTAGATGAAAACTAAGATACAGAAGGTTGAGAACAGAGCTGGAGGGGGAACCAATGGTATAACATTTGCTATGATCATCCTTTTCAAGTCTGTGTGCTTACTTGCTCAGTCACATCTGACTCTTTGCGACCCCATGTGCTGTAGCCTGCCAGGCTCCTGTGTTCATGGGGATTCTCTAGGCAAGAATACTGGAGTGGGTTGCTGTTTAACATTGCCTCCTCCAGGGGATCTTCCCACCCCCGGGACTGAACCCAGGTCTCCCGCATTGCAAGCAGATTCTTTACTATCTGAGCCACCAGGGAAGCACCCTTTTCAGTTTAGTAGTAGCTTAATAGTTATTGCATTCAATATTTTCACAGTTATTGCAGTGTTATTTTTCTTACTGTTTCTCTATTATATATTTTCCACCATGAGTCTTCAATTTTGTGGTATGTTTATCAGTAATTAGGCAGACAAAGTGATCTACCTTTTGGATGCCAGTCAGCTTCTTTCTTCAGCCATCCTGGAACCTATAAAATGGGCACTTAAAAAAACTGTCTAAAACTGCAACGATGGGGACTTCACTGGTGATCCACTGGTTAAGAATCCACCTTGAAATGCAGGGAACATGGGTTGATTCCTAGTTGGAGAACTAAGATCCAATGTGCTGTGGAGCAACTAACCTCACACAATACAGCTACAGAGTTTGGGCCATAACAAAATACCCTGCATGACACAATGAAGATACTGCATGTGACAACTAAGAACTGACACAGCCAAAAAAAAAAAAAAAAAAAGAAAAATACCAACAAGGTTGGAAGCTATCTAAACATTCAATAATATTTTTGTTCAGTCACTAAGTCATGCCCAACTCTTTGTGGCCCCATGGACTGCAGCACGCCAGGCTTCCCTGTCCTTCACTATCTCCTGGAGTTTGCTCAAACTCATGTCCATTGAGTCAGTGATGCCACTCAACTATCTCATCCTCTGTCTTCCCCCTCTCCTCCTGTCCTCAGTCTTTCCCAGTATCACAGTCTTTTCCAATGAGTCAGTTCATCACATCAGGTAGACAAATTATTGGAGCTTCAGCTTCAGCATCAGTCCTTCCAATAAATATTCAGGACTGATTTCCTTTAGGATTGACTGATTTGATCTCCTTCTGTCCAAGAGACTCTTAAGAGTCTTCTCCAGCACCACAGTTTGAAAGCATAAATTCTTTGGCACTCAGCCTTCTTTATCGTCCAACTCTCACATCTATACATGACTACTGGAAAAACCATAGCTTTGACTAGACAGACCATTGTCAGCAAAGTGATGTCTCTGATTTTTAATATGCTGTCTAGGTTTGTCATAGCTTTTCTTCCAAGGAGCAAGCATCTTTTAATTTCATGACTGCAGTCACTTTCTGCAGTGGTTTTGGAGCCTAGGAAAATAAAGTCTGTCACTGTTTCCATTCCCCACCCCCATTTATTTCCATGAAGTGATGGGACTGGATGCCATGATCTTCGTTTTTTGAATGTTGATTTTTAAGCCAGCTTTTTCACTCTCCTCTTTCACTTTCATCAAAAAGCTCTTCAGTTTCTCTTCACTTTCTGCCATTAGGGTGGTATCACTTGCATATCTGAGGTTGTTGATATTTCTCCCAGCAATCTTGATTCCAGCTTGTGATTCATCCAGCCTGGCATTTCACATGATGTACACTGCATATACGTTAAATAAACAGGGTGACATTATGCAAGCTTGACATATTCCTTTCCCAATTTTGAACCAATCCATTGTTCCACATCTGGTCCATGGAATCCTAGGTTGAGCCTGCTCCAGGTTTGGAGCCAACAAAGAAACCAGCAGGTTTAATGGGCTCTTCCTGATACGCTTCTCTCTCTAGCACCTATTAACCTGGGACCACAGGAATCAGTGAAATTGAGAGGAGTGGAGATAAATATGTGGGAAAGTGTTGCAGGACCAGACACTTTAAATGCTTTTATTTTAACCAGTGTTTTATTTTTAATTTAATTTTTATTGGAGTATAGTTGCTTTAAATGTTATGTTAGTTTCTGCTGTGCAGCAAAGTGAATAAGCTCTTCGTATACATATATCCCTTCCCTTTTGGATTTTCTTCCCATTTAGGTCACCACAGAACACTGAGTAGAGTTCCCTGAGCTATGCAGGAGATTCTCATTTGTTATCTATTTTATACATAGTAGTGTGTATGGGGTTGCACAGAGTCGGACATGACTGAAGAGACGCAGCAGCAGCAGCAGCAGCAGTGTGCAGGTGTCAATTCCAGTCTCCAAGTTCATTCCACTTTTCCCCCTTTCCCTGCTTGGTGTCCTTTCATTTGTTCTCTATGTCTGTATCTCCATTTCTATTTTGCAGATAAGATCATCTATATCATTTGTTTCTAGATTCCACAGATATGCATTAATATACAACATCTGTTTTTCTGTTTCTGACTTACTTTGCTCTGGAGGACAGTCTATAGGTCCTCCCACATCTACAAATGATCCATTTTCACCCCTTTTTTCAAATGCTTCCTTTTGATTCATACATTGATACTTTAAGTGCTCTTTCTTTCTCTTGGATTGCTTCTGAGGACTTTTCAAAAGTTCTGCTTCTGAGGAACTTTTTCTGCAGTTCCTTCTGTAGATGGTGTTTCCTTTGGCAGTCATACCTGGGAATCATGGTACTGCATCCACACAGCTCCCTATATGCCATTTTCTGCTTCCTACCCTGAACTCCCATGATCTTCTCATTAAGGTTGACTTTCCATGGCAAGAGGCACCTTAAAGTGAACTTCATTTCTGGATTCTAAATGGCTGGTTCCTTTTCACAAGATCCACACTTAGCCCAAGAAAAAGATTCAATCTTACTGTTGGTGGAAGGGCAAGTTACTCTCATCATATCCACTTTTACTCTGTGGTTATATGTAGTTCTAATTGTGCATCCTTTCACACTGAAATCGCCAGTGTCTAAATCTTCCAAATCTCTAAGAACACTGCCTACATATGTCAGAATTCTCACGTGGCTTAAGGCAAAAAAGAAGTTCTGCTTTCAATCACGGAAGGATGTGGGCATGTGAAGTACACTGACTACTCTCCCCAAATAATTCTCACTTCTCAATTTCTGAACACTCATAAACATTTTTTTTTTCTGGATTTCTTTACTTCCTTTCTTCTTCTTCTTCTTCTTTTTTTTTTCAAGGAAAGAAACAACTTGAGATCTATCCTCAACAGAATTTTAAGTACATAATACAGTACTAACTACACTACACTATTGTGAAGTACATCTGTAAAACATTTATTTTGGGTAACTGAAGCTTTATATTTGCTGAGTAATAGCTTCCCATTCCCTGTCCCACAGTCCCTGGCAACAACTGATATTTTTCAAGTATAATTGTCTTAAAACAAATGAAAGCAAATAGTTGCATTGTATTTAAAATATTAGATTAAAATAATAATTAGTTTTGAAATAAGAATTTAACTTTTTAGGAAAAAATCTAATTTCAAAGAATGTAATCACCCAGTATCTGCTCTCAGTCTACAATGGAATTAAGCTAGATGTCATTTAAAAAGATAGCAATAAAATCTCAACTATGTGGAAATTAAGCAACACATTTCTTTTAAAAAAAATTTATTAGATAAAGTTAATTTACAATGTTGTGCCAGTTTCAGGTGTACAGAAAATTGATTCAGTTATATGTAGCAGATATTCATTCTTTTTAAGACTCTTTTCTTATATAGATTATCCCAGAATTTTGAGTAGAATTCCTTGTCTTTGTTGATTGTCTATCTTATATAATATATAGTGGCATGTGTGTTCATTCCAGCTACTGATTAATCCCCTCCTCCCCATGTTTCCCCTTGGGTAACCATACGTTTGTTTTCAATATATGTAAGTTTGATTCTTTTCTGCAAATAAGTTCGTTTGTTTCTCTTTTTTTCTCTCTCTCTCTCTTTTCTTTTTCTTTCTTTCTTTTTTTTTTTTTTTTTTTTTTTTTTGCTATGCTGGCCCTTCAGTGTGGCATGCAGGCTCTTTTTTGCATCATGAGACTTCTCTAGTTGTGGCATACAGGTTTAGTTTCCCATTGGCATATGAGATCTTAGTTCCATGACCAGGAATCAAACCTGCATACCCTGCATTAGAAGGTGGATTCTTAACTTCTGGACCACCAGGGAACTCCCAATTTGTTTCTTTCTTTTTTCTTTTTTTAAAAAATTGCATTCTACATATGAGTGATATCATATGATATTTGCCTTCTTTCAACTGACTTCCTTCACAGTGTGATAATCTCTAGGTTCATCCATGTTGCTGCAAATGGCATTATTTCATTCTTTTCTATGGCTGAGTAATATTTCATTGTATATATAGCATCACATCTTCTTTATCCATCCTCTGTCAATGGACATTTAGGTTGCTTTCATGTCCTGACTATTGTAAATAGTGCTGCTATGAACATTAGGGCACATGTATCTTTCAAATTATGATTTTATCCAGATATATACCCAGGAATGGGATTGCTGGATCATATAGTAGTTCCAGTTTCAGTTTTTTAAGAAGCCTCCATACTGTTCTCCATAGCGGTTGTAACAATTTACATTCATATCAACTGTATAGGAGGCTTCACTTTTTTCTAAATAATACATGGATCAAAGAAAACTCTCAAAAGAAATTTAAAATATTTGAACTAAATGAAAATAAAAGAGACGTTATCAAAACTAGTGAGATGCAACAAAATCAGAATCATCTCTGATTCTGAATGATCAGAATGACCAGAACGAATCAGGATGGATGATCTTTGTTTCCAAGACAAACCATTCAATATCACAGTAATTAAAGTCTATGTTCCAACAAGTAATGCTGAAGAAGCTGATTGAGCGATTCTATGAAGAACTAGAGCTAACATCCAAAAAAGATGTCCTTTTCATCATAGGGGACTGGAGTATAAAGGTAGGAAGTCAAGAGATACCTGGAATAAAAGGCAAATTTGACCTTGGGGTACAAAATGAAGCAGGGCAAATGCTACCAGAGTTTTGCCAAGAGAACACACTGGTCATAGCAAACTCCCTCTTTCAACAACACAAGATAAGACTACACATGGGCATCATCAGATGGTCAATATCAAAATGAGACTGATGATTTTCTTTGCAGCCAAAGATGGCTGTATAACAGCTCTGTATAGTCAGCAAAAACAAGACCAGGAGCTGACTGTGCCTCAGATCATGAACTCCTTACTGCCAAATTCAGACTTAAATTGAAGAAAGTAGGGAAAACCACTAGACCATTCATGTATGACCTAAATCAAAGCCCTTATGATTATACAGTGGATGTGACAAATAGATTCAAGGGATTAGATCTGATAGACAGAGTCCCTGAAGAACTATGGATGGAGGTCCGTGACATTGTACAGGAAGCAGTGATGAAGACTATCTCCAAGAAAAAGAAATGCAAAAAGGCAAGACGGTCATCTGAGGAGGCCTTAAAAATAGCTGAGAAAAGAAGAAAAGCAAAAGGCAAAGAAAAAAAAGAAAGATATCTCATTTGAATGCAGAGTTCCAAAGACTAGGAAAGAGAGATAAAAAGCCTTCCTCAGTGAACAAGGGAAAGAAATAGAGGAAAACAACAGAATAGGAAAGACTAGAGATCGCTTCAAGAAAATTAGAGATACCAAGGGAACATTTCAGGGAAGGATGGGCACAATAAAGGAGAGAAATGGTATGGACTTAACAGAAGCAGAAGATATTAAGAAGAGGTGGCCAGAATACACGGAAGAACTATACAAAAAAGATCTTACTGACCCAGATATTCACGATGATGTGATCATTCACCTAGAGCCAGACATCCTGGAATGTGAAGTCAAGTGGGCCTTAGGAAGCATCACTATGAACAAAGCTAGTGGAGGAGATGGAATTGCAGTGGAGCTATTTCAAGTTCTAAAAGATGATACTTCGTTTCTTACATGATAGTGTACGTGTTTCAAAGCCATTCTCCCAAATCATCCCACCCTCTCCCTCAGAGTCCAAAAGTCCATGTCAATGTATGGCAAAACCAATACAGTACTGTAAAGTAAAATCAAGTAAAAACAAAATTTAAATAAATAAATAAATAAATAAATAAATAAATAAACTTTACTTCTATTAAAAATAAATAAATAAATAAATAAAAGATGATACTATGAAAGTGCTGCACTCAATAGGCCAGCAAATTTGGAAAACTCAACAGTGGCCACAGGACTAGAAAAGGTCAGTTTTCATTCCAACCCCTAATAAAGGCAATGCCAAAGAATGTTCAAACTACCGCACAATTGCACTCATTTCATACGCTAGCAAAATAATGCTCAAAATTCTCCAAGCCAGGCTTCAACAGTACATGAACTGTGAACTTCCAGATGTTCAAGCTAGATTTGGAAAAGTCAAAGGAACTAGAGATCAAATTGCCAACATCCACTGGATCATCAAAAAGCCAAGAGAGTTCCATAAAAATATCTACTTCTGCTTTATTGACTATGCCAAAACCTTTGACTATGTGGATCACCACAAACTGTGAAATATTCTTCAAGAGATGAGAGTACCTGACCACCTGACCTGTCACTTGAGAAATCTGTATGCAGGTCAGGAAGCAACAGTTAGAACTGGACATGGAACAACAGACTGGTTACAAGTTGGGAAAGGAGTACACCTAGGCTGTATATTGTCATCCTGCTTTTTTTAACTTATATGCATATTATATCATGTGAATTGCCCGGCTGGATGAAGCACAACTGGAATCAAGATTGCCCGAAGAAATATCAATAACCTCAGATATGCAGATAACACCACTCTTATGGCAGAAAGTGAAGAAGAACTAAAGAACCACTCGATGAAAGTGAAAGAGAAGAGTGAAAAAGTTGGCTTAAAACTCAACATTCAGAAAACTAAGACCATGGCATCTGATCCCATTATTTCATGGCAAATAGATGGGGAAACAATGGAAACAGTGACAGACTTTTTTTTTTTTTTGGTTCCAATATCACTGCAGATGGTAACTGCAGCCATGAAATTAAAGACATTTGCTCCTTGAAAGAAAAACTATGACCAACCTAGGCAGAATATTATAAAGCAGAGACATTACTTTGCCAACAAAGGTCCATCTAGTCAAAGCTATGGTTTATCCAGCAGTTATGTATGGATGTGGGATTTGGACTATAAAGTTTGGAGAAGACTCTTGAGAGTCCTTTGGATGGCAAGGAGATCAAACCAGTCAATCTTAAAAGAAATCAGTCCTGAATATTCATTGGAAGGACTGATGCTGAAGCTAAAACTCCAATACTTTGGCCACTTGATGCAAAGAACTAACTCATTTGAAAAGACCCTGATGCTGGGAAAGATTGAAGGCAGGAGCAAAAGTGGATGACAGAGGATGAGATGGCTGAATGTCATCATTGAGTTGATGGCCATGAATTTGATCAAGCTCTGGGAGTTGGTGATGGACTGGGAAGCTGCAGTCCATGGGGTCTGAAAGTGCTGGACATGACTGAATGACTGAAGTGAACAAAATCAGTCCTTAGAAGGAAGTTTATATAATTGAGTGTTTATATTAGAAAAGAAGGGGTTTCCCAGGTGATTCTAGTGGTGCAGATAACACCACTCTTATGGCAGAAAGTGAAGAAGAACTAAATAACCACTTGATGAAAGTGAAAGAGGAGAGTGAAAAAGTTGGCTTAAAACTCAACATTCAGAAAACTAAGACCATGGCATCTGGTCCCATCATTTCATGCCAAATAGATGGGGAAACAACAGAAACAGTGACAGACATTTTTTTTGGGGTTCCAATATCACTGCAGATGGTAACTGCAGCCATGAAATTAAAGACATTTGCTCCTTGAAAGAAAAACTATGACCTGGTTCTTTACCAGGCAGGTAAAGAACCTGCCCGCCAATTTTGGAGACTAAGAGACACGGGGTCAATCCCTGCATCTGAAAAAAACCCTGGAGAAAGCCTTGACAACCCACTCCAGTATTCTTGCCTGTATAATCCCATGTACAGAGGAGTCTGGTGGGCTACAGTCCATAGAGTCACATAGAGTCAGACAAGACTGAAACGACTTAACATGCATGCACATTAGAAAAGAAGAGAAATTTAAAATCAATAATCTAAGTTTCCATCCTAGAAAACTAGGGGGAAAAAAAGAGAAAAACTTAAGACAAGCAGAAGAAAAGAATTAATAAGAAATAGAGCAGAAATCAATGACATTAAAAACAGGACATGAATACAGAAAGACAATGAAACCAAGAGTTGGCTCTTTGGAAATAGCAATAAAACTGATAAGCCTCTGCCCAGGCTAAGAAAAAGAAGAAGACAAAATTTACTAATATAAAAAATGTAGTAGGAGACATCACTACAGATTCCACAGACATCAAATGATGATAGGAGAGTAGTATGAACAACGTTAATATTACAAACTTGATTACCTAAATTAGGTAGGCCAAACTGTTGAAAGATAAAATCTTCCAAAACTCACAAATGAAGAAATGACTGGATATGAAGATAAGATTTGGTGAAACTATTCTGTTTGGCAAAGGAAGATGTTTTCAGGGAGAATACGAGAATCTTCACTTCATTCTCCTCCCAGATAGGTTTATTTCACAATCTGTAAGGCCTTACATAACCATTAGAGGGCACTAACTCATAAGAGGAACTGATGTAAGCCTGGAAGAGCCCTTGTTGAAATTAAAAACAAAAACAAACAAACAAAAAAGGCTGAAGGCAGCATTTTCAAAAGTTAGCCTGTTGATTTCCCTTACTCCTATGCAGTAATTTAAAACACAAAATCTTCAAGCTGTGTGATTAACTCACTGAATCCCTAGCATATATTAATCTAATTCTTTTCCTGAGGCATACAAAGACTATCAATCTAGTTATCTTTGTTTAATGTTCAATGATCATCTACATTGATCTGGTCTTTCTGTTCAGTACTCACTATTGCTATGTAATGGATGTGAGAGTTGGACTGTAAAGAAAGCTGAGCACCTAATAATTGATGCTTTTAAACTGTGGTGTTGGAGAAGACTCTTGAGAGTCTCTTGGACTGCAAGAAGATCCAACCAGTCCATCCTAAAGGAGATCAGTCCTGAGTGTTCATTGGAAGGACTGATGTTGAAGCTGAAACTCCAGTACTTTGGCCACCTGATGCAAAGAGCTGACTCATTTGAAAAGACTCTGATACTAGGAAAGATTGAAGGTTGGAGGAAAAGCGGACGACAAGGGATGAGATGGTTGGATGGCATCACTGACTCAATGGACATGAGTTTGGGTAAACTACAGAAGTTGGTGATGGACAGGGAGGCCTGACGTGCTGTCATCCTTGGGGTCGCAAAGAGTTGGACATGACTGAGGGACTGAACTGAACTGAATATCTGCCTTCATTATCCAAGTTTATTATATAGGAAAAGTAGATCATTCTTTTAAAATTTAATTTTTAAGACTACTTTCCCTAGCAAAATATTTAAATTATTTAAATGAAATGAGTTAATTTAAATTTAGGGTTTTTCTACATTATTTAGTAATATACAAAATACCTAAATATCCATTTGAAATAGGCTGAAAGTCTATGCTATTGATTTAGTAGTGCAATTGTATTACTGATTTCAGCTCACCTGAAATCAGTAATAACATGCTTCTTTTTTCAGTTTTATTATTTTAAAAATATAAGCACCACAAACAAATTTTATTGCTTAAAAATCATGTTTCTACTTCAGAATACTATTTACAAAAAAGACTATATAAAAAAAAAACAACTTTGAAAAAGTAACTTACAAAAACTTAAATTCAAATACCCTCAATGTCAATCTCTTTAGGAAATCCTGCATCAAATATCCTTCTTCTCAATAGGCCTGAAGACTCTGATGTTACTGTAAAATGTTATGTTTCCATTTCTCCATTTACTGGGAGAGTCCTAATTTTTAGTTCTTTTAAACAAAAGATGAAATAAACATTCAAAACTCTGTGATACTAAATAAATTAGAACTAGATATGAATTTTTTCTTTTTCATCACTCATATATAAAAATATACTTATATATCTATGGGAGGAAATTATCAAAAATCTCACCAATGAGTATGAAATTTCAATGCAGGCTCATGAAAGTCACATCTTACATAAACTCTCCACTGTCATTTCAGTTCATGTAGCAGACTGCATATTAGTAACTGCATATTAGTTACAAACATGACTAATTTAAATAAAACATCCAAGAAAGTTAATATAGGACAAATAACAAATTTTATTCATATTTCACATCAGAAAAATGATAGTGGTGAAGTTGGCGGGAGTGCTAAAGGTAGTGAAGATGGTAATTTTGATATTAATGATATTATTCTCCCTAGAAGTCAAAGAAAGTTTGTAAAGGAAAGGATAAGATTAATTGTATCAAATTCTTCTGAGAATTCCAGTAACAAGAAAACTGAGTACTGAATACAGAATATAGCAGTAGGTCAATAATGATCTTGACAATATTGGAAAATGATTTTAAGATTTATTCAAATCAAAACCACAATGAAGTATCATCTCACACCAGTCAGAATGGCCACCGTCAAAAAGTCTACAAATGATAAATGCCAAAGAGGGTGTGGAGAAAAGGGAACCCTGTTACACTGCTGGTGGGAATGCAAACTGGTACAGCCACTATGGAGAACAGTGTGGAGATTCCTTAAAAAACTGGAAATAGAACTGCTATATGACCCAGCAATCCCATTGCTGGGCATATACACCAAGGAAACCAGAATTGAAAGAGACACATGTACCTCAATGTTCACTGCAGCACTGTTTATAATAGCCAGGACATGAAAGCAACCTAGATGTCCATTGGCAGACAAATGAATAAGGAAGTTGTGGTACAAATACACAATGAAATATTATTCAGCTTTTAAAAAAGGGGCATATTTGAGTCAGTTCTAATGAGGTGGATGAAACTGAAACCTATTATACAAAGTGAAGTAAGTCAGAAAAAGAAACAACACAGTATATTAACACATATATATGGAATTTAGAAAGATGGTAATGATGATTGTATATGCAAGGCAGCAAAACAGATGCAGATGTAAAGAACAAATTTTTGGACTATGTGGGAGAAGGCAAGGGTGGGATGATTTGAGAGAATAGTATTGAAATATGTATATTACCAAATGTAAAATAGATGACCAGTGAAAGTTCAATGTGTGAAGCAGAGCACTTAAAGTCAGTGCTTTGGGACAACCCAGAGGGATGGGGAGGGAGGGAGGTGGGAAGGAGTTTCAGGATGGGCGGACACATGTGCACCCATGGCTGATTCATGTTGATGTATGGCAAAAACCACCACAATATTGTAAAGTAATTATCCTCCAATTAAAATAAATTAATTAAAAAAATTTATCCAGAAGCAGACAGCAGAAAAGTCAAGATTACTTGCCTTCTGAAGAAATAACACTGTAATATCTTCAACTACCAGATATTAAACATAAAAACAACAATGATGTCTTCTCAAGCTAAAACACAATCACTATATTAGGTCTCAGCTCAATTTTTAATTTTTGATTAGTCAGACTAGATATAAAGACTAGGTGTCAATCAAATAGATCTGCCAAAATCTCATGCAAAGTCCAACCAGTTCATCCTCACAGTATGTCAGCAGTCTACACGCCAGTATTCCTTGAATTTCCATCATTCTCCTATGACAAAGATATGAACAGTCTCAAGGATGGAAACTTAAATTACAATAACTGTTTGATGATCACCTGATACAAGAGAAATCAGTGCAATACAAACTGTATGAAAAACTTTGATTACCCAGACTAGATTCTTTATCAAGATACCACCAATATCATCTGCCTGGGGAGCAGGGATGGGGCGGGGGGGAGTTGAGGGGGGGGTGGTGTGTGGAAAACAGGAGATTTTTCCACAAACTCAAGCTGGGTATATAAGGTGCTGTGTGGGCTTAGTCGTTCAGTTGTGTCTGACTCTTTGTGACCCCGTGGCCTGTAGCCAGGTTCCTCTGTGCTAGGAATTCTCCAGGCAAGAATACTGAAGTGGGTTGTATTTCCTTCTCCAAGGAATCTTCTCAACCCAGGGATCAAACCCGCTTCTACAGCATTATGGGAGGATTCTTTACCACCTGAGCCACCAGCGATGAACCATTCATAAGGAGGTTTGCGGGGAGCTAGAGTCATGGCACCTTTCAAACCAGGGTACAACTGAAAGGATATGTGGTATCCCAAAGTTATAAGACTTCTGTTCCTTATTCTTAGAGTTGGTATCTGCACATTGCTTCTCCAGGATCTAATTCTTGCCTGGGCACTACTGTAGACAGAACTGTGAAACCTAGAGGAAATAGACAGAACTGTGAAACCTAGAGGAAATCAGAATGATTCAGAGAAGTCCTCTCTGACCACCTGTTCTAATACAACCACCCTCAATCTACTCACTTGGTTGCTATCACATGCACAGATTTATCTATTTATTCATTCATTCAAAAAATAATTACTGAGCATCCACTCCCTGGCAATGTGCTAGGTGCTGGGGATGGAGCATTGAACATGCTGTTGTATTCAACATCAACACTGATGCTCTCATGCTGCTTGCATACAAATGGAGGGAGATAACAATGAAATGATCAACAAAACAAACAAACACTGTGTAATAATTTAGTTGATGAGAAAATGGCTTGAAGAAAAATAAAGCAAGTTTCCAACATAAAAGTTGGGGTTGATTTGAAATTTCTGCAAGGGAAGAAGTTGAAAAATCACAATTAAATAATAGGCAAAAGTTGGTTGAAATACAGCAGTAGCAGTGGAGGTGGAAACTTCATATGTATCAAGAAATAATTCACAGATGGATAAGATGTAGTATCTATGACAAAAAATGGAGTTACTGATGCTTCAGGTTGTTTTTGGCCTGAGTTACCGGGATGAAAATACCATTTATTGAGGGACTTCCTTGACGGTCCAGTGATTGGGACTTTAACTTCTAATTCCGGGGGCATGTATTCAATCCCTGGTCTGGGACCTAAGATCGCACACGCCTTGTGGCCAAACAACCAAAACAACAGAAGCAATATTGTAGCAAATTCAATAAAGACTTCAAAAATGGTTCACATCAAAAAATCTTTTTCAAAAAACATTAATTGAGATGTGAAGAAGTGGAAAATAACCTTGTATGAAAGGCAAATTTTGAAGATCAGTTTTGAACATTCTGAGAACACGGTGCTTATTTAACTATGAAGTAGCAAAGTTGAGTAAGGGGTTAATGGACAGGTATGGAAAGAATCGACTCGTGGACATAGTATGGGAAGGAGAAGGTGAGATGAACTGGGAGAGTAGAACTGAAACATAGTCATTCAGTTCAGTTCAGTCACTCAGTCATATCCGACTCTTTGCGACCCCATGGACTACAGCATGCCAATCTTCCCACTGACCATCAACAATTTCCAGAGCTTGCTTAAACTCATGTCTATTGAGTCGGTGATTCCATCCAACCATCTCATCCTCTGTCATACCCTTCTACTCCTGCCTTCAATGTTTCCCAGCATCATTTCATTTCTAATGACTCAGTTCTTCTCATCAGGTGGCCAAAGTACTGGAGCTTCACCTTCAGCGTCAGACCTTCCAATAAACATTCAGGATTGATTTCCTTTAGGATAGACTGGTTTGATCTCCTTGCAATCCAAGGGACTCTCAAGAGTCTTCTCCAAAACCGCAGTTCAAAAACATCAGTTATTAGGTACTCAGCTTTCTTTATAGTCCAACTTTCACATCCATACATGACTACTGGAAAAACCATAATCTTGACAAGATGAACTTTTGTCAGTGAAGTAGTGTCCCTGCTTTTTAATATGCTGTCTAGGTTGGTCATAGGTTTTCTTCCAAGGAGCAAGTGTCTTTTAATTTCATGGCTGCAGTGACCATCTGCAGTGATTTTGGAGCCAAGAAAAGAAATTCTGTCACTGTTTCCATTGTTTCCCCATCTATTTGCCATGAAGTGATGTGACTGGATGCCACGATCTTTGTTTTTTGAATGTTGAGCTTTAAGCCAGCTTTTTCACTCTCCTCTTTCACTTTCATCAAGAGGTTTTTCAGTTCCTCTTCACTTTCTGCCATAAGGCTCGTGTCATCTGCATATCTGAAGTTATTGATATTTCTTCCAGCAATCTTGATTACAGCTTGTGCTTCATCCAGTCTGGCATTTCACATTATATACTCTGCATATAAGTTAAATAAGCAGGGTGACAATACAGAGCCTTGATGTACTCTTTTCCCAATTTGGAACCAGTCCGTTGTTTCACGTCCGGTTCTAACTGTTGCTCCTTGACCTGCATACACATTTCTCAGGAGGCAGGTAAGGTGATCTGGTATTTTCATTGCTTTTAAGAATTTTCCACGGTTTGTGGTGATCCACACAGTCAAAGCCTTTGGCATAGTCAATAAAGCAGAAGTAGATGTCTTTCTGGAACTCTCTTGCTTTTTCTGTGATCCAACGGATATTGGCAGTTTGATCTCTTGTTCCTCTGCGTTTTCTAAATCCAACTTGAATATCTGGAAGTTCTCGGTTCACGTACTGCTAAAGCCTGGCTTGGAGAATTTTGAGCATTATTTTACTAGCATGTGAGATGAGTGCAATTGTGCGGTAGTTTGAGCATTCTTGGGCATTGCTTTTCGTTGGGATTGGAATGAAAACTGACCTTTTCCAGTCCTGTGGCCACTGCTGAGTTCTCCAAATTTGCTGGCATATTGAGTTCAGCACTTTCACAGCATCACCTTTCAGGATTTGAAATAGCTCCGCTGCAATTCCATCACCTCCACTAGCTTTGTGCATAGTGATGCTTTCTAAGGCCCACTTGACTTCACATTCCAGTATGTTTGGCACTAGGTTAGTGATCACATCATCATGGTTATCTGGGTCAGTAAGATCTTTTTTGTACAGTTCTTCTGTGTATTCTTGCCACCTTTTCTTAATATCTTCTGCTTCTGTTAGGTCCATACTGAAACATATACAGTACCATATGTAAAATTAGACTGCCGGTGGGAATTTGCTGTATGACACAGCAAGCTCAAATCAGGTGATCTGTGACAACCTAGATGGGTTGGATGGGTTGGGAGATGGGAAGGGACATATGTATACCTATGGCTGATTCATGTTGCTGTATGGCAGAAACCAACACAGTATTGTAAAGCAATTATCCTACAATAAAAGTAAATAAGGTTTGAAAGAATATAGGTAGTTTTCAGACCATGGAGCTGGATGGGCTTGTCTGAGAAGCTGATATAGGTAGAGTATTATAAGAAACAAAAGAGAAAAGAAAGGATTCTACAGACAGAAGGAATATCTAGTGACTTAGAAAGAGAAAGAGTTTCATGTAAGTCAAATAGAGGAAGTGAGAAGAGAGTGAGAGAGAGATAGGAGAGATGGAGGGAAAAATAAAGAAATCTAGAGTTGTAGGAACACCCCTGGCAGTCCAATGGCTGAGTCTGCATTCCAATGCAGGGGATGTGGGTTCAATCCCTGGTCAAGAAACTAAGATCCCACATGTCACATAGTGTGTGTGTGTGGGGGGGGGAATCTAGAGTTACATATATTAAAAAAAAGACATTTAAACCAATCTTTGTGTTATTCTCCAGCTAGATAGATCTATTCAGTTTCAGATATAAGGTAGACACAAAAGTGGATTAAATTATAGAGGAATAACCAAATTGTATTTGTTAACTCACATAACTGTGACAAGAAACATGCAATAGTGATTCTGCTGTTACTAAAAGAAATTTACAATTCCGTTTGTGCTCCTCCAGAAACAAACATTTAAAGAGAGAGAGAGAGAGAAAAAAAAAAATATATATATATATATATAGGCTTCACTGAATTTAAAGGTACATCAGGTTCTATATTTCTACTCCTTATTAATATTCTCATTTTATCCTTTTCAATTAACTCAGTTGTTTGCTTTTTTTAATCTATGTTTTGTATTAGGGTTTCCTTATAGTAGTGTTATAAACCAGATTCATTATAATAAGTTATAATTAGAGTATCAAGTTATGACCTTAGTTACCTCTTTTTCTTAAGATTTGAATGAAATTGTAAACTTCTATTACCTTTAAAAAATACCCTTGAAATGTGTAACTTCCTGTTTCTAAGAAAAGAAGTTCAATTAACTTCCTATAAATTACATAGCTTTTGTGATGAAATCAAGAGAAACACGTACAGGAAACAGATGTGTGGGAGTTACATCTTTATTTGAGCGCAAAAAATTCTGAGATTTTAGTGAAAAATGAGTTTTCTTAAAACCTGGCAAATTGAAAAGTTACTCCAACATTGAAAGTAAGATGTTGCCTATATTGTCTACAATTGGTTTATTATGCAGCCCCTTTGCAAGATTTATTGGGCTTCCCAGTGGCTCAGTGATAAAGAAACCATCTGCAATGCAGGAAACAAAAGAGACGTGGGTTCGACCCCTGGATCAGAAAGATCCTCTGGAGAAAGGAATGGCAATCCACTCCAGGATTCTTGCCTGGGTAATCTCATGGATAGAGAAACCTAGTGAACTAAACTAGGTGGGGTCACACAGTCAGGCAAGACTGAAGTGAATGAACATGAACGAGATTTATTATTAAATATCTCCTTTTTACCAACTTGTGCGATTGTATCATTTTAGAATTACACCTTTGCAGGTTCAGTTCAGATCAGTTGCTCAGCCATGTCCGACTCTTTGCGACCCCATGGGCCTCAGCACGCCAGGCCTCCCTGTCCATCACCAACTCCTGGAGTTTACTCAGACTCATGCCCATTGAGTTGGTGATGCCATCCAACCATCTCATCCTCTGTCGTCCCCTTCTCCTCCCACTTTCAATCTTTCCCAGCATCAGGGTATTTTCAAATGAGTCAGCTCTTC
Organism: Oryx dammah; assembly: GCF_014754425.2. Taxonomy (NCBI): domain Eukaryota; kingdom Metazoa; phylum Chordata; class Mammalia; order Artiodactyla; family Bovidae; genus Oryx; species Oryx dammah. Next base: position 18,895,103 of record NW_024070213.1, on the reverse strand, counting down.
ACATCAGGTGGCCAAAGTATTGGAGTTTCAGCTTCAACATGAGTCCTTCCAATAAGATTCAGGACTGATTTCCTTTAAGATGGACTGGTTGGATCTCCTTGCAGTTCAAGGGACTCTCAAGAGTCTTCTCCAAAACCACAATTCAAAAGCATCAATTCTTCAGTGCTCAGCTTTCTTTATAGTCCAACTCTCACATTCACACATGACTACTGGAAAAATCATAGCCTTGACTAGATGGACCTTTGTTGGCGAAGTAATGTCTCTGCTTTTTAATATGCTGTATAGTGAGTGAACTCTGGGAGTTGGTGATGGACAGGGAGACCTGGCTTGCTGCAATTAATTGGGTCACAAAGTGTTGGACACGACTGAGCGACTGAACTGAACTCAACTGAACTAGGTTGGTCATAACTTTCCTTCCAAGGAGTAAGCGTCTTTTAATTTCATAGCTACAGTCACCATCTGCTGTGATCTTGGAGCTCCCAAAAATAAAGTCTGCCACTGTTTCCACTGTTTCTCCATCTATTTGCCATGAAGTGGTAGGACCAGATGCCATGATCTTAGTTTTCTGAATGTTGATCTTTAAGCCAACTTTTTCACTCTTCTCTTTCACTTTCATCAAAAGGCTCTTTAGTTCTTCACTTTCTGCGATAAGGGTGATGTCATCTGCATATCTGAGGTTATTGATATTTCTTCCGGCAATCTTGATTTCAGCTTGTGCTTCATCCAGCCCAGTGTTTCTCATGATGTACTCTGCATAGAAGTTAAATAAGCAGGGTGACAATATACAGGCTTGATGTATTCTTTTTCCTATTTGGAACCAGTCTATTGTTTCATGTCCAGTTGTAACTGTTGCTTCCTGACCTGCATACAGATTTCTCAAGAGGCAGGTCAGGGGATCTGGTATTCCAATCTCTTTCAGAATTTTCCACAGTTTATTGTGATCCATGCAGTCAAAGGCTTTGGCATAGTCACTAAAGCAGAAATAGATGTTTTTCTGGAACTCTCGCTTTTTCAATGATCCAGCAGATGTTGGCAATTTGATCTCTGGTTCCTCTGTCTTTTCTAAAACCAGCCAGAACATCTGGAATTTCACAGTTCATGTATTGTTGAAGCCTGGCTTGTAGAATTTTGAGCATTACTTTACTAGCATGTGAGGTAAAATGATTTATTTATAAGGTTTATATCTCAAATTGGACTGTAGACATTCAAGGCAAGGACCATGGCATTCATCATTTTACTTCTCATGGTTCTTACTTCTTTGATATTTATTGAGAAGCATGGTACTCTAGTGTTTTGCAATTTAAAGTCTCAATGAATAAGGATTTTCCTATTTGATTAATCAATTTAATATTGGATAAGCGACAGAGGATGAGATGGCTGGATAGCATCACAGACTCGATGGATGTTAGTTTGAGTGAACTCTGGCAGTTGGTGATGGACAGGGAGGCCTGGCGTGCTGCAAGTCATGGGGACATGACTGAGCGACTGAACTGAACTGAACTGAAGCTATGTTGTATTTTTAAATATTAGATGTTTATTGAATTTACCATTAAATTGTCTTCAATTCGGTATACCTGTCATTCAAACCCATTAGTCATTGGTCTTTGAAAAAATGTATGCTGCTGCTGCTGCTGCTAAATCGCTTCAGTCATGTCCAACTCTGTGCGACCCCATAGATGGCAGCCCACCAGGCTTCCCCGTCCGTGGGATTCTGCAGGCAAGAACACTGGAGTGGGTTGCCATTTCCTTCTCCAGAAAAAAAAATGTATACACACACACATATATATATAGATATATATATAGGCTTTTGCCATTTCTTTCTCCAGGGGAATGATAATTATAAATATAAATTTTGTCTTCCCAGCATCTTCCTTCCTATTTATTTGGGAAACTTTTCAGCTCACATAATGTGGTCTTGGGAGATTGTCAACCTGATTGTACCATTCTCTTGGTTAAAGTGATTACTTTAAAAATGGGCAGCTGATCAACAGGCACATGAAAAGATGCTCAACAGCAACTAATCATCAGGGAAAATGTAAATCAGAATCACAATGAAATATCACTTCACACCTGACAAAACAGTTACAAAAAGAAAACAAATAATAAGTGTTGGTGAGGATGTAGAAAAAAAGAGAACTCTGCTGCACTGTTGTCAGGAATGTAAATTGGTGTGGTCATTGTGGAAATAGTATGGAGAGTCCTCCAAAAATTAAAAAAGAACCATATGATCCAGCAATTCCATTTTATCTGAAAAAATCAAAACATTAATTTGAAAAGATGTAGGCACCCCTATGTTCACAGCAGCATTATTTACCATAGCCAAGAAATGGAAGCAACCTAAGTGCCCATCAGTAGATGGATGGATAAAGAAGATGAAATAAAATATTAGTCAGCCATAAAAGAGAATGAAATCTTGCCATCTGCAACAACATGGATGGATCTAGAAGGTATTATGCTAAGTGAAAGATCACACAAAGAAAAATACTGTATGATTTCTCTTATACATGGGATCTAAAAGAGTAAAGAACAAAAGTAATGAAACTGAACAGTTGATTACCAAAGGGAAGGAGAGTGGTGGGAAGTGGGACATAGTTAAGGAAGATTAAGAGATACAAAGTTCCCTCACTTTTGTTTTTCTTTCTTTTTCTTTTCTTTTCTTTTCTTTTTTTTTTTGATGCAGTCTGTGTTTTTCCTTCTTTTTTTTTCTATACAGTAGAAAAGAACACAACATTGTAAATCAACCATACTTCAATAAAAAAAATAATTTTAAAAAGAGATACAAATTTTCAGTTGCAAAATAAATGAGTCACAGTTAATAAGTGTACCATCTGGGGAATATAGTTAATAATTAAGTAAAATCTTGTTTGGTGACAGATGAAATCTAGATTTATCATGTTTTGAAATTTAGAGGAATATTGAATCACTATGTTGTGTATTAGGAATTAATATAGTGTGAATCAACCATACTTCTAAAACCAACAAACTCATAGAAAAAGAGATCAGATTAGTGGCTATCAGAGGTGGAGGGAAGGGGGTAAAAAGGAAATTGGATTAAGGTGATTAAAAGTTACAAATTCTAGCTGCAAGATTAATAAGTACTAGGAACGTAGAGTACAGTATGATAATTAACACTACCCTATATTATATGTGAAAAGTATTAGGAACGTTAATCTTAAGAGCCCTCATCTCAATTAAAAAAGTTATTTTTCTATTTAATTTCAGTCCAGTTCACTTCAGTCACTCAGTTGTGTCTGACCGTTTGTGACCCCATGAATTGCAGCACACCAGGCCTCCCTGTCCATCACCAACTCCCGGAGTTCACCCAAACTCATATTCATTGAGTCGGTGGTGCTATCCAGCCATCTCATCCTCTGTCGTCCCCTTCTCCTCCTGCCCCCAATCCCTCCCAACATCAGAGTCTTTTCCATTGAGTCAACTCTTCTCATGAGGTGGCCAAAGTATTGCCCAGGACTGATCTCCTTTAGAATGGACTGGTTGGATCTCGTTGCAGTCCAAGGGACTCTCAAGAGTCTTCTCCAACACCATACTTCAAAAGCATCAATTCTTCAGTGCTCATTTATGTTATATCTATATGAGATGACTGATGTTCAGTCAACCAGTTGTTGGAATCATTTCATGATGTATAGAGGTCAAATCACTGTGCTGTACACATTAACACTCCTGTAAATAAAATCATGTATGCTTTGCTTTTGTATGAGTCATTTTTATGTTTTCTACAAATGTGGGGAGGTGGTTCATGCAAAATATGCACTTCCATGTGTTTACTGGAGAGTCAAAACATTCATCATAAGTACCCTCTGAAATGTCAGATGCAAGAGAGTTGGAGAAGCAGGTATTACAGAGATATAGGCTACAGAAAAATTCTGCATTTGCTCATTCTTCTGTAGTACTGCTCTTGGGAAGAAAAGATTACATGGATCATCGAAAAATAAATAGATCAAGGATGAAACTCTACTTTTTTTTTTTTTGCTAAGTTTTGCCTCCAATGTTTCTTTAGACTGTGTTTTAGATCAGGTTCCTCTGGAAACAAACTCTCAGGTGGAGCTTTGCATACAGGTGGTTAAATAGGGAGGTACCCCAAAATCAGCACCTGTGGGAGAGAAAGAGAAACTTCTGTCCAGGTGGAGGGAAACTGAACTGTGTGACTCAGTCCCAACAAAACCTTTAGTTGCCACCATAGGGAGCTCTGAATCTGAGTGGTCCTTAAGGCAGGTCTGGCATAATGCAAGTTTATAGTCTTGCATGGAATAATCATTTGATGCAGTTATTTCTAAGGGAGAATGTGTCTTTGATAAGGTGGTATGTTTTGGCTGAAAGCCATACCATAGAGATTCAACTGAAAACTTTGAAACACCAATTCCTGTCAACTGAGGGAATGAATTCTTCAGTCCAGGATGGGGCCATGCCACTGCATCTATCACAGATAGAAAATTATTTTTTAAACCAAGACATAAAAGTAAGAATATATATATAATTTTCTTGATTAGAATCCTTTGCTTAGGGCTAGATTCATATATTAAAATGTCTATTAAAAATACCCAGTTGAATCCCCTACAAGGTCTAGAAACTGACCTCATCATGTTGATTCGCGCCAAGTCCAGTCTTATTCTCTATGTTACTTAAGGAACACTGCCTGCTGCACACAATTTTCTGAATCAAAACACAAGGACAATATCTGACTTTATATTTCTGCATCTCCTCTCCTTGAATTCCCTTATCAAATTAATCAAAGAATTCTTTACTAATTGTGTCTTTAATTCAACCACTTTCCTTCATTTCAACTGCCACCAGTTTAGACTTGAACACAATCATATCTTTGAGACAACAGTTTGTTCCAGTACATTCTATACAAGTCAGTCTGAGTGATCCCTCTAAAAATGAATATCTGACCCCAGTTAGTAGCCAACTTAGAACACTGCAGAGATTTACCACGGTACTTATAATAATTCTAAACCATTTAACAGCATTTATTTGGCTCTTTGTAATTTGGCTCTAACTTTTGCTTCACTCTCTAGTCTCACTTTACTCTAGGTTATTGGATTTCTTTGTATGTCTGTGTATAGCTCAGTCGTGTCCAATTCTCTGTGACCCCTTAGACTGTGGCTCTCCGGACACCTCTATCCATGGAATTCTTCAGGCAAGAATACTGAAGTGGGTTGCCATTTCCTTCTCCAGGGGATCTTCCTAACATGGAATCAAATCTGGGTCTCCACATTGCAGGCAAATTCTTTACTATCTGAGCCACCAGGGAAGCCCTTTGGATTTCTTTCAGTCTCTCTAATTGTCTATTCTTCCTCCTATCTTTGAGACTTGTACTATTTGTCCCAATCAAAAGCTCTTCTACTGTCTTATTTCAGTTTAGTTTAGTTTAGTTCAGTTCAGTTCAGTTCAGTTGCTCAATCATGTCCAACTCTTTGCAACCACATGGCCTGAAGTATGCCAGGCTTCCCTGTCCATCACCGACTCCTGGAGTTTACTCAAACTCATGTCCCATTGAGTCGGTGATGCCATCCAACCATCTCATCCTCTGTCATCACCTTCTCCTCCTGTCCTCAATCTTTCCCAGCATCAGGGTCTTTTGCAATGAGTCAGTTCTTCCCATCAGATGGCCAAAGTATTGGAGTTTCAGTCAACGTAAGTCCTGCCAATGAACACCCAGGACTGATGTCCTTTAGGATGGACTGGTTGGATCTCCTTGCAGTCCAAGGGATTCTCAAGAGTCTTCTCCAACATCACAGTTCAAAAGCATCAATTCTTCAGCGCTCAGCTTTCTTTATAGTCTAACTCTCACATCCATAAATGACTACTGGAAAAGCCATAGCTTTGACTAGATGGACCTTTGTTGGACCTGTCTTATTTACCACATATTAAATATGAAGTAAACTTTTACTCATATTAAATATTACTTTTTATATAATGATATCCTCATACTTGAGTAAACTCCCCAATGTGTTTCTATATGCTGTGCTGTGCTTAGTTGCTCAGTCATTGTGATCCCATGGACTGTAGCCTGCTAAGCTCTTCTGTCCATGGAGATTCTCCAGGCAGGAATACTGGTTAGCTCTCTTTATTTTTATTATCAATATAAGAAACAAAATTCATAAAGAAACTAAAGACCCATATATAGAAAAATATAAAACACTGGTAAAAGAAATCAAAGAGGACTCTAATAGATGGAGAAATATACCATGTTCATGGATCAGAAGAATCAATATAGTGAAAATGAGTATACTACCCAAAGGAATTTATAGATTCAATGCAATCTCTATCAAGCTACCAATGGTATTTTTCACAGAGATAGAACAAATAATTTCACAATTTGTATGGAAATACAAAAAACCTTGAATAGCCACAGTAATATTGAGAAAGAAGAATGGAACTGGAGAAATCAACCTGCCTGACTTCAGGCTCTACTACAAAGCCACAGTCATCAAGACAGTATGGTACTGGCACAAAGATAGAAATATAGATCAATGGAACAAAATAGAAAGCCCAGAGATAAATCCATGCACCTATGGACACCTTATATTTGAAAAAGGAGGTAAGAATATACAATGGATTGAAGACAATCTCTTTAACAAGTGGAGCTGGGAAAATTGGTCAACCACTTGTAAAAGAATGAAACTAGAACACTTTCTAACACCATACACAAAAATAAACTCAAAATGGATTAAAGATCTACACGTAAGACCAGAAACTATAAAATTCCTAGAAGAGAACATAGGCAAAACACTCTCCGACATACATCACAGCAGGATCCTCTATGACCCACCTCCCAGAATATTGGAAATAAAAGCAGATATAAACAAATGGGACCTAATTAAACTTAAAAGCTTCTGCACAACAAAGGAAACTATAAGCAAGGTGAAAAGATAGCCTTCAGAATGGGAGAAAATAATAGCAAATGAAACGACTGACAAACAACTAATCTTAAAAATATACAAGCAACACCTGCAGCTCAATTCCAGAAAAATAAACGACCCAATAAAAAAATGGGCCAACGAACTAAATAGACATTTCTCCAAAGAAGACATACAGATGGCTAACAAACACATGAAAAGATGCTAACATCACTCATTATTAGATAAATGCAAATCAAAACCACAATGATGTACCATTTCTTGCCAGTCAGAATGGCTGTGATCCAAAAGTCTACAAGCAATAAATGCTGGAGAGGGTGCGGAGAAAAGGGAACCCTCTTACACAGTTGGTGGGAATGCAAACTAGTACAACCCTATGGAGAACAGTGTGAAGATTCCTTAAAAAACTAGAAATGGGACTGCCTTATGACCCAGCAATCCCACTGCTGGGCATTCACACCAAGGAAACTAGAATTGAAAGAGACACATGTACCCCAGTGTTCATCGTAGCACTGTTTATAATAGCCAGGATATGGAAGCAACCTAGATGTCCATCAGCAGATGAATGGATAAGAAAGCTGTGGTACATATACACAATGGAGTATTACTCAGGCATTAAAAAGAATACATTTGAATCAGTTCTAATGAGGTGGATGAAACTGGAGCCTATTATACAGAGGGAGGTAAGCCAGAAAGAAAAACACCAATACAGTATACTAATGCATATATATGGAATTTAGAAAGATGGTAATGATGACGCTATATGCGAGACAGCAAAAGAGACACAGATGTATCGAACAGTCTTTTGGACTCTGTGGGAGAGGGAGAGGGTGGGATGATTTGGGAGAATGGCACTGAAACACGTGTAATATCATATATGAAATGAATCACCAGTCCAGCTTCGATGCATGATACTGGATGCTTGGGGCTGGTGCACTGAGATGACCCAGAGGGATGGTATGGGGAGGAAGTAGGGAGGGGGGTTCACGATGGGGAACATGTGTATACCTGTGGTGGATTCATGTTGATGTATGGCAAAACCAATACAATATTGTAAAGTAATTAACCTCCAATTAAAATAAATAAATTTATATTAAAAAAAGAAACAAACTTCATCACAATTACATGTTTGTCTGGCCAAATATCAGTGGAAATGGAGTTATGACCTACAGAAAGTTATCCCTTTATAAAGTCAACAAGAATATTGACTAAATTGTCAAGATCAATTTTCTTAGAACGCTGGAAATTCACAAAGACTTGCAAAAATCTACTACAACTTATTTAAGAAAATAGCTTCACCTCCTTAAGAATAGGGACTTCAGGGGAGTTTTCACTTTGTCATCTGTTTCTTCTCAGCCACATAGTAGACTTGAAACCCAACAGTCTTGCAACTACAGTAGCTGTGAAAACCAGCAACAGAACAGGAACTGGAAGGGACATTAAAAAGTTGGAGGTCCTCAAAAATGATTATCAGAGTAGTCATTATTTGAACCAGCTGGCACTTCCCTGGTAATTCCCACCTGTAGGGTAAATTTTTACTTGACCTGAAACAGTCAAACAGAACTTGCTCAGTGAAACCAGCTTTTTCCCCTGAGACATTTGTCAAAAACTCTCAGTACCAGTTGAAAATTATACCTTCCTGATGTGGCAGTAAGTGTTGGGGCAAAGAAAAGGCTGATAACAATAATTTAAGAGAGAAACTTGAAGGATAATATTGTCATAGAAGGCTTTGAAAAATTTAACATGCTTTTAGAAATATGGAATGTGACATTCAAGTATAAGGCTGTGAACGTGTTCAAGAAAAAACGTGAAAAGGCACTAAATTCTCACTTCTGACTGACAAGGCTCTGTACAAAGATTAAGACAAAGCTTTTCAGTTGGCTATTTTAAGTATTTTCAAAGGAATAAGGCAACCATGCTCTCAAGTATGTATGAGAATAATGTCTTAGCAAGTAGAAAATCTCAATAAAGATACAGAGAAACAGAAACACACAAAAGAAACAAATAGAATTTCTGGAGCTCAAAATTACAAGAAGTGAAATTAAAAACTGACTAGCAGGGCTTAACAGTGGTTTTGGCTAAAGAAAGAATCAATGAACTTGAAAGTAAATTGATTGAGAGTACAAGCAAATCTAGGTGGGCATATAGGAGCACCAGCGGAGAAGGCAATGGCACCCCACTCCAATACTCTTGCCTGGAAAATCCCATGGACAGAGGAGCCTGGAAAGCTGCAGTCCATGGGGTCGCTGAGGGTCAGACACGACTGAGCGACTTCACGTTCACTTTTCACTTTGATGTATTGGAGAAGGAGATGGCAACCCACTCCAGTGTTCTTGCCTGAGAATCCCAGGGATGGGGGAGCCTGGTGGGCTGCCGTCTATGGGGTCGCACACAGTCAGACACGACTGAAGCGACTTAGCAGCAGCAGTAGCAGCAGGAGCACCAGACAGGAGGGATGGAAAGGAGTAGAAAGGATTTAATTATAATTACATAAATTTCAGGTGTACAACATTATAATTCAATGTATATATATACACAACAGAGTGATCACTAAATACTAACCATCATCATGCAGTTGACCTTCTTCAGTCATTTAACCCATCCCACCATCGCCTTCCCCTCTGGTAACCAATAATTTGACCACTATACCTATAAGTTTGTTTTTGTTTATTTTTGTTTGTTCATTTGCTAATTTTTTTTTTTTGATTCCACATGTAAGTGAAATCATATGATATTCGTTTTTCTACCTCTGACTTGTTTCACTCAGGCTAATGGGGAAACAGTGGAAACAGTTTCAAACTTTATTTTTGGGAGCTCTAAAATCACTGTAGATGGTGACTACAGACATGAAATTAAAAGACACTTACTCCTTGGAAGAAAAGTTATGACCAACCTAGATAGCATATTCAAAAGCAGAGACATTACTTTGCCGACTAAGGTCCGTCTAGTCAAGGCTATGGTTTTTCCAGTAGTCATGTATGGATGTGAGAGTTGGACTGTGAAGAAGGCTGAGCACCGAAGAATTGATGCTTTTGAACTGTGGTGTTGGAGAAGGCTCTTGAGATTCCCCTGGACTGCAAGGAGATCCAACCAGTCCATTCTGAAGGAGATCAACCCTGGGATTTCTTTGGAAGGAATGATGCTAAAGCTGAAACTCCAATACTTTGGCCACCTCATGCGAAGAGTTGACTCATTGGAAAAGACTCTGATGCTGGGAGGGATTGGGGGCAGGAGGAGAAGGGGACGACAGATGATGAGATGGCTGGATAGCATCATGGACTCGATGGACGTGAGTCTGAGTGAACTCTGGGAGTTGGTGATGGACAGGGAGGCCTGGCGTGCTGCGATTCATGGAGTTACAAAGAGTCAGACACAACTGAGCGACTGAACTGAACTAAACATAATGAGCAAAAGAGAAAAGACTAAACTACTAGTTATATGCCTTACTTGACAGACTGTATACTCTTTACAAGCATAGGTGTCATGGTTGCTTTCCCAATTCTTTATCCCAAGGACCTATTTCAGTGTTATGCATAAAGTAGGTGCTCATTAAATATTTGCTAAATGAATCATCCATTTATGATTTTCTACCTAAGGCTCTACCACTTGTATCACAAGACAAGCTAAACCTCTCAGTTTCTGGCTTGTATTACTGATATGAACTATCCTTGTTTTGTTTCCTTTTATCAGATTTTGCTGCTCCCCACCCATTTCCTTAAACTCTCTAGTACAGAAAACGTCTATGGTGTTTGGACAATAGTGCTTTAAATTTTTTTCTAGTTACCTGATGTGGTTTTAAAATTTCCTGTTAGGAGACTAAGATAAACGTAAGCTAGGAACGTAAAGTTCCAGACTTGAACATGAAGTTCAACAGAAAAGATTTCTTTTTGATAAATCTTTTGCAGTAATCACTGCAGGTTGTCATGGTTTACGAGCCCATGGAAAATTCCTCACTTCATCCATCCTTACAGCAATCAGAATCAATAGGCTCTTCCATGTAGCGCTGGTGTTTCAAGAGGCAGTAGCTACCATTCTTTAACTCAGAAAATAAATCCTAACTGGTCTCCATAAGTATGATGATATCAATTCTTTGCCAGCAATTGGATTATAAAAGATCAGTGAGGTTTAACAGTTCAAATTTGTTAAGCACCAACTTTAAGCCATGCACTATTTTAAGCCTTTGACTGTGTGGATCACAACAAACTGTGGAAAATTCTGAGAGAGATGGGAATACCAGACCACCTCACCTGCCTCTTGAGAAATCTGTATGCAGGTCAGGAAGCAACAGTTAGAACTGAACATGGAACAACAGACTGGTTTCAAATAGGAAAAGGAGTGCGTCAAGGCTGTATATTGTCACCCTGCTTATTTAACTTCTATGCAGAGTACATCATGAGAAATGCTGGACTGGAAGAAATGAAGCTGGAATCAAGATTGCTGGGAGAAATATCAATAACCTCAGATATGCAGATGACATAATCCTTATGGCAGAAAGTGAAGAGGAACTAAAAAGCCTCTTGATGAAAGTGAAAGAGGAGAGTGAAAAAGTTGGCTTAAAGCCCAGCATTCAGAAAACGAAGATCATGGCATCTGGTCCCATCACTTCATGGGAAATAGATGGAGAAACAGTGGAAACAGTGTCAGACTTTATTTTGGGGGGCTCCAAAATCACTGCAGATGATGACTGCAGCCATGAAATTAAAAGACGCTTACTCCTTGGAAGAAAAGTTATGACCAACCTAGATAGTATACTCAAAAGCAGAGACATTACCTTGCCCACTAAGGTCTGCCTAGTCAAGGCTATGGTTTTCCCTGTGGTCATGTATGGATGTGAGAGTTGGACTGTGAAGAAGGCTGAGCACTGAAGAATTGATGCGTTTGAACTGTGGTGTTGGAGAAGACTCTTGAAGGTCCCTTGGACTGCAAGGAGATCCAACCAGTCCATTCTGAAGGATATCAACCCTGGGATTTCTTTGGAAGGACTGATGCTAAAGCTGAAGCTCCAGTACTTTGGACACCTCATGAGAAGAGTTGACTCACTGGAAAAGACTCTGATTATGCGAGAGATTGGGAGCAGGAGAAGAAGGGGACGACCCAGGATGAGATGGCTGGATGGCATCACGGACTCGATGGACGTGAGTCTGAGTGAACTCTGGGAGATGGTGATGGACAGGGAGGCCTGGCCTGCTGCGATTCATGGGGTCACAAAGAGTCGGACACGACTGAACGACTGAACTGAACTAAACAAAACTATTTTAAGTGTTTTACATATATAAGCTCTTTTTTTGCAATTACTTTATGTGATAAGTATAAATATTATTTCTTTGTAAAGTTAATAAAATTGAGGTACAGTTAAAATACCTAGAATTTAATTAATCTAGACTTGATACTCCCTGATAAAGAGGAATTGCCCAAATTATCTGGAATAGACTTTCTCAGAGGTATGCAACATCTAGGCTAAAATATTCAAGTTACTAAAGATTGTTGAAGACCCTGAAAAAAATACTCTAGTAACAAGAATGTGAGTCATCTCCAGGCAGGAAGAAGTGTAAGAAGTAAGAAGAGAAGAGAAGATTACTTCAAAAGATATGGCAATAACAATGGCCTGAGTGGAGAAAACAGAAATGCTCTCAAGTTTCCAGCAAATTCTCACTGACAAATCACATTCACTTCATCTCAGTAGAAGTGAAAGATTAGATGTTAAAGAATATAATATATATTTGCATATTTATTTCTCTTTTCTGCTGGCTTCCCTTGTGTCTGCAATGTCAGGAATGAAAGAATAACTATTATGCATACATTGTAGACATGAAAAGGATAATAAAAACATTTAATGAGCCAACAAATTTAGCAATTCCAATGAAATGGTCAAAATCCTTGAAGTTGCAACTTAAAATGTCACAGAAAATTGCCTTATATCTTTTAAAAAACTTGAAATTGTCATCAAAAATCTTCCCTTACAAAACAGAACAAACAACAAAAATCTTCAAGTCTGATGATTTTATGTGTCAACTCTTGTAAACGATTTAAAAAATAATTGCAAATATAAAGTCTTTCATAAAAATAGTGAAACACTACCAAATCTGCATTTTCTCAGGCTCCAAAATCACTGCAGGTGGTGACTGCAGTCATGATATTAAAAGATGCTTGCTCTTTGGAAGAAAAGCTATGACAAAACTAGACAGCATAGTAAAAAACAGAGACACCATTTAGCCGGCAAAGGTTCATATAGTCAAAACTATGCTCTTTCCAGTAGTCATGTACGGAAGTGAGAGTAGGACCAGAAAAAAAGGCTGAGTGCCTAAGAATTGATGCTTTCAAAATGTGGTGCTGGAGATGACCCCTGAGAGTCCCTTGGACTGCAAGGAGATTAAATGAATCAATCTTAAAGGAAATTAAACCTGGATATTCATTGGAAGGACTGATACTTGAAGTTAAAACTCCAAAACTTTGGACACCTGATGCGAAGAGCTGATTCATTGGAAAAGACTCTAATGCTGGGAAAGATTGAGGGCAGGAGGATAAGGGGACAACAGAGGATGAGATGATGTGATGGCATCATTGACTCAATGGACGTGAATTTGACCAAATTCCAGGAGATAGTGAAGGACAGGAAAGCCTGGTGTGCTGCAGTCCATGGTATTGCAAAGAGTCAGACACAACTCAGTGACTGAACAAAACAACAATCACTGTTTACATTTTCTAAGTTATCCATCTCTTCTTATTAGCACTTTTCACATACACATTCTTCTACATGTGTAATCATCTCAGATATATGATACATAATGATACAATTAACTTATTTTTACCTTCAGTTTCTACCCACTCCCCTCTTCCTCTCTGAGAAATGTCTACTACTGCTGTAGCCAGAAATTATTTATGTTTTTCTATAAAATTTTTAAACTAAACCATTGATTTTGCAAATTATCTAGTATGATATTAGCACACATTTCTATTACTGCCTTACATGTTTTTCCAATCTTTATTGTATTTAGATTTGTGGGATTATTTCTCCTGTCTATGTTGTCGGGTCTTAGAGGACTGTGATTAGACCACAAATTTCCCTGTGTCCTATACAACACACCCATCACAGTGTTTGGAACCTTGTAAACAATAAAAGTATTTTATTCAAGGACCAATTTACTGATTAATTACAGGTGTTTTAGCATTTAAGATAATTGAAGTGTTTCTTTCTATAGATAGGGGAAAATCCAGTGTAATTCTTTTCTCTTAGTAAAGGTTTACTAAGACATAGGTTTACACAGACAAAAGATTTAGCTATAAAGCCCAATTTATAGAGCACTGCTTCAGCTGAATTTGTTCTATTAGTCCTGGACAATTATATTACCTACAGACACTAATAGACATGGCCCAGATAATCATGATGGTGTGATCACTCACCTAGAGCCAGACATACTGTAATGTGAAGTCAAGTGGGCCTTAGGAAGCATCACTATGAACAAAGCCAGTGGAGGTGATGGAATTCCAGTTGAGCTATTTGAAATCCTGAAAGATGATGCTGTGAAAGTGCTACACTCAATATGCCAGAAAATTTGGAAAACTCAGCAGTGGCCACAGGACTAATAAAGGTCAATTTTCATTCTAATCCCAAAGAAAGGCAATGCCAAAGAATGCTCAAACTACTGCACAATTGAACTCATCTCACATGCTAGTAAAGTAATGCTCAAAATTCTCCAAGCCAGGCTTCAACAATACGTGAACCATGAACTTCCAGATGTTCAAGCTGGATTTAGAAAAGGCAGAGGAACCAGAGATCAAATTGCCAACATCCACTGGATCATCAAAAGCAAGAGAGTTCCAGAAAAACATCTATTTCTGCTTTCTTGACTATGCCAAAGCCTTTGACTGTGTGGATCACAATAAACTGTGGAAAATTCTGAGAGAGATGGGAATACCAGACCACCTGATCTGCTTCTTGAAAAACCTTTATGCAGGTCAGGAAGCAACAGTTAGAACTGGACATGGAACAAGAGACTGGTTCCAAATAGGAAAAGGAGTACATCAAGGCTGTACATTGTCACCTGCATATTTAACTTATATGCAGAGTATATCATGAGAAATGCTGGACTCACTGAAGCACAAGCTGGAATCAAAATTGCTGGGAGAAATATCAATGTCCTCAGATATGCTGATGACACCACCATTATGGCAGAAAGTGAAGAACTAGAGAGTCCCTTGATGAAAGTGAAAGAGGAGAGTGAAAAATTTGGTTTAAAGCTCAACATTCAGAAAACTAAGATCATGACATCCAGTCCCATCACTTCATGACAAATAGATGGGGAAACAGTGGCTGACTTTATTTTGGGGGGGCTCCAAAATCACTGCAGATGGTGATTGAAGCCATGAAATTAAAAGATGCTTACTCCTTGGAAGGAAAGTTATGATCAACCTAGACGTCATATTAAGAAACAGAGACATTACTTTGTCAACAAAGGTCTGTTTAGCCAAGGCTATGATTTTTCCAGTCGTCATGTATGGATGTGAGATTTGGAATATAAAGAGGGCTGAGCACTGAAGAATTGCTTCTTTTGAACTGTGGTGTTGGAGAAGACTCTTGGGAGTCCGTTGGACTGCAAGGAGATCCAACCAGTCCATCCTAAAGGAGATCAGTCCTGAGGAGATTGGAAGGACTGATACTGAAACTGAAACTCCAATAATTTGACCACCTGATGCAAAGAGCTGACTCATTTGAAAAGACCCTGATACTGGGAAAGATTGAGGGCAGGAGGAGACGGGGATGACAGAAGATGAGATGGTTGGATGGAATCACCGAATCAATGGATATGAGTTTGGGTAAACTCTGGAAGCGGTGATGGACAGGGTGGCCTGGCATGCTGCAGTTCGTGGGGTCGCAAAGAGTTGGACACGACTGAGCGACTGAACTGAACAGACACTAATGTGCCTTTCTTAAGTTGACCCAGGCACCCCACATATTTGTCATAGATTTTTTTTTTTTACTTCAGAAGAGCTTTAATCTTGAAATATGGTCCAATAAAAAGAGATTTCACCTGCATCAGTGCAACTTACATTTGCTTTGTCTGTCTAACAGTGTTTGCTGTATTTGTCTTAGCAAAATAAAAAGTTATTAGCCATTCCGAGTGTATGACATTAAAATCTCCTTGTAAGTAGAATTCACTTTTATTTAACAGGTCCATGGTGCTAGTGATCCATCTTCTGGTGATCATTCATATTTTATAAGTTACCAACTGAAAGCATTAGTTTTTAAAATAATTCTTGATCTTAAATTCTTGGTTTTAAAATCTACTATAAAGTTTGTATCTATAGTCTTTAAATAACTTGCAATCAATTTATTGATTGCATAACAAATTTCTAGTTGTCTAACTTAAGGGCAATAATCTTACAGGATGGAAATGCAGCAACAATGACAGCCACATAAAAAACACTATGTAAAACAAGAGTTGAAATATGGGTCCAAATGTCATATTTGTTAGTAAAATGTACCTCTAATGAGCAAACTATTTATTTGAGGTTAAAAAAATCTCTTGCATTTGTTTCTGTACAGTGTTCACAGTGGCCATATTTAAATTGAGCTTGCTAAATGAATTAATTCTGAAATATTGAATTAAATGAGTTAAGTATGTTTAGTTAAAAGTTTTTTTCTAATGCTTCTCATATTTCCCTTTCACTATTTGTGTCCCCTTACAATAATTTCTTTATCATAGAAATTATTTTTAGACATATATATGTCATATAATTGAAATATTTCTCTAGCAATATATATTTTAAAATATTTGAAAGAAAAGATGTCATGTGAAAGGATTAGAAAGATTAAACCATTCATAGGAATGGGGAATATAGATATGTTATGAAGAACCATATGAGAAGGAAGGAGAAAATAAAATCAGCAGTTAAGTAGCAGCATCAGTAGACAAGAAATAAAAATTATAAGCGTGACAATAAAGGGTGATTGTTTTTGAGGTGACCTTTAAAAAGCAGTCAAAGTTCAAGTTGAATATAATGAGAAATAATATATCCATGAATTACAGTTGTCAGATATATTCACGTTCAAGTGTGTAATTGTGTGCTTTTGTATAGAAAAATATGGTAGGAAAAAGGGAAGATATTATTTACACAGCAAGAGACTTTTACCTTACATTTCTGTAAATATAACTGAACTATACTACTCTTCTTTTATCGTAAACACAGTTAGCCTGGGTAAGATGTAGATGAAGTCACTCAGTCAAGTCTGACTCTTTGTGATCCCATGGACTGTAGCCTACCGGGCTCCTCTGTCCATGGGATTTTCCAAGCCAGAATACCGGAGTGGGTTGCCATTTCCTACACTAATACTAAATCTTTGTCAGTTTGCTTTTTGCATTTAGGTCTACAATACATGAAGAAGTTATTTGTGTATGGTATCATAGGGATCAAATTAGACTAGAGATCTCTTCAAGAAAATTAGACATACCAAGGGAACATTTCATGCAAAGATGGGTTCAATAAAGAACAGAAATGGAATGGGCCTAACAGAAGCAGAAGATATTAAGAAGAGATGGCAAGAATGGCACAGAAGAACTGTACAAAAAGGATCTTCCTGACCCGGATAATCATGATGGTGTGATCACTCACCTAGAGCCAGACATCCTGGAATGTGAAGTCAAGGGGGCCTTAGAAAGCATCACTATGAACAAAGCTAGTGGAAGTGATGGAATTCCAGTTGAGCTATTTCAAATCCTGAAAGATGATGCTGTGAAAGTGCTGCACTCATTATGCCAGAAAATTTGGAAAACGCAGCAGTGGCCACAGGACTGGAAAAGGGCCATTTTCATTCCAATCCCAAAGAAAGGCAATGCCAAAGAATGCTCAAACTAATGCACAATTGAACTCATCTCACATGCTAGTAAAGTAATGCTCAAAATTCTCCAAGCCAGTCTTCAGCAATACGTGAACCGTGAACTTCCAGATGTTCAAGCTGGTTTTAGAAAAGGCAGAGGAACCAGAGCTCAAATTGCCAACATCCGCTGGATCATGGAAAAAGCAAGAGAGTTCCAGAAAAACATCTATTTCTGCTTTATTGACTATGCCAAAGCCTTTGACTGTGTGGATCACAATCAACTGTGGAAAATTCTGAAAGAGATGGGAGTAAAAGACCACCTAACCTGCCTCTTGAGAAATCTGTATGCAGGTCAGGAAGCAACAGTTAGAACTGGACATGGAAAAACAGACTGGTTCCAAATAGGAAAAGGAGTACGTCAAGGCTGTATATCTTCACCCTGCTTATTTAACTTCTATGCAGAGTACATCATGAGAAACGCTGGACTGGAAGAAACACAAGCTAGAATCAAGATTGCTGGGAGAAATATCAATAACCTCAGATATGCAGATGACACCACCCTTATGGCAGAAAGTGAAGAGGAACTAAAAAGCCTCTTGATGAAAGTGAAAGAAGAGAGTGAAAAAGTTGGCTTAAAACTGAACATTCAGAAAACAAAGAGCATGGCATCTGGTCCCATCACTCCATGGGAAATAGATGGGGAAACAGTAGAAACAGTGTCAAACTTTATTCTTGGGGGGCTCCAAAATCACTGCAGATGGTGACTGCAGCCATGAAATTAAAAGACACTTACTCCTTGGAAGAAAAGTTATGACCAACCTAGATAGCATATTCAAAAGCAGAGACATTACTTTGCCAACTAAGGTCCATCTAGTCAAGGCTATGGTTTTTCCAGTAGTCGTGTATGGATGTGAGATGGACTGTGAAGAAGGCTGAGCACCAAAGAACTGATGCTTTTGAACTGTGGTGTTGGAGAAGACTCTTGAGAGTCCCTTAGACTGCAAGGAGATCCAACCAGTCCATTCTGAAGGAGATCAACCCTGGGATTTCTTTGGAAAGAATGATGCTGAAGCTGAAACTCCAATACTTTGGACACCTCATGAGAAGAGTTGACTCACTGCAGAAGACTTTGATGCTGGGAGGCATTGGGGGCAGGAGGAGAAGGGGATGACCGAGGATGAGATGGCTGGATGGCATCACTGACTCGATGGACACGACTCTGAGTGAACTCTGGGTGATGGTGATGGACAGGGAGGTCTGGCGTGCTGCAATTCATGGGGTCGCAGAGTCGGACACAACTGAGCGACTGAACTGAACTGAACATGTGATAGCTAAGCACTTCAGACCACAAAATTAACACAGGTTACATACATCTTACAACAAAAACTACCTCTGTCTGTTAAGGCAAAATCAAGCTAGAAAAGAAAAACTAGGACCAGTGTCCAAGCCGAATTATTGGAAACAGCATCACCTAGTCAATACCTTGCCATATCATTAAATAGTCTTTATTTATGGATGCGTATCTCCATTTTGTTCTATCAATTCAGTCACTTCAGTCGCTCAGTCATGTCCAGCTCTTTGCAACCCCATGGGCTCTATGCAGCACACCAGGCTTTGCTGTCCATCACCAACTCCCAAAGCTTGCTCAAACTCATGTCTGTTGAGTCAGTGATGCCCTCCAACCATCTCATCCTCTGTCATCCCTTTCTCCTGCCTTCAATCTTTCAGGGTTATCATAAAGGATTTTCCCAGTGAGTCAGTTCTTCATATCAGGTGGCCAAAGTATTGGAGCTTCAGCCTCAGCATCAGTGTTTCCAATGAATATTCAGGACTGATTTCCTCTAGGATGGACTGGTTGGATCCCTTGCTGTCCAAGGGACTCTCAAGAGTCTTCTCCAACACCACAGTTCAAAAGGATCGATTCTTTGGTGCTCAGCTTTCTTTATGGTCCAACTCTTACATCCATACACGACTACCAGAAAAACCATAATTTGACTTTATTTCACATATGGACTTTATTGGTAAAGTAATATCTCCATTTTTTAATATGCTGTAAGGGTTGGTCATAGCTTTTCTTCTAAGGACCAAGTGTCTTTTAATTTCAAGGCTGAAATCACCATCTGCAATGATTTTGGAGCCCAAGAAAATAGTCTAGGACATAACTTTATTCTATATATCTGCTTTTCTCTCTGTAGCATGATATCACACTCTCTAAATTACTATAGGTTTATAACTATTGATGACTGGTAGAGCAAGTATTAAAATCTTCTCCTTTGTTAAGAGTGCCTGGCTTACTTACAGACGTGTGAAGAATTATGTAAACTTATGCAAGTTTGTCGACTTTCATTTAAAAATCTGTTAAGATTTTTGAATGGGATTGCAATGAATTTAAAAATTAATTTGCAGCTTCCCTAGCAGTTCACTGGTTAAGACTCCACTTCCACTGCAGCGGGCATGTGTTCAACCCCCAGTAGGAAACCAAGATCCTGCATACTATGCACCATGGCCAAAAAGTTTTTTTAAATTAATAAAGAAGTAAATTCAAGAAGAATGCCACAGTTACAATTTAAGTTCTCTAATCCTTAAACAGGATATGTCTATTATTTGTATCAATATTTCATAGTTTTGTTAAATGTCTTTTGCTAGACCTATTCCATAATATTTGATTTTTGATACTGTTGAAATTATATTTTTAAAATATTATTTAATATTCTTTATTGGTTTATATAAATTCAATTATATACGTATAGTCTTCTACTTTCAAGAAAATTAGCTAAACTGTATTAAATATTCTAGTAGAGTATTTAACAGTTTTGTAGATACCTTGGAATTTGTTATGCACTCTAAAATATCAACTGTGAAAACTAAAATTTATGAATCTATTTCTAGGACTAAATGAAGTATTTTCCCTATTCTCCCCACTTAAGTGTAACAAAATCCCTGAATATTACATATAAAATTTTCACAGGAAAAATGAAAGATGGTGAGGATAAGGCTGATTGGAAAACTCAGGACCAGAAAAATGGTACAGTGGTGGGAGTTCTCTTTTTGTCTCACTTGTCCCAGAGACACAGGGCTGAAGAATCCTGCAAGCCAGAAATGGTAACCAGTGCAAATAGGAAAACATCCATACCACAGAACCCTGTTTTCCACCAAAAATCCAAGAAAAGGCAAACTAGCAAAACAGCAAACTTTTAGTGAATAACTACTCTACTCCAGCCAAGCACTGTGAAAAAATTTATGGTCCCACTCTCATCCACACTAGCACACTCAGAGGTTCAAATTTGAATTTCCACACTTGCCAGCCTATAACAAAACCTTCCAACTGCACCCTCTCCTGATGGGGTGTTGTTAGAGAAAGCCATCTAGGGAGCCAGGACTTTCATTCATTTTTTTGCATTTATTTTTTTTATTGGAATATAATTGCTTTACAGTGGTGTATTAGTTTCTGTTGTTGTTGTTCCATCAGTCACTCAGCCATGTCCAACTCTTTGCAATCCCATGGACTGCAGCATGCTAGGCTTCCCTGTCCTTCACTGTCTCCCAGAATTTTCTCAAACTCATGCCAATTGAGCCAATGATATCACAACAGAGTGACACACACACAAACACACACACACACATACACCTCTTCTTTAATGTTTGGTAGGTGGGAACATAAAACTGTATTTCCTTAGTCATGTCTGATTCCTTGCAACCTGTAGACTGTAGCCCACCAAGTTCCTCTATCTATGGAATTTTCCAGGCAAGAATACTGCCATGGGTTGCCATTTCCTTCTCCAGTGGATCTTTCTGCCCCTGGGATCAAACCTGCATCTCTTATGTCTCCTGCATTGGCAGGTTGGTTCTTTATCACTAGAGTCACCTGAAATGCCCCAAACTATCTGAGCATGATGTGTTTTACTTATGTTTTTGTGTTTTATTTATTTCCCAAAGAAGATGTATTCAATTATGGATTCAATCTATTTAAAATTTATAAAACCATTAAAATTTTTTAAAATTCTTGTTTCAGTTTTAGAAGAGGTTTATCTAGGATATGTCCATTTTGCTTAAATTGTCAAGTGTGTTAGCTAAAAACTATACATAATACACTTACGACATTTCATGCCTGCTTTAACCTCTCTTTTTTCATGGGTTTCATCTTCCTTCCCTAACATCTTGCCTCAGTAAAGGGCAGAAAAATCTATCAAGAAATAGTTTAATACATTTGAATTTCAAATTTATTGAGCAAAAGAGTGGTCATAATTCTTGAGTGTCTTCTACCTGCCGACAAATGTTTGTATAGTCAAAGTTATGATTTTCCCAGTAGTCATGTATGGATGTGAGAGTTGGACCATAAAGAAGGCTGAGTTCTGAGGAATTTATGCTTTCAAACTGTGGTGTTGGAGAAGATTCTTATGCCCTTGGATTGCAAGGAGATCAAACCAGTCAATTCTAAAGGAAATCAACCCTAATATTTATTGGAAGGACTGATGCCGAAGCTCCAATATTTTGGCCACCCGATGTGAAGAACCAGCTCATTAGAAAAGACCCTGATGCTGGGAAAGATTGAAAACAGAGAAGGGGGCAACAGAGCATAAGATGGTTGAATGGCATCACCATCTAAGTGGACATGAGTTTGAGCAACTCTGGGAGATGAAGGACAGGGAAGTCTGGCATGGTGCAGTCCATGGGGTCACAAAGAGTCAGACATGACTGAGTGACTGACCAATAATGTCTTCTACCTGGAGGTTTTTCTCTCACTATGTAAATAGATATAAACATATCCAAAGGAGGTGAGAGAAGCAGTTCTGTTCAAATTCATCATGCATCTATCAAGATTCACATACAAATAGAATTATTTGTTTCATCACTTAGTGACACAGGCCCTTATCTACCTAAAATTTCTACGTTATATTTGCTATTTCTATACTATTATCTTTGAGAATATTCTCCCAAAATATTTTCTACATGTAAGAAGCCTGGAATTAATTTACATAAAGATATATCTTATCTTTGGTACAGTATTTTTATGTCCTTTACTTTCAAAAATAGATTTTTCAGAGTCCAGGTTTACATAATAATGAACATTGTATTTCACCTTTACTATATCAAGTTAGGAAGAAGAAACATACCAGCTCATACTTTCCAAACCAACTCATTTCTGTGTTTAAGAAGATATTTCACCAAAGAGGAAAATTAGAAAGTTCAAAGAGTCAATTCAAAGAGAAGAGAAGGTAAGAAAGTGGTTAGAAGTGGAAATTCCCCACTTATTTACTTAAGGCTACCTCTTCTGAGCCTTTATGGTAACCAATGTGAGATCACTCACACACCTGTGATTTAAAAATAAATTTGACCAATTTGCATAATTTGTTTTAATTCAAACGAAAAATGGAAGCCGTGATTCTCAAGAAGATTAAAAGTTGTTTAGAAACCTAACTCACACATTGAAAGAAAAAAGAAACTAAAAAAAAAAAAAAAAAAAGATGAACAGGTTGTCTCCGGAAATTGTATCAGGTCTGAAGTTTGCAGTTTCTGTAGACGTGGGCCATCAAAGAGCATCCTGCTGAACTGCTGCCCGATAAGGACTGTATATCCTGTCTTCTCTGTACCACTTTGCATGAAGCTCACATTACTTCATTTCCTTTCTGGAACCTTCCCCCGGATTCTTCATATAAGGTCAAACGTGAAGGAGAACTGTGTTGAGTTCTAGTGGCTTTTTCCAAATTTGTCAAGGCACTAATTTCTCTAAGTCTCAGTTTTCTCAACTGAACTGTGAAATCTTAATGACGATCTTTGCCCTGTAATAGCCCTCAAAGTTTCGATATGTTCTTTATGAAATGAAACTTAGGAAAGATCTCTAAAAAAGTTGAAAGTTATATATTATGACCATGTGTGTTTTGTAAGGAAAGAGTGTATTTGCACAAGTTTTGTTTCTTTAGAGTTTTTATGTGTTTCTTTTCTTCAGAGAATTGAATCCATCAGGGGTGACCACACAGGAAGTTGGCTTCCATATTTAGATGAATAAAGAGCAACCGAAATACCCTCTGACCCCAAAGTCTCTCTCACGTTGCCCTGACCCTGTACACTTTGCTTTGTCCTATTTAGTGCCATTTCATTGGTGAGCTATCTTTCTTTGATTTAACAAACACTGATTAGTAATATAAACATAGAATTCACATGGGAAGACACTCTTGCAAGAGAAACTATATGCTTTTAATAATTACCTCACGACAACAGGTATCAACCAGAACTGTGCTTGGTAACTCCTATTCATTGTTCACACCTCTGCATGGATTTAAGTTGACTGTTTTCTCAGATATAAGGCAGATTTCTTACACTTAAAAAAATCAACTGCAGAAGGGAATCATGTCAATGTATGGCAAAACCAATACAAAATTGTAAAGTAAAATAAAAAAATAAATTAAAATTTCAATAAAAATAAAATAAAAAAATAAATTAAAATAAATTAATGGGGAAAAAAAGAAGGGAAGGGAGGAGTAATAAGAAAAAAATTAATTTTGCAATGAAATTCAAGTTATTGCAGAAGACTTGAATTATATCAAGAATGAGGTATTCAATTAAGTATTGAATAGTATGAGGGCCAGTGGATACACCTAAGAAGTCCATCAATAGCATATGTTCTTGTTAATTTGATTGGGTTTTATGTCTTCAGTGTCAGATTACTCCCACCTCGAAAAGCATTAATTTCAACAAAATACTGCTCTCATAAAAAACAAATAGAGAAAAATGATTTTAGAACAAAAATAACAGATTTTGATCAATATTATAACATTTAAAGACATTTATTTTCCTAAAATAAGATCTCTAGACATCGGTTTTCTATGTACAATGGCACATGTAACATATAGTACATATATGATACATATATATATAGGGACGATCTATTACATGTATTACATAGTATATACAACATGTAGTGCATATAGTATACATATATTGTTATATACACTATACCTAAATATATAATATGTATAAAGTATGCATGTGCATATATATAAACATGTTTATATAAGTATATATGTATAGTATCCATTCACCTGATTATGACTGAAGAAACAAAAAAGCTTGAATACAAATAAGTGTTTTAGTGTCACAAAAGCTGTTAGAGTTGGTTATAAGAGACTACAACTTTCTCATCTGTAGTCTAGACAAAAAGAGTCACATTACAACATATCAGCAACTATACTGTGACTGCTCAGTTATTATCTGTTAACACCTTCCATCAAAGGAGGAATTTTTCTTTCCCATGATCTGAATCAAACTGTTATTCCTTCACTTATTAAAGGCCTAATCTATACAAACACAGTGGTAGAAAACTAATTTTCTCATTTATGATGTTTTCTTTATAAAAGCCTTATAAGTTGGATACTAATATTTTCATTGTACACATAACAAAGCCAAAGTCCAGTAGAGTTGTATATCTGCAAATCTGCATAGGTTAACAAGTGCTTGAGTTGATATTCAGATACATTATTTCATGTATCCATCCAGCAAGTATTCATTGAACTCCTGTGTTCTAAGCTCTATTCTAGGTACTGGAGATGCATTGTTGTAAAAGACAGCCATGTCCCTGCTCTTAAAGACCTTACTTCCCAGTGAGGGAAGTAAACAAAACAATTAATAGTTTAAAAATATGCATTTATGTAAAAATTAAAAACAAAATCTCAGATGATGATATGTTCTATAAACTAAAAGAGTGAGATAATAGTGACTCAGTTGAGTTAGCCCCGAAGTTGTTCCGACTCTTTGCAACTCCATGGACCACAGTATGCCAGGCCTCCCTGTCCATCAACAACTCCTGGCATACACTCAAACTCATGTCCATTGAATCGGTGATGACATCCAGCCATTTCATCCTCTGTCATCCCCTTCTGCTCCCGCCTTCAATCTTTCCCAGCATCAGGGTCTTTTCAAATGAGTCAGTTCTTCACATCAGGTGGCCAAAGTATTGGAGCTTCAGCTTAAGCATCGATCCTTCCAATGACTATTCAGGACTGATTTCCTTTAGGATGGACTAGTTGGATCTCCTTGCTGTCCAAGGGACTCTCAAGAGTCTTCTCCAACACCACAGTTCAAAAGCATCAATTATTAGGTGCTCAGCTTTCTTTATGGTCCAACTCTCACATCTATACATGACTAGTGGAAAAACCATAGCTTTGACTAAATGGACCTTTGTTGGCAAAGTAATGCCTCTGCTTTTTAAATGCTGTCTGGGTTGGTCATAACTTTCCTTCCAAGGAGTAAGGATCTTTTAATTTCGTGGCTGCAGTCACCATCTGAAGTGATTTTGGAGCCCAAAAAGATAAAGTCTCTAACTTTCCATTGTTTCCCCATTTATTTGCCATGAAGTGATGGGACTGGATGTCATGGTCTTAGATTTCTGAATGTTGAGTTTTAAGCCAATTTTTTCACTCTCTTCTTTCACTTTCCTCAAGAGGCTCTTTAGTTCTTCTTCACTTTCTGCCATAATGGTGGTGTTATCTGCATATCTGAGGTTATTGATATTTCTCCTGGCAATCTTGATTCCAGCCTGTGCTTCAATGAGTCCAGCATTTCTCATGATATACACTGCATATAAGTTAAATAAGCAGAATGACAATATACAGCCTTGATGTACTCCTTTTCTTATTTGGAACCAGTCAGTTGTTCCATGTCTAGTTCTAACTATGGCTTCCTGACCTATATACAGATTTCTCAAGGGGCAGGTAAGGTGCTCTGGTATTCTCATCTCTTTCAGAATTTTCCAGAGTTTATTTTGATCCATACAGTCAAAGGCTTTGGCATAGTCAATAAAGCAGAAATAGATGTTTTTCTGGAACTCTCTTGCTTTTTTGATGATCCAACAGATGGTGGCAATTTGATCTGTGGTTCCTTTGCCTTTTCTAAAACCAACTTGAAAGCCTGGCTTGGAGAATTTTGAGCATTACTTTACTAGCATGCGAGATGAGTGCAATTGTGCAGTAGTTTGAGCATTCTTTGGCTATGGAAGATAATTTGTGCAGGTGTTCATGGAAGGTCTTACTGGGCATATGTGAGGTAAATATAAATGAGAAAAAAGGCATAGCCATAAGAAAATCTGAGAGCAAAGGAAACAAAAGAAAAAGTACCTTCTATAAAATGAAAAGAAGTTTATCATTTTCAAGGAACAGAGTGATAGCATAGCTGGCCCATGAGGAACAAGAGGGACCATTGTGGGAGTTATCGACCTGTTAAGACTGCAGTCTTTCTCCTGCTCATAGTCTGCTAATTGTTTTGCAACATTCAAATTTCACAGGCAGTCAGTGTCCAGTTATAAAAATTAGTTTCACACTTACATGGAAATCATCAGAGAGGAAAACAAACATTTGAAAATGGTAGAACTAGAACATGATTTCTGTGTTCACCCAATATGCTGTTAAAAAGCCCTGCTTTCCATTGGAAGAGACACATAGCAATGACGATCAAGTGTGTATTTGCTTTCCTCTTTTTAAAATATTTAGCCACACCACATGGCATGCAGAATCCTAGTTCTCCACCAGGGATTGAACCCACGCATTTTGCATTATCTAATTAGCCTACAGTAGATGGTAATTTCCTAACTAGCCTACAGTAAATGGTAATTACTAGCCTACAGTGGTGGAGAAGGCAATGGAACCCCACTCCAGTGCTCTTGCCTGGAAAATCCTATGCACGGAGGAGCCTGGTAGGTTGCAGTCCGCGAGGTCGCGAAGAGTTGGACACTTACTGAGTGACTTCACTTTCACTTTTCACTTTCATGCATTGGAGAAGGAAATGGTAACCCACTCCAGTGTTCTTGCCTGGAGAATCCCAGGGATGGTGGAGCCTGGTGGGCTGCCATTTATGGGGTCGCACAGAGTCGGACACGACTGAAGCGACTTAACAGCAGCAGCAGCAGCCTACAATGGTGATGTACTTGCTAAGTGTCCGACTCTTGCAACCTCATGGACTGTAGCCTGCCAGGCTCCTCTGTCCATGGAATTCTCCAGGCAAGAATACTGGAGTAGTTTGCCATTTCCTCTTCCAGGGGATCTTCCCAAACCACGAACTGAACCTTGGTCTCCTGCATTGCAGACAGGTTCTTTACCAACTGAGCTACAAGAGAAGCCCAGGCCTACAGTAGATGTTAATTTCCCACCCACTTGACCATAACATTTTCACAAAGGCTTTATTCTGAAAACAGAATATCTTTATTCAAGTCACATTAATGACAAAATTTGAGGATACTAAAATTATTAAGTAGAGCAGTATTTCGATCCTCTCCTTAAATCACCAGATATAGACATTTTGCATTTATTTTGCATTGAGCTTAATAACTTACCTGGATGACATTGATACTACGGTAATATATTTTTATAGTTATACGCTAATCTAGCAAATGGAAGAAAAATAGAATAAAAAGATATTACTAAGGGGAAATAAGGCAGTCCAAATGACAGTAATGCTGCTGCTGCTGCTGCTGCTAAGTCGCGTCAGTCATGTCTGACTCTGTGCGACTCCATAAACGGCAGCCCACCAGGCTCCCCCATCCCTGGGATTCCCCAGGCAAGAACACTGGAGTGGGTAATGACAGTAATATATAACATGAAAATTGAGGAGATAAATGAAATTGATCATTTAAGATAAACAATTTTAGAACATAGAAAGGAAGTTCCAGCCACAAGTTTTCTATTTCCTGCATTAAAGCAACTACTTACTAGATAACTTATTAGATAACGTACTAACTAGATAACTTAAGAAATTAGTTCCCAGGGAAGAAGTGAACGGCACATTTCTAAAAGCCAGTTTATAGCTCACTAAGTAAAACACTTTCAGACTGGAGAAAGATCCATGAGGATAGATGTCTTAAATTTTTTAGCCAACAATAAATCTAACCCCAAACGGTGTTGGGTTCATAGCAGATGTTCAATGAATATTAGTTGTTAAACTTGTGATTTAATGAATGAATGGGATTCCAGGGAAATATGACTCTTCAAATTATTTCCATCTCAAATATAGGAATCTCTAACTGTTAATTCTTTACTTGGATATTCTATTTCCTAAACTATTTGTTTTCTACAAATTTAAAAAGGATATCTCAGATTCTGGGAAATTCCTGCTTGCCTCTTCATACTGCACCTACAGTTGTGAGAAAGCACATTTCAGATGGCAGGGGAAACCCATAGCTCACCACAACAACACATTGTAAACTGTCTGGGCCTCTGGAGCATAAATTAAAGAGAACAGGAGTATCTGAGCGATTAGGAGGTGAGAGGAAGTGGGTGGAGACAACGTAGCTGAATATAAACGCTGAGGTATCTCAAAGACACAGAGACGGAACAAAAGCTCCAGCAGAGAATTTCACTGTAGGTTGGCTCCACCTGGGATTAACCAGGGTGATTGTGACAAGGATAAAGATGAATTCTGAAGATTTTTCTGCAACAGAGACCAGCTCCTTGCACCTGAAAAGAGAACAACAAAGTAGGTCAATTCTTTTTCTCTAAATACTGGTAATAACTATATCTATGTTTATATCTATCTATCTATGATATATACCAGGAGTTAGGGAGAAAATCAAGCTTGCCTTTTGTGGAAAAACTTGGCTATGTTCCATTTGAGCAGGATACAAGAGAAAGTGGGAAGAAGTAAATATTTCTTTATCTATGTGAACACAGAATACCTGAGACACGAAAGGAAATCACAAAGGTGAATTTTAGAAACTCCTTAAAGATCTTTCTCTTTGTTTTATTTTATACCATCTCAGTTTTTCAGATTTAATTAGAAAATCCCCTCCCTAGCCCAGTGAACAATTTTTCATAACCATCTGGATATCCCCTAGGAAGCACTGCCTCTCTTTATGAAAAATTCTAGTTTTCTTTTTAAATTTTTTAAATTTAAATTTATTTATTATGTGAGAGAATTCTATTTTGCATATAAATAATTATGTTCTTGACTGGCTGAACCTTGTACCATTGTGTGCTTTTTGGGGCTTTATCTTGTGTTTTCAAGAAAACATCCTCCAGTTGCTGGGAACACAGGTTTCCAGACTTTGAGAGAATAGCTATATAAGCATCTGAATATTTATAGTGTCCAAAGGCAATTTATTGTGAGAACCTCATAAAGAATTCTTGAAAACACAATCTTCTTCTCTAGTCCTATGGGTGCTCTTTCCCTCCATTTCACTTTTCTATTTGCTGTTGTTGCTGTTCAGGCACTAAGCTGTGTCTAACTCTTTGTGAACCCATGGACTGCAGCTTGTCAGGCTCCCCTGTCCTCCACTGTTTCTCAGAATTTGCGTATATTCGTGTCTCTTGAGTCAGTGATGCTATCTAACCATCTCATTCTTTGCTGCCCCCTTCTCTTCCTGCCTTCAGTCTTTACCAGCATCACGGTCTTTTCCAACGAGTCGGCCTTTTGCATCAGGTGGCCAAAGTATTGGAGCTTCAGCATCAGTCTTTCCAGTGAATATTCAGAGTTGATTTCCTTTAGGATTGACTGGTTCAACCTTGCACTCCATGGGGCTCTCAAGAGTCCCCCAGCACCACAATTTGCAAGCATCACTTCCTTGGCACTCACTTTTCTATTTCATCTAATTGTGGACTTCAAATTCTATATGAATCAGACATTTTTCTTCCTTTCTTTTATTTTTCATCAAAATATGATTACCTTTGCTGTATCACTTTTCTCCTTTTCTGTTTGTCTAATCTATCCACAGACCTTTTCATCTCTTGTCACCAGGATTTTCCCATTGTTTTCCAATAACTTTTTTGGTGAAACTTTCTTGACTTATTTCATTTCTCTCTCTCTTCCTCTCATGTTAATAAGGTGCCCCAAACACTAGAAGGTAGGAACTAGAGTTTACTTGTAAACACAATTATCCAGTAACAAAGAATGTGTTCTGAACAACAGAGGTGAAAATATCTAGAGGAGGAGGTTGTTTACCGAATGTGTGTCTACTAGCGTGGTTTGCTTTAGAAAAGCATTCATTGCCTCTGGTAAAACTATCGTTCACTTAGGAACACAAAATCAAGTGTGGATATTGCAAACCACACAAATTTTTTGGTGACCAGATACCCATAACTTGATGACTCAGCTGAGTTTCCTGAAAGAAAAAAGTATATTAAAAAAAAAAAAGAAGAAGAAGAAAACCATTCAATAATAGCATAGTTGAAATAAGAAGGAATTAATTGTAGGAATTCTGAACTTTTTCTGAAATCATCCCAATCTTCTATTGAATATTTGATTTATGAATATTTAGTCTATGCTGCTCTTGTAGCTTTATCAGTGTGAACAATCTTTGAGCACCACCCTTGGGGGATTCAATATGTACTAGAGGATTTGTTTTCAAATTTCTCCATTAATGGACAGGGCTTGTGACCAAAGCGGAAGTATACTCTTAGGGGAGTGTTTCGTTGCCTAGGTGATAAAACAAACTGTGAATAATAATAGCCCTAACTAATGAACTAATGATATAACTTAAAATCAGAGAATCACCTCCGAAGCTTACCCACTGGATGTCCAAGCCAACAGTGTGAGTCCACTGGATAAGCCAATGGACTCTGACATCCGTGAGCTACTTGGATGTGTTGATACCTGCTGAGGAGCCAGAGATGTTCCTGCATTGAGTTTGAGCCCCTTCATTGAGTCTCACATGGTGAGAAGTGAAACTAGACAGAGAGCTCTGAACTTGCTACCCTACATACCAAGCGATGCTTCTGGTAATAGTTGTATGCTGATGAGAAAATAAAGATATGCTTTAACAAGTTGAGAGAAACAGAACCGGATAGGAGTGAAGTAAAGTCTTCTCTTTGAAAATTTGAAAGCAGGTCTATGCTAAAAATAACAACGTTCAGAAGAGGCAAATGTTGTCTTAACATCCATTGCATAGTAAATGGCTTTGAAGGAAAGCAGCATCTCTTTGTCTAGTTAAACCTTAAAGAATAGAATTATAATATATGTTGAATTTTCATATCTACTGAGTACATATTTGGGGAAATATTTTATAATCTCATTATTGTGACTGGATTGTTTCATTTCTAGCCAAAAATAACTTATTCAAAATTTGAGGAAACGTAACTTATAAATTTTATATAAGAAAGTAGGGAGACATATAATATTTTTTTAAATGCCTCAAGAGAAAATCAAATGTCTCTTTGTTCTATAGCCTGCCTAATCATCCACTTTCTCTCTTCAGGTCATGCCACTGGGACTTACTCTGCAACATATCATGAAGGATCCATTCAAGTTCCTATCCCATGTGCTGTAGTAAACGTGGTCTTCATTACCGCTCTCATCATAGCTATCGTTGCTCTATCAGGTGAGTCTGCACTTCATGAGTTCATCAAAAATTCTGATTAATCTTAGATCATCTCATTTTTCATACATGGTCAATTTCCTAGGAAATATAAAATATGGTTCCACATTCCTTAGATAACTGATACAATACTTTTCTAGTTTTCTAGTGCTTTAGAACTATTAAAAATTGTTTATGATTTATATAATGTCATGGGATAAAATTACATGTGAGAAGATATTTAACTCTGGAACAAAAGGGGTTGATTTAGATTCTAAACAAATCGATATTTAACTGGAAAAATGTGGGCTGCCCACTCATTGTTGATTAAAAAATGATATCTAAGCCATAGATTAATTAGGAATTGGACAGTCTCTTATCTCAAAAGACACACAATAGTGGGTATGGATAATTGAGATAATTAAGAATATATCTAGATGCTTCCAAGAGCTAGTTTTGTTATGGTATTTGAAACATACAGCTATACCAAGATTCATTTGGGTTTTATACACACGTGAAATTTTACAATGCTAGGATACATCCCCAGCCATAAACTTTTTTGTATTCTGAATTGCTACCCTGCTAATATTCTCTCCTCCACCTCGCCATATAGAGTTATATATATTATATCTTCAAATTATTCCTCTGCTGCAATCAGATGCAAAACCTTAATTGGAATTTATAATATACTGGGCTGGCCATAAAATTCAGTTTTTCTGTTATCTGAAACCAACTTTTCAGCCAAGCCCAATACCTTATACCCCTTTTCAACTAGAATCAAAAGACTATTTTCAATATTTTTAAATTTCCCCTCCACTTTCTGACCAAAGTGACTCCCTCTTATTTCTTAGAACTTATACAATGATGATGAGGTACAATAAGAGATCAGATAAAGTGAAAAACTGCCTTCTTGCTCTTTACGGAATTTACCTTCCTTTTTTTTATATCTTTAAATGGAGCATAACCTATAAAAATTCTGAATCAGTGTGCTGTACACCTGAAGCTAATATATTGTATGTCAACTATACTTCCATAAAAATTTTTTTTTAGTTCATCTTCTTTCATCTCTTCCTTTGTCACCTAGTAGAGTATCCCTGAACTACTTTGTACCCTATGGGTGCATGGTTCTTTGTGTTGCTAAAACAAACCATTTTTATGTTCACAGTGGGCCAGTATAACTGTCCAAGACAATATGTGTCATCAGCGCCATCAAACACCCATGTGTTTCTATGCTCAGATGATTGGATTGGACACAAGGGGAAATGCTATCTTATTTCCAAGAAAACAAAGAACTGGACCTTGGCCCAAAACTCTTGCTCCAAACACAATGCCACTCTTGCTGTCATTGATTCTAAAGAGGACATGGTAAGATAGCATTCAAAAAGAATTCCATAAAGTATTGGTATTCTTTTTTATTTTATATAGCTAATCTGTGATTTTCTTCTGTTTCCTTCTAAGTGTAGATATTCTGTCTGTCTCTGACCCGGGAAAACTTAGTCACAGAAAACCACATGATCAGTCTGAGGTCCAAATGAGAGTCCAGTGTAGTCTTTAAGTGTGATGTGTTTAGCTTCAAAGATCAGAAATCCAAATGAGCTGAGCTCACATAGCACTATTAATTGTTCAGTTCAGTTCAGTTCAGTTGCTCAGTCGTGTCCAACTCTTTGCGACCCCATGAATCACAGCACGCCAGGCCTCCCTGTTCATCGAGTTAATCGATCAGCTGAGCTACACTGCTTACTAGTTGCAGATTTGAGAAACAGAATTTATTACATACTTATCAGGAGGAATGGTTTAACATATACTTCCTTTGTTCTTCCTTCAAGAACTTTTTAAAACAATATGTGGGTAGAGCTGAACACTGGATCGGGCTGAGAAATGAAGCTGGCCAGACGTGGAAATGGTCAAATGGCCAAGAATTTAACAACGGGTGAGTTTCAAGATATCTCTTTATGCTCCCAAGGCTGCCAGCTCCCAAAGCTGGCAGCTTTCCTGTTTTTTTGTTTTTTTTTTCAAAGTGTTGTTCTTTATGAGGATTGTGCTCTTAGAAGCAGAATTTTAATATTCTCTTTTGTATGTTATACTCTGTGGGAAGGGTCTCCAACCTCCAGGATCAAATGCCCAATGATTCAAAGTGGAGCTGAAAATAAAAATATAAAATAAGATGTACCATAAATATAATGTGCTCAAATCATCCCCAAACCACCCCCCTGCCCCAGTCCATGGAGAAATTATCTTCCATGAAACTTGTCCCTGGTACCAAAATAGTTGAGGACAGCTAAACTATGGAATTCTTAAAGAAGGGCTTTAATAGTAATATTATCCTTTTTTATCTGCTTGGAGTTCATACAATAAGTACTTCTAGTAATTTGATCTCAGTAAATTCTAGTGAAATAAGATTCAAATATTCCAGGTCTAATTATGATGATGTGAAAAAAAGTTCCAATTTAATATTTGTATTTTATTGACAAGCTAGTTTTGGGAACTAACTTTTAACTTTCCCAGTTCTCATATTCACAGGGATAAAAAACAATATTTCCAATACCTATTGGTAATTAGAAGCTTCTGTGGATCTGAGAGAAAAATTGCCCCAAAATTAAAGATGCTGACTTTATTTCCATTACCTGTACATATTCAAGTTTGAAGGACACTGTATAAGTTTAGTGTTAATCTTTGTCACTCAGATGTGAATGAACTGCTAGGTCTCTAGTTTCATGAAAAAGAGAGATTCAGAGAACTAGTTTAAATCTCTAGAAAAAGAATCTTTAGTATGCCCCACATCCACAAATGGGCACCAGGGACTGTTACCCCCCAAAACTGTATGAACTAATATGCATGATTGTTGAATGTGTGCACTTTCTGGGAAGTTTCTCAAAGGGTTTGTGCACTCAAAAATGAACAAGAGTCACTCCTGTAGTGATACACCAGCCAAATGAATGGAGCCCTTTACTCTTATGTTTGTATCTTCTCTCCACATACTATTCTTTTCCATCATTGTCTACTGTCTCTACAGATTGTTCTGTGATCATTTGACTGGCGTACTTGCCTCATGTATTCCAGCTTAAAAAAAAAAAAAAAAAGCAGAAGCTATCACCACCACCACAAAGTTGATTTTCATATAACTGAACGGAAATGATGGGCTGAAACTAATTCCGGTTTCTTTATTGTTTGACAGGTTCAACCTTACGGGGTCTGAGAACTGTGCAGTTCTGAACAGTGCAGAGGTCAGCAGCAGAGAATGTGACAAGAATTTACACTGGATATGTAGCAAACCCTCCAAATAAAGAGGAATCATATTTGCTTGTAGACATTTTAACATGGAACTCTAGGAAATGTGACAAGTGTGGGCAAATGCCGCTCTCTGGTCAGTAGTTTCCCATTAAGACTTTGTGGAAAAAAAAAACAACAACAAAAAAACATTTTACTATTTGGGAAACTTTCTTCCACACAAGACTGGAAAAAAGGGAGAAAAATTCCAGGCATGTATGCATTATGGAGTACTCCTGCCATGATCTGAAAGTGTCACAGGTTGACTGATAAATCTTGTCCAAGGATGAGATAAATGACTGCAAAGCTTTTGAGTGCACTTTATATATTTTTGATTCAGAGATAATAAAATAACTAGGTTTAGAGTTTTTATTTATTGTTGAATGACTACAAACAATGTATGCCTTTCATGCATTTGTACTGTATGAAGGAATTAGATGGTGGTATTAAACTGAATGTAAACAAAGAAAATTTTAACTAGTAGTGCAGAGATTTAGTCTAAATGCATTTTACTAACTCCAAGGACATTAGCAAATGGGCAAATGTTTATGAAATGAAGCTTTGTAATATTTCTCTTTTTAAAGAAGTTTGTCAGGTTTTTTTTTTTTTTTTTTTTGTCATTTCTCCCACAAAGAATGGGATGGTTAGGTATTTATGTTATTTTTTTCACTTCTTCACAGTAAGCTTGTCTTTTTCAAAGGTATATAAAGTATTGCCTTATATACAGTCTCTCACAAAGATAAGGACACAAAGAATATGAGGAATAATTGTAAAACAGATAAAAGTGTTGGAAAATGTGCAATAAGTGGTGTGGCAAATCTCTATCAGGAAGGTCTGTATTGTTCAAATCTGGAATAATAATAGTTCTATTGCTTATTAATTTGTGGCTTTCCTGACACAATTATATCATGTGCAATACTTCATGTGAAATATTTCTTAAGTGCAATAAAGTGTGTTTATTTGTTTGTCTTTTGTATCCAGTGCAATTATAAGCTGCTTTTATATATGTTAAAATAAAAGTAAAATAAACAAAATGGTTTATAAGAAGTGGCGATTCTTACAAAATATATTAAAACTTACATCTCATACTAGAAAGGAAGAAACAGAATAATATAACATTTTTTGGAAAACATACCTATTATAAAACCTTAACTTTATAATGACTTGTACCTGGAAAGTTGTTTTCATGTGTGTTTTCAGAAGGTCTATACAGAAAAAGTTCAGTAAATAGTCTAATTGACTTGAGAGGAATTTATGTCAGTTAAAAATTTTTTACTCTATAACTTCAATTTTTTCTTTTTTTAAACTTTTTTTATTTTGTATTGGAGTAAAGAGAGTTCCAGAAAGACATTTATTTCTGCTTTATTGACTATGCCAAAGCCTTTGACTGTGTGGATCACAAGAAACTGTGGAAAATTTTGAGAGAGATGGGAATACCAGACCACCTAACCTGCCTCTTGAGAAATCTGTATGCAGGTCAGGAAGCAACAGTTAGAACTGGACATGTAACAACGGACTGGTTCCAAATAGGAAAAGGAGTACGTCAAGGCTGTATATTGTCACTCTGCTTATTTAACTTATATGCAGGGTACATCATGAGAAACGCTGGACTGGAAGAAACACAAGCTGGAATCAAGATTGCTGGGAAAAATATCAATAATCTCAAATATGCAGATGGCACCACCCTTATGGCAGAAACTGAAGAACTAAAAAGCCTCTTGATGAAAGTGAAAGAGGAGAGTGAAAAAGTTGGCTTAAAGCTCAACATTCAGAAAACGAAGATCATGGCATCTGGTCCCATCACTTCATGGGAAATAGATGGGGAAACAGTGGAAAGTGAGAGACTTTATTTTGGGGGGCTCCAAAATCACTGCAGATGGTGACTGCAGCCATGAAATTAAAAGACACTTACTCCTTGGAAGAAAAGTTATGACCAACCTAGATAGCATATTCAAAAGCAGAGACATTACTTTGCCATCAAAGGTCCGTCTAGTCAAGGCTATGGTTTTTCCAGTAGTCATGTATGGATGTGAGAGCTGGACTGTGAAGAAGGCTGAGTGCTGAAGAATTGATGCTTTTGAACTGTGGTGTTGGAGAAGACTCTTGCGAGTCCCTTGGACTGCAAGGAGATCCAACCAGTCCGTTCTAAAGGAGATCAGCCCTGGGTGTTTTTGGAAGGACTGATGCTAAAGCTGAAACTCCAGTACTTTGGCCACCTCATGTGAAGAGTTGACTCATTGGAAAAGACTCTGATGCTGGGAGAGATTGGGGGCAGGAGGAGAAGGGGACGACAGAGGATGAGATGGCTGGATGGCATCACGGACTCGATGGACGTGAGTCTGAGTGAACTCCGGGAGTTGGTGATGGACAGGGAGGCCTGGCATGCTGCACCTCCCTGGGGTTGCAAAGAGTCGGACACGACTGAGCGACTGAACTGAACTGATAGATGATTAATAATGTGATATTTTCAGATGAATAACAAAGGGACTCAGCCATACCTATATATGCATCCCTCCTTCCCCAAAATCTCCTCCCATTAAGAATGCCACATAACATTGAGCACAGTTCCCTGTGTTACACAATAGGCCCTTGCTGGTTATCCATTTTAAATATAGTAGCCTGTACATGTTGATGCAAATGTTGTCCAAGTGAGAGAGTCATTTCCTAGACAAATTGATAAGAAGTCTAGGGGTCCTCAAGGAGAGAAGGGTCTGGAATTCTCAAGGAGGAAGAAAGGACAAACAGTTTTTCCCCTCTACATTCCTTAGGATTATGTATCCTGCCTGAGGACAGTCTCTGGATTAAACCTTTTGGCTAATTCTGTTATCTTAAAATGCAAGTTATGAGAGTAGGTCTGGTGAGATCTTTACAACCTCCAGACACTCTTTGGATTCATTGGAGAGTATATAACTCCATTGCTAACACTAGCAAGGGGGTACTCTTTCTACCCCCTTCTGATGTCTATGTCAGAAGCTTCCTCTATCTCCTTTATACTTTAATAAAACTTTATTACACAAAAGCTCTGAGCAATCAAGCCTCATTTCTGTCCCTGGATTGAATTCTTCTCCTCCAGGGGCCAAGGATCCTGGCATCTTTGAGTGGTTCAACAACAACCTTTCATGAGTTTCATCTCTACCTCTCTAGTTGACCAGCTGTTTATTTAGAATTTGGTAGAAATTTTATTATTAGCTAGAAATTAAGTTAGCTAATACAAGAAAATGGACTTAGAGCAGTACTTAGCTCAAACTGAACCCTAGTTCAGTTCAGTCTCTCAGTCATATCCGACACTTTGGACCCCATGGACTGCAGCACGCCAGGCTGTCCTGTCCATCACCAACTCCTGGAGCTTGCTCAAACTCATGTCCATCGAGTCGGTGATGCCATCCAACCATTTCATACTCTGTCATCCCCTTTTCCTCCTACCTTCAATCTTTCCCAGCATCAGGGTCTTTTCAAACGAGTCAGTTCTTCACATCAGGTGGCCAAAGTATTGGAGTTTCAGCTTCAGCATCGGTCCTTCCAATGAATATTCAGGGCTGATTTCTTTAGGATCGACTGACTGATCTCCTTGCAGTCCAAGGGACTCTCAAGAGTCTTCTCCAATATCACAGATCAAAAGCATTAATTTTTTAGCACTCAGCTTTCTTTATAGTCCAACTCTCACATCCATGCATGACTACTGGAAAAACCATAGCTTTGACTGGATGGATATTTGTTGGCAAAGTAATGTCTCTGCTTTTTAATATGCTGTCTAGGATGGTCATAGCTTTTCTTCAAGGAGCAAGCGTCTTTTAATTTCATGGCTGCAGTCATCATCTGCAGTGATTTTGGAGCCCCCCCAAAATAAAGTCTGTCACTGTTTCCATTGCTTCCCCATCTATTTGCCATGAATTGATGGGACTGGGTGCCATGATCTTACTTTTCTGAATCTTGAGTTTTAAACCAACTTTTTCACTCTCTTTCACTTTCATCAAGAGGCTGTTTAGTTCTTCACTTTCTACCATAAGGGTGGTGTCATCTGCATATCTGAGGTTATTGATATTTCTCCCAGCAATCTTGATTCCAGCTTGTGCTTCATTCGGCC
This sequence comes from Oryx dammah, assembly GCF_014754425.2. Taxonomy (NCBI): domain Eukaryota; kingdom Metazoa; phylum Chordata; class Mammalia; order Artiodactyla; family Bovidae; genus Oryx; species Oryx dammah. The sequence continues at coordinate 18,855,783 of NW_024070213.1, read as the reverse complement.
TGGCATTTCTCATGATGTACTCTGCATATAAGTTAAAAAAGCAGAGTGACAATATACATCCTTGATGTACTCCTTTTCCTAATTAGAACCAGTCTGTTGTTCCATGTCTAGTTCTAACTGTTGCTTCTTGACCTGCGTACATATTTCTCAGGAGGTAAGGTGGTTTGGTATTCCCATCTCTTGAAGAATTTTCCACAGTCTGTTGTGATTCACGCAATCAAAGGCTTTGGTGTAGTCAATAAAGCAGAAGTAGATTTTTTTTTTTTTTTTTTGAAACTCTCTTGCTTTCTCAATGATCCACCAGATGTTGGCAATTTGATCTCTGGTTCCTCTGCCTTTTCTAAATCCAACTTGAACATCTGTAAGTTCATGGCTCACATATTGTTGAAGCCTGGCTTGGAGAAATTTGAGCATTACTTTGCTAGTGGGTAAGATAAGTGCAATTGTGCAGTAGTTTGAGCATTCTTTGACATTGCCTTCCTAAGGGATTGGAATGAAGGCTGACCTTTTCTAGTCGTATGGCCACTGCTGAGTTTTCCAAATTTGCTGGCATATGGAGTGAAGCACTTTCACAGCATCATCTTTTAGGATTTGAAACAGTTCAGCTGGAATTCCATCACCTCCACTAGCGTTGTTCATAACAATCCTTCCTAAGACCCACTTGACTTCGCATTCCAGGATGTTTGGCTCTAGGTGGGTGATCAAATCATCATGGTTATCTGGGTCATGAAGGTCTTTTTTGTATCAGTTAAGTTCAGTCGCTCAGTCGTGTCCAACTCTTTGTGACCCCATGAATCACAAAACGCCAGGCCTCCCTGTCCATCATCAACTCCCGGAGTTCACTCAGACTCACGTCCATCGAGTCCATGATGCCATCCAGCCATCTCATCCTCTGTCGTCCCCTTCTCCTCCTGCCCCCAATCCCTCCCAGCATCAGAATCTTTTCCAGTGAGTCAACTCTTCATATGAGGTGGCCAAAGTATTGGAGTTTCAGCTTTAGCATCATTCCTTGCAAAGAAATCCCAGGGCTGATCTTCTTCAGAATGGACTGGTTGGATCTCCTTGCAGTCCAAGGGATTCTCGAGAGTCGTCTCCAACACCACAGTTCAAAAGCATCAATTCTTCGGTGCTCAGCCTTCTTCACAGTCCAACTCTCACATCCATACATGACTACTGGAAAAACCATAGCGTTAACTAGACGGACCTTAGTCGGCAAGGTAATGTCTCTGCTTTTGAACATGCTGTCTAGGCTGGTCATAACTTTTCTTCCAAGGAGTAAGTTTCTTTTAATTTCATGGCTGCAATCGCTATCTGCAGTGATTTTGGAGCCCCCCAAAATAAAGTCTGACACTGTTTCCACTGTTTCCCATGAAGTGATGGGACCAGATGCCATGATCTTCGTTTTCTGAATGTTGAGCTTTAAGCCAACTTTTTCACTCTCCTCTTTCACTTTCATCAAGAGGCTTTTTAGTTCTTCTTCACTTTCTGCCATAAAGGTGGTGTCATCTGCATATCTGAGGTTATTGATATTTCTCCCAGCAATCTTGATTCCAGCTTGTGTTTCTACCAGACCAGCGTTTCTCATGATGTACTCTGCATATAAGTTAAATAAGCAGAGTGACAATATACAGCCTTGACGCACTCCTTTTCCTATTTGGAACCAATCTGTTGTTCCATGTCCAGTTCTAACTGTTGCTTCCTGATCTGCATACAGATTTCTCAAGAGGCAGGTTAGGTGGTCTGGTATTCCCATCTCTCTCAGAATTTTCCACAGTTGATTGTGATCCACACAGTCAAAGGCTTTGGCATAGTCAATAAAGCAGAAATAGATGTTTTTCTGGAACTCTCTTGCTTTTTTGATGATCCAGCAGATGTTGGCAATTTGATCTCTGGTTCCTCTGACTTTTCTAAAACCAGCTTGAACATCAGGAAGTTCACTGTTCACATATTGCTGAAGCCTAGCTTGGAGAATTTTGAGCATCACTTTAGTAGCATGTGAGAAGAGTGCAATTATTTGGTAGTTTGAGCATTCTTTGGCATTGCCTTTCTTTGGGATTGGAATGAAAATGGCCCTTTTCAGTCCTGTGGCCCCTGCTGAGTTGTCCAAATTTGCTGGCATATTGAGTGCAGCACTTTCACAGCATCATCTTTCAGGATTTCAGACAGCTCAACTGGAATTCCATCCCCTCCACTAGCTTTGTTCGTAGTGATGTTTTCTAAGACCCACTTGACTTCACATTCCAGGATGTCTGGCTCTAGATGAGTGATCACACCATTGTGATTATCCGGGTTGTGAAGATCCTTTTTGTACAGTTCTTCTGTGTATTCTTGCCATCTGTTCTTAATATCTTCTGCTTCTGTTAGGTCCATACCTTTTCTGTCCTTTATTGAACCCATATTTGCATGAAATGTTCCCTTGGTATGTCTAATTTTCTTGAAGAGATCTCTAGTCTTTCCCATTCTGTTCTTTTCCTCTATTTCTTTGCATTGATCGCTGAGGAAGGTTTTCTTATCTCTTCTTGCTATTCTTTGGAACTCTGCATTCAGATGCTTATATCTTTCCTTTTCTCCTTGGCTTTTCACTTCTCTTCTTTTCACAGCTATTTGTAAGGCCTCCCCAGACAGCCATTTTGCTCTTTTGCATTTCTTTTCCATGGGGATGGTCTTGATCCCTGTCTCCTGTACAATGTCACAAACCTCATTCCATAGTTCAGCAGGCACTCTATCTATCAGATCTAGGCCCTTAAATCTATTTCTCACTTCCACTGTATAACCATAAGGGATTTGATTTAGGTCATACCTGAATGGTCTAGCAGTTTTCCCTACTTTCTTCAATTTAAGTCTGAATTTGGCAATAAGGAGTTCATGATCTGAGCCAGAGTCAGCTCCTGGTCTTGTTTTTGTTGATTGTATAGAGCTTCTCCATCTTTGGCTTCAAAGAATATAATCAATCTGATTTCAATGTTGACCATCTGCTGATGTCCATGTGTGGAGTCTTCTCTTGTGTTGTTGGAAGAGGGTGTTTGCTATGACCAGTGCATTTTCTTGGTAAAACTCTATTAGTCTTTGTCCTGCTTCATTCTGCATTCCAAGGCCAAATTTGCCTGTTACTCCAGGTGTTTCTTGACTTCCTACTTTTGCATCCCAGTCCCCTATATTGAAAAGGATATCTTTTTCAGGTGTTAGTTCTACAAGGTCTTGTAGGTCTTCATAGAACCATTCAACTTCAGCTTCTTCAGCATTACTAGTTGGGGAATAGACTTGGATTGCGGTAATATTGAATCATTTGCCTTGGAAACGAACAGAGATCACTCTGTCGTTTTTGAGATTGCATCCAAGTACTGCATTTTGGACTCTTGCTGACCATGATGGCTACTCCATTTCTTCTGAGGGATTCCTGGCCACAGTAGTAGATATAATGGTCATCTGAGTTAAATTCACCCATTCCAGTCCATTTTAGTTTGCTGATTCCTAGAATGTCAATGTTCACCCTTGCCATCTTGTTTGAACACTTCCAATTTGCCTTGATTCAGGGACCTGACATTCCAGGTTCTTATGCAATATTGCTCTTTACAGCAGCGGACTTTGTTTCTATCACCAGTCACATCCACAGCTGGGTATTGTTTTTGCTTTGGCTCCATCCCTTCTTTCTTTCTGGAGTTATTTCTCCACTGATCTCCTGTAGCATATTGGACACCTACTGACCTGGGGAGTTCCTCATTCTGTATCCTATTATTTTTCCTTTTTATACTGTTCATGGGGTTCTCAAGGCAAGAATACTGAAGTGGCTTGCCATTCCATTCTCCAGTGGACCACATTCTGTCAGACCTCTCCACCATGACCCGCCCATCTTAGGTTGCTCCACGGGCATGGCTTGGTTTCATTGATTTAGACAAGGCTGTGGTCCTAGAGTGATTAGATTGACTAGTTTTCTGTGAGTATGGTTTCAATGTGTCTGCCCTCTGTTCCCTCTTGCAACACCTACCATCTTACTTGGGTTTCTCTTACCTTGGGCATGGGGTATCTCTTCACAGCTGCTCCAGAAAATTGCAGCCACTGCTCCTTACTTTGGACAAAGGGTATATCCTCACCGCCACCCTTCCTGCCCTTCAGCGTGGGATAGCTCCTTTAGGCCCTCCTGTGCCAGCGCAGCCACTGCTCCTTGGATGTGGATTGACCCAAATCAAATCCCTTACGATTATAAGTGGAAGTGACAAATAGATTCAAGGGATTAGATCTGATATTCTTGCCATATCTTCTTGATATCTTTTGCTTCTGTTAGGTCCATACCATTTCTGTCCTTTATTGTGCCCACCTTTGCATGAAATGTTCCCTTGGCATCTGTAGTTTTCTTGAAGAGATCTCTAGGCTTACCAATTCTATTGTTTTCCTCTATTTATTTGTATTGATCATTGAGGAAGGCTTTCTTATCTCTCCTTGCTACTTTTTGGAACTCTGCATCCAAATGGGTATATCTTTCCTTTTCTTCTTTGCCTTTCACTTCTCTTCTTTTCTCAGCTATTTGTAAGGCCTCCTCAGACAACCTTCTTATTGGGGATGGTCTTGATCATTGCTTCCTGTACAAGTCACAAACCTCCATTCATAGTTTCTTCTTGCACTCTGTCTATCAGATCTAATCCCTTGAATCTATTTGTCACTTCCACTTATAACCGTAAGGGATTTGATTTAGGTCATACCTGAAAGGTCTTGTGGTTTTCCCCACTTACTTCAATTTAAATCTGAATTTGGCAATAATTATATGGTCCACAGGGTTGCAAAGAGTCAGATACAACTGAAGTAACTTAGCACACATCCCTACATTAGGCAAGATAATCCCCCCTAAAAAAAAAAACCAATGATTTTGTAAAATATTAATATGTCATATTCAGTTCAGTTAAGTCACTCAGTCATGTCCGACTCTTTGCGACCCCATGAATCGCAGCACGCCAGGCCTCCCTGTCCATCACCAACTCCCAGAGTTCACTCAGACTACGTCCATCGAGTCAATGATGCCATCCAGTCATCTCATCCTCGGTCGTCCCCTTCTTATCCTGCCCCCAATCCCTCCCAGCATCAGAGTCTTTTCCAGTGAGTCAACTCTTCACATGAGGTGGCCAAAGTACTGGAGTTTCAGCCTCAGCATCAGTCCTTCCAAAGAACACCCAGGGTTGATCTCCTTCAGAATGGACTGGTTGGATCTCCTTGCAGTCCAAGGGACTCTCGAGTCTTCTCCAACACCACAGTTCAAAAGCATCAATTCTTCAGTGCTCAGCCTTCTTCACAGTCCAACTCTCACATCCATACATGACTACTGGAAAAACCATAGCCTTGACTAGACGGACCTTAGTCGGCAAAGTAATGTCTCTGCTTTTGAAAATGCTATCTAGGTTGGTCATAACTTTTTTTCCAAGGAGTAAGTGTCTTTTAATTTCATGGCTGCAATCACTATCTGCAGTGATTTTGGAGCCAAAAAAAGTAAAGTCTGACACTATTTCCACTGTTGCTCCATCTATTTCCCATGGAGTGATGGGACCGGAGGCCATGATCTTCGTTTTCTGAATGCTGAGATTTAAGCCAACTTTTTCACTCTCCTCTTTCACTTTCATCAAGAGGCTTTTTGGTTCTTCTTCACTTTCTGCCATAAGGGTGGTGCCATCTGCATATCTGAGGTTATTCATATTTCTCCCAGCAATCTTGATTCCAGCTTGTTTTTCTTCCAGTCCAGCCTTTCTCATGATGTACTCTGCATATAAGTTAAATAAGCAGGGTGACAATATACAGCCTTGATGTACTCCTTTTCCTATTTGGAACCAGTCTGTTGTTCCATGTCCAGTTCTAACTGTTGCTTCCTGATCTGCATACAGATTTCTCAAGAGGTAGGTTAGGTGGTCTGGTATTCCCATCTCTTTCAGAATTTTCCAGTTTATTGTGATCCACACAATCAAAGGCTTTGGCATAGTCAATAAAGCAGAAATAGATGTTTTTCTGGAACTCTCTTGCTTTTTCGATGATCCAGCAGATGTTGGCAATTTGATCTCTGGTTCCTCTGCCTTTTCTAAAACCAGCTTGAACATCAGGGAGTTCACAGTTCACGTATTGCTGAAGCCTGACTTGGAGAATTTTGAGCATTACTTTACTCGAGTGTGAGATGTGTGCAATTGTGAGGAAGTTTGAGCATTCTTTTTCACTTCCTTTCTTTGGGATTGGAATGAAAACTGACCTTTTCCATTCCTGCGGCCACTGCTGAGTTGTCCAAATTTGCTGGCATATTGAGTGCAGCACTTTCATGACATCATCCTTCAGGATTTGAATAGCTCTACTGGAATTCCATCACCTCCGCTAGCTTTGTTCTTAGTGATGCTTTCTAAGGCCCACTTGACTTCACATTCCAAGATGTCTGGTTCTAGATGAGTGATCACACCATCGTGATTTTCCGGGTCATGAAGATCCTTTTTGTACAGTTCTTCTGTGTATTTTGCCATCTGTTCTTAATATCTTCTGCTTCTGTTAGGTCCATTCCATGTCTGTCCTTTATTGAGCCCATTTTTGCATGAAATGTTCCCTTGGTATCTCTAATTTTCTTGAAGAGATCTCTAGTCTTTCCCATTCCATTGTTTTCCTCTATTTCTTTTCATTGATCACTGAAGAAGACTTTCTTATCTCTTCTTGCTATTCTTTGGAACTCTGCATTCAGATGCTTATATCTTTCCTTTTCTTCTTGGCTTTTCGCTTCTCTTCTTTTCACAGCTATTTGTAAGGCCTCCCCAGACAGCCATTTTGCTTTTTTGCATTTCTTTTCCATGGGGATGGTCTTGATCCCTGTCTCCTGTACAATGTCACGAACCTCATTCCATAATTCATCAGGCACTGTATCAGATCTAGGCCCTTAAATCTATTTCTCACTTCCTCTGTATAATCATAAGGGATTTGATTTAGGTCATACCTGAATGGTCTATCAGTTTTCCGTACTTCCTTCAATTTGAGTCTGAATTTGGTAATAAGGAGTTCATGATCTGAGCCAGAGTCAGCTCCTGGTCTTGTTTTTATTGACTCTATAGAGCTTCTCCATCTTTGGCTGCAGAGAATATAATCAGTCTGATTTCAGTGTTGACCATCTGGTGATGTCCATGTGTGGAGTCTTCTCTTGTGTTGTTGGATGAGGGTGTTTGCTATGACCAGTGCATTTTCTTGGCAAAACTCTATTAGCCTTTGCCCTGCTTCATATTACAAGCAAGAAATTCTGATGGAGTTAATGTTATAAACTGTCAGGTAGCTCACCCTGAATTATCTAGGTAGCCCCAAACTAATTACAAACATACTTTGTTTTATTGTGCTTTGCCTACTGCATTTTTCACATCTTGAAGTCTTTTGGCAACTCTGCATCAAACAAACTTATCAGTGCCATGTTTTCAACAGAATTTTCTCATTTCATGTCTCTGGGTCACTTTTTAGTAACTCTAACAATATTTCTTTATATTTATTATGATGATCTGGGGTCAGTGATCCTGGGTGTTTCTATTTGCAAAAAGATTATGACTCACTGATGTTCCAGATGATGGTTAGAATTTATCAGCAGTATTTATTTAAGATTTTTCTTTTGATGTGGACCGTTTTTAAAGTCTTTGTTGAATTTGTCTCTGTTTTACTTACTTATTTATTTATTGCCTCAAGGCATGTGTGATCTTGGCTCCCCAACCAGGGATGGAACTCACACCCTCTGCCCTGGAAGGCAAAGTCCTAACCACTGGAGTGGCAGGGAAGTCCCAGAAGTAAAATATTTTTAAATTAAGGTATGTTCATTGATTTTTTTTTCTTTAGACACAATACTATTGCTCACTTAATAGACTACAGTATGATGTAAATATAACTTTTATATGCATCAGGAAACCAAAAATTCTGCCTGACTTGTTTCCTTGTGACATATGCTTTATTGTGGTGGTCTGGAAACAAACCTGTACTATCTCTGAACTCTGCCTGTGTATGAGACTTTAAAAGCAGAGAAAGGTCTCTGGCTAGAGTTAGAAAGACTGGCTTGAAGGAGAGGTCAGAGAGATTAGAAGCATTTTTGCTGGCTTGAAGATGGAGCAGGCAGCAGGATAAAGAAGGCCTTTGGCCTTAAGAAGATGAGAGAGATGGGCAGTCAGCAAGTAAGTGAAAATTAAATCACTTCAGCCAAAGAAACTGGCATTCCCAACTGCTTGCACAAGCTTCAAAGTGTTTCTTTCCGAGGTTCTCCACAGGGAAGGGAAACACTGCTGACACCTTGATTTTGGCCTAATAAACTCTAAGCAGAGAGAACTGAGTCACACTGAGCCTGAACTTCTGAGTTATAGAAATGGCAAGATAATAAATACGTGTAGTTTTAAAATGCGGGGTTTGTAGGAATTTGTTATGGCACCAAGAGAAAACTAATAATTTTCATTTTCAGCTAGTTTCTGTTGAATAAAAATACAATTGATTTTTTATATTCATTTTGTATATCCAGGGACCTCTCAACTCACTTATTAATTCTAATAATTTATCAGTAGGGTTACTTGGATTTTCTATAAGTGGGATTGCATCTATGGCTGATGTGTGCTGTGTTTTTTCCTTTCAAATCTTTCTAACTTTAAAAAACTTATTGTATTTGCTAAAGCCATCAATAATCATGTTAAGTAAATGTGATGACAGTGAATATTTTGTCTTGTTCTCAATCTCAAAGAGAAAGTTTTCAACAATTACCTTTAACATGATGTTTAATATAGTTTTCTTTGCTTGTTTGGTTGTTTGTCCTTTTTGGAGGGGTTGTGGTAGTGATACATATTATCAAACTAAGAAAAAATTCTATTTCTTCTGAGATATTAATTTTATCATTATAGTTTTTAGTTCTAAAATTTCATTTTCATCATTTTTTGTAATTTCCAAGTTTCAGCCTAAATTCTAATGTATTTTATTTCCTTGAACTCATTTTAAGTATGCTATTATTTCAACTATTTGTATTTCTTTTAAAAATACAAAATATGTATATTTAAGAGATAATTATATGCAAGTCTAATTATCTTTAAATTATATTTGGATTTTCCTATGTCAAAGTCGGCTTGAATTTGTATTAATACTTTCAAGATTATTCGTACTTGTGGCTCAGCTGGCAAGGAATCCACTGGCAATGTGGGAAACCTGGGTTCAATCCCTGAGTTGAGAAGATCCCCGGAGAAAGGAAAGGCTACCCACTCCAGTATTTTGGCCTGAAGAATGCCATGGACTACTGTCCATGGGGTCACAAAGAGTTGGACATGACTGAGTGACCTTCACTTACTTACTTTACTTAGAGCCCTTGGAGGTCTTTAACCGTTATTATTTCTAAATGTTATTTTTCATGTTACCTTATTTACTCAAATACCCATCTTGTACCACTGTTGTGGAGTACTAGATTTTGTCTGTGAAAGACTGTAATAAATGTCCTAGAACTAAAATAATATTATATCCTTTGACCAAGCCAGACTTAGTATTCCTCTTACAGTAACTAAATCTTAGGTTTCTTCCTGACTGCAGACTCCTGACCTCCCTCTTCTTAGAGCATTTATTCAAAAAATTTTGTAATTGAAATTTCTTTCTCTGTTGCTTTGAGATATAAATTTTCTTCCAGCCTCTTGCAAGTTTGACAGCCAAGAAATACTTTTCTCAAGCATCTGTGAGCCATCCCTTTGAAGTATGATCACCAAGGAGAGAGCGCGGCTGCCTCCCAGTCTCAATAGAAGGGTAGGAATCTAACCTAAGAGCAAAATGTATGTGCTGTGCTCAGTTGTATTCAACCTTTTGTGACCCCATAGACTGTAGCCCACAAGCTCCTCTGTCTATGGGATCTCCCAGGCAAGAAAACTGAAGCGGGTTGCCATTTCCTTCTCCAGGGGGTCTTCTCCACCCAGGGATCAAACCCAGGTCTTTCCCATTGCTGGCAGATTTTTTTTTTTTTTTTAAACCACGGAACCACCATAGAACAATGTGGCTAAAATACTGTTGAGTAAATAAGCACAAATTAGCCAACACAAATGGCCTAAGTACATTGACTACCTTCTAACATTCTCCAGCACTTTCTGACTCCAACAGTCGGAAATCCTCTTGCCTTTTGTTTCAGTAGAATTCATTTCAATTTCTTCACTTACTAAAATAGGCTTCAATAAACTCTTCCTCTCCTATACAACTCATTCGGTATAATTTTTCTTTGGCATCTGGCAGAAGTTAAATTTGCTTCTAGCAAATCATCAGAGTCATGAACAATCTAGGATCCCTTCTTTTAACTTTAGATACTGAAGGGACTTGAAGTTGAGCTTGGTCTCCTTCAAAGACGAGCCTGCTTTCAGATCAGTCTTCCTCCTAGAGTGGTGTTTTTCAACCTGGGAGGATTTTGTTTCTCAAAGGATATTTAGCCATGTCTAGAGATATTTTTTATTCTTCAACATGGTACGGAGTAAAAGCAGGAAGAAGTTTGCTCCTGGCATCCAGAAGGTAGAAGTAAAGGAAGCTTCTGAACAGCCCCCAACAACAAAGAATCATATGACTTAAATTGACAGTAGTTTCCAGACTGCAAACTCATGTCCTTCGGTGTAGATTTTGGTGAACCAACCCAGCCAGATATACTGATTTTTCAGTCCCTCAATACCACTCGAAGACCAGAATTATTCTCACTTCTAAGACACTAAAGCCTTGTTCAGGAACTCAGTTTCTTTTGTCCGTCTTTGAAAATCTTCTATAGATAAAGGAACTCTTCTTTCCTGGTTTCAGCTTCTTCTAGGTTTGCATTATGCCAGTTTTCATTACTTTGCCATCTCATTGATGCCTTTAATATAGTTGAAAATATTTTACCTACTTTATAAGTTGCCCTCGGTAGGGACAGGCTTAGTATGGCCTATTGAATGATTACCCATGCCTTTAATGACTAGCCAAATAAGACTACTTGAAGTCTCATGCTGCCTCTAAGAAATTTCTTCTGAATAACTCTCAAACTTATTGGAGAGTGCTTAGAAACGTGTTGGTTATTTTCTATCTCTGACACTGAACTGTTGTTCCAGGCTTTCCTTAGTCATATTTTGCTGAATTATACCTGATTCCATGTGGCGCAAGTTTCAATTCACACTACTTGACTAAGTTTGAGGACATCTGTTCCTTATATTATACAAAGCACCAAAAATATAAAAGTGACAAAAGTTTGCACTGAATGATGATATTGTTCCAATAAACATAATTTTTAAATGGCAATAATTATAACAGCTTTATTTGGTGCGTCTCTCTGGTATTCTTGCCTGGAGAATTCCACGGACAGAGGAGCCTGGCGAGCTACAGTTATGGAGTCGTAAAGAGTCAGACATGACTGAGCGACTAACTATTATATATATCAGTGACTAAATAAATATGATCAATTTACTTAATTCTCACAACTCTGACTTAAGTGTTACTGCTGTTGCATTTTATGTAGAAGGAAACCAAGTCACAGGGGAATTAAGCACTTTGCCCAAAGTCTTTACATTTCAGATCTAGGACCCATAGCCAGACTGGGGGAAATTTGGCTTATTTAGGCATATAAAAATATGGAATATTTATTATTATTTTATTTTATTTATTTTGAAAAATTTATTATTTTTTTTTTTACTTTACAATATTGTATTGGTTTTGCCACACATCAACATGAATCCATCACGGGTGTACAAGTGTTCCCAATCCAGAACCCCCCATCCCCCCAACCCCCCTCCCCCCCCCACACACACACCATCCCTCCTGGTCATCCCAGGGCACCAGCCCCAAAGAATATTTAAAACTGAGTGAAATCCCATGGACTGAGGAGCCTGGCAGGCTATATAGCTCATGGGGTCGCAAAATAGCTTACTACCGGCTAAACAAATCAGATTGCTGTTATTGTTTATGGTAACCACAATTTCACAGCGCCCTCTGCTGGTAGTAGGTTTTTTCCGCCGCAGTTTCCACTTTCTAAAACTCAGTTCTTCAGGTGTGAAAGTGTAAGTGAAGTCACTCAGTCGTGTACGACTCTTTGTGACCCCATGGACTGTAGCCTACCAGGCTATTCCATCCATGGGATTTTCCAAGCAGGAATACTGGAGTGGGTTGCCATTTCCTTCTCCAAGAGATCTTCCTGACCCAGGGGTGAACCCCGGTCTCTTGCATTGTAGGCAGACGCTTTACCGTCTGAGCCACCAGGGAAGGAGCTCTTCAGGTGAGATCCTTTTAAAACCATCTACTCTTTTCCTAGGCTTCTCTAGTGGCTCAAACGGTAAAGAATCTGCCTGCAATGCACCTAGGTTTGATCCCTGGGTCGGGAAGGTCCCCTGGAGAAGGGAATGGCAACCTACTCCAGTATTCTTGCCTGGAGACTCCCATGGACAGAGGAGCCTGGTGGGCAACAGTCCATGGGTTTACAGAGTCAGAGATGATTGAGTGACTAACACAACAACAACTCTTTCCATAATTCCTATAGGTGTCTGTCAAAAACATCAGCGACAACTGCTTCATTTTCTAAAGCAGCAATACTATCCGTGGAGACAAAAAGCTGACCAAAATTTAAAAGGAAAAATTTTGCTCATTGGTAAATTTTTGATACTTATTTGTGCTGTTTGTTGCGTGTGGATTTTGAAAAGTGGACTTTGAACCTATTCCTAGTAATCTGGAAGGTCATGCACATTTAGAGTATGCATGTCCAAGAATGATTTCAAAAAGCCCAAAACTCTCACTTCTGACTGACCTTGAGATGCTGCACCAATAGGAATTGAAGGCCAAGGGAAGTTTTTAGTTGTCTGTGTGAGTGATGAAGCTGTCTCCATAGCCGCCCAGATTCTCTTAACAAAGACTGAGATTTACACCTTAAAAAAAACGAAAAATCAATAAAAAGACAGACAGGAAAATGCAAATTTTTAAGGGGGCAAAAGACTTGAAAGAGAGTTGCACAAAAAAATAGACATCAAAATGACACATCAGCTTTCTCAAACCCTCAAAATTGTCATCAGAGAAATGACATGAAAACTAAAAGGAGTGACTACACATCTACTACAGTATCAAAATTTTAATTAAAAAACGAACAAGAATAAAAAGAGAATACCAAGTGTTAGTGAGAATTTGTTTTAGTTGGAAAAAAGAAGAAAAACTTCTAAAGGGAGTGTAAATTGAGGAGGACACCCTCGGTTTGACAATATCTACTATAACTGAACATGCAGGTAGCTCAGGATCCAGAAATTTGACTTATTTGCTAACAAAAATAAATGTGGTATGCATATGAGGCTAAGTGAAGTCGCTCAGTCGTGTCCAACTCCTTCCAACCCCATGGACTGTAGCCCACCAGGCTCCTCCGTCCATGGGATTCTCCAGGCAAGAATACTGGCGTGGGTTGCCATTTCCTTCTCCACTTGAAGAATGGTGCAAAAAAATTCACAGCAGTTTTATTCATCACAGCCCTGAACTGGAAACAACACAGATGTCCAGCAGCTGTAAAACAGATCAGTTGTGGTGCAACGGTACTATGATGCTCTGTATCTGTGACAGCACAAATAAGGACTGAAAATCTGATGAGCAGAGTAGCTCGAAATAAAAGACTACAAACTGTGCAATTCTATTTTTTTAATATAAATTTACTTATTTTAATTGGAGACTAATTACTTTACAAAAAGATTACAAACTGTGCGATTCTATTTTTATGAAGCTCTTTGAAACCATGGAGTGACAAGGATTGCTCCAAGTCCTGAAGGTACTTCTTTAAGGTATCTTTCTGTCCGGCTGGTCCATTTGTTCATCAGCCTTATTTGTTACTAAAACTAAATTCGTTTTTTTTTCTTTGATATTCACATCTCATTTCAAGTTTCTCTCTGATGAACTGCTAGGCTGCAGTAGAACCTCGTGCTTGCTCTGCTGGATAATTTTTTTTATTCATATATTAAATGTTAGTAAATGGTTTGTCTAACCCACTAAAAACTCAGCTCCCTGGGGAGAGGATACTCTTTTGAATCTCAGCTTCTGGTTCCAAGAGAAGCCATTGAGTTTAGCCAGTGAGTTTATATGCGTTGATGTCAAATAATCTTTCAGATTTCTGATCAGCTCCTAGCCTTCTGTGTGATTTTAGGTAAGTTACTTTGCTTCCTCATCAATAAATAGGGATAATAAGTCACCTAGCTTTTTTATATTTGTTGCAATATGCGAGGTTTAAATCAGCTAATATCTGAAACACATGATGATCTTAATAAATGTTAATTTTTAGCTAATGCAATCTCCAGTATATATTTACAGACAAGGCAAATTGACTTTACTGTCTTTATGAGAACATCTTTATATTAAATTTGTGAAAATTTTATATAAATATTATAAGCTTTATATATATTTCATGAAAATTGATCTACTAATGGAAATACACCCAATGTTTCCCTGAACAGAAAATATTTGGAGAGCTCTCTCTTTTGATGTATACCTCACAACATATAAATAAATCCAGGCAGGCACAGGAACATAAATTGGAATGATTCTGTATATTTTAACAACAATGTGTCATCTGACAGAAAGTGCCACTAAAATACAGGGGAATTGTGACTACCCATCTAAACTTTCAAACTACATTTTAAGTTCACAATATAAAAACCTATTCAAACAAATTACTGAAAATTGTCATTTCTCTGACAACATTTATGTTGTCTTTGTTGACAAAAATCTTTTTATTCTATTGAGAGAGTCAATTCCTAGGCAGGTTGATAAGAAGTCTGGGGGTCCCCAAGGAGAGAGGAGTCTGGAATTCTCAAGGAAGAGAAAAAGAACAATTTTTTTTCCCTCTACATTCCTTAGGATTACATAACAATAATGTTTCCTGCTTGAAGACAGTTTCTGGGGGAAAAAAACCTTCTGGCTAATCCTGTTATCTTAAAATGTAAATTATGGGAGTGGGTCTAGTAAGGTCTTTACAACCTCCAGACATTCTTTTGATTCACTGTAATAACTAATTTACAGTATGCCGATTATACAGAGTGAAGTAAGCCAGAAAGAAAAACACCAATACAGTATACTAATACATATACATGGAATTTAGAAAGATGGCAATGATAACCCTGTATGCAAGACAGCAAAAGAGACACAGATGTGTAGAGCGGACTTTTGGACTCTGAGGGAGAGGGAGAGGGTGGGATGATTTGGGAGAATGGCATTGAAACATGTATACTATCATGTAAGAAACAAATCGCCAGTCTATGTCCGATGCAGGATACAGCTTGCTTGGGGCTGGTGCAAGGGGGTTACCCAGAGAGATGTTATGGGGAGGGAGGTGGGAGGGGGGTTCATGTTTGGGAGCACATGTACATCTGTGGTGGATTCAGGTCAATGTATGGCAAAACCAATAGAGCATTGTAAAGTAAAATAAAGTAAAAAAAAATAAATAAAAATAAAGTATATAACTCCATTTCTAACATTGGTGAGGGGGCACTCTTTCTGCCCCCTTCTGATGTCTATGTCAGAAGCTTTCTCTATCTCTTTTATACTTGCATAAGACTTTATTACACAAAAGCTCTGAGCGATCAAGCCTCATCTCTGAGCCCGGATTGAATCCTCCTCCAGAGGCCAAGAATCCCGGCATCTTTTGTGGTTCAGCAACAACCTTTCACTATTTTGGACAAATTTCTGTGCTAATAAATAAAAGATGTCTCAGGTATTTTAAATCAATTACTAGTTAGAGACTACTGGTCCCTCCATTTTTGCTTAAACCTTAATCTCATTTCGTGTACTTGAAGTTAAAGATTCTATTTTTTTCTTTTAATGTAAAATTTCACTCTTCATCTTAGAATGTATTTCCTCTTTTTGTAACCATCTCACATTCCTGATTTGCACACTTTCCTTTTCTTACAACTCCCCCAAATGTGGTTAATTACTCAACCCACTGTATTATCTATGTCTTGGAAGTTAACCGTTACAGACCTTCATTTTTTTTTTTATCATGCTGTTTCATCTTATTTTTCTTCATTGAACTTTAACAATGTTGGTAGAAAAAGGGACTTTTCTAAATTCTTAAGGATGCGTGCAAGCTATTGTTAAGTAATCAGTCTTCCTTAAGCATTACTATTTTTAGTCTCTTTTTCTAAACACAAAGGTACCTCTTTCAGAGGTAAGTAGAGGAAAAGTAAAGTACCACAAAAGGATGAGGAAGAAGTTAGAAAAATACTGGCAAAGGAAGCCAGTGGTGTACAAGAAAAAGTAGGAATATTTGTATACTTTATTTATAGTTTTTAAACTATATCATATAGTTTATTATACATTGCAATGTTCAATAATATAATAGTACTCTCATTATATCTGTTATAGATTAGAACTTTGGCTTTGAAAAGATAAATTTGTCCAAAAGTGTTTAGCTGTTACATTTTGAAGTCAAGATTTAGGCCCAGGCTTTTAAAGTTCCAAATCTAGCTCACAATAGACCATGATGGAAACTTATAATCAAATAATATAGAAAAAAAATGACACTAAAACAATTTAGCCTTATAATATTCAACTTTTCTAACTTTTATTTATAGAATACAATATGAATGAAAATGTGTTTAAAATGTAAACACTATCAGCCACAATGGAATAACAAGAATTAGACTTATAATCAATTCAAAAATTTGTGGTTCCTGGAGAAGAAAACAACAACCCACTCTGGTATTTTTGCCTGGGAAATCCCATGAACAGAGGAGCCTGACAGGCTACAATCCATGGGGTTCACAAAAGAGTTGAACACAACTGAGAGACTGAGCACAGCACAGCACAGAAGAAATGGGAAATTAAAATTTATGCTTTATTGTTGCATTCAGTGATAAATTTCTATGAACTTCATTTAAAAAATAAGATTTATTTTCTTTGATGACAAAACCTCGAGATATTTTGACATAGAGTTATTTCTATTTCATATAGATTATTTTTCAGTTTGAAAATCCTCTGCATAATCTATGCTTCAACTTAGCTTGCTGTTAATATTATAAAGTGTACAAAAGAAGAAATAGCTTTAAGGTAATTTTAAAGTATTGCCTAAGTAATTACAATGCATTTCAAAGATGAGGATTCTGTTAATTCTTTCTACTACTTTCATTAAAAAAAAAAAAAAAATCCTCTTTTTCTTGTCCATCCTTCCAAGTTGCTATTCCACTTTGGAGAAAATGCTAGAAGGTCAAAGGGTTTCTGCCTGAAAATATGTCTAACCTAAAAGAGGAAGTGGTTTATAGAAGAAAGTGATGCAATCTCTTCTGTGGTACTAATAAAGGTCAAAATCATTCCAACTGAGGGCAGAAAACTAACTGAAGTGCAAGAAACTACTGCATGGATAGTAGTTTTCTTCCAGATCATGCAAGTGTTCAATAATCTATTGCCTTGATTGATAAGGCTGAGCACATTGTTTTTATTTATTCATTGAGGGAATCTACCAAACTTGGGAGAGAGGAAGGAAATCATCTGTCTCAATATATCTCATTTATAGGAAGTTTGCAAAAATATAGGATTCTTTTTAATTTATGCAATGGCTGAAGAGATAGTGTATGCTGATATCAAACATACATCTTCAGAACATTCATCTTCACTCCAGAGATCTGGTAAGCTGGGTCTAGAACTCCTGTTAAAATTAATGTTTTACTTTAAACCTCCCTTGTTTCTGTCCTGTGTTTACATCTGTCTTACTGAAAATGTGCTAAGTCACTTCATCGTGTCCAACTCTTTGCGACCCTGTGGACTGTAGCCCACCAGTCTCCTCTGTCTGTGGGATTCTCTAGGCAAGAATCCTGGAGTTGGTTGCCACTTCCTTCTCCAGCAGATTTACTGGAAATAGGAGACTGGATTCAAAGCAAAATCTACTGAATGAATGAAGAATTATATTTCTTGTGGTGGACATTTATTATATTCCTGTGGTTTTTCTGCTCTATAATTTTACTCATCTGAATCTGCCCTTTGAAAATAATATGATAAACTCATTCACACTGAGGAAAATATCTCTGGCAATTATTCACATTGTTATTTAGCCTTTTGGAAGTTGTGTATTGGTAAGATAAAAATGTTAAACTAAAATAAAAAGACATAAAATGTTAATATCTTATTTCCTGAAGTTTAGAATTAATGATTATCTGAGTAATAGAATATTTTTGGAGCACAAGTAGATAGGCATACAGCTAAAGATAAGATTGTACCTTAATCACAAATCACCTCAAAACCAATAGCTTTTTCAAATCCAGTGTATGTTCTACATACATTCTATACAAATGAAGCTTTAGGGAAAATTCCACGTTGCATTTATATTATCTCCTCTAGGGTAAGAATTTTTGTATTGTAAAGGTTACATAAAATGTTTAAAGGCCCCACAAGCTTGTCCTTGTGGAGTAAAACTGATGTCTTACTTTCCTTTTATTCCCAAGAATCCATTTCTTCTTTCATATCTTTAAGTTTGCAGTTTTCAAGTGGATCTTATGTATGGTTTTCTCCAGTTGAAAGACATTTCCTGTGTTTGAATGTTCTCTCTCTAACTTGCTCAATGGGGCTTTCCAGGTGGTATTAGTAATAAAGAACCCACCTGCCAATGCAGGAGATGTAAGAGACGTGGGTTTGGTCCCTGGGTCAGGCAGATCTAAAGGAGGGCATGGCAAACCACTCCAGTATTCCTGTCTAGAGAATCCCATAGACAGAGGAATCCGGTGGGCTACAGTCCATAGTGTCATAAAGAGTCAGACATGACTGAAGCGACTTAACACAGCACAGCTCAATATGGGCTTATCTGCTTTCTTTTCTTGACAGATTGGGAGCTTTCATTTTGTGTGAGCTAATGGAACTTAGTTTGAGAAGTAATATGAATGAAACCTGTATTCTTATTCCTCCGTTTCCCACAAATCTCATATAATTGGTCCATTTTTCTAGAGGTTATTTTAACTCACTTCAAGCTACAAGATCAATATTTTTGATTCTGCATACCAGGATGTAATTTTGTCTGTTCATGGAAAGAACATTACTTTTTTCCTGGTCAGAAAAAAGAAAGAAAGAAAATGGTATAAATGAACCCATTTACAAAACATATACAGAGTCACAGACTTAGTAAACAAATTTATGCTTACCAAGGGGAAAAGAAGGAAGGGAAAAATTGGGAGATTGGGATTGACATACAAATTTATCAAATGGACTTCTCTGGTGGCTCAGTGGCAAAGAATCAGCCTGCCAATGCAGGAGACCTGGGTTTGATCCTTGGGTTGGGAAGATCCCCTGGAGAAGGAAATGGCAACCCACTCCAGTATTCTTGCCTGGAGAATCCTATGGACAGAGGAGGCTGTCAGGCTACAGTCCAAAGGGTCATGAAGGGTCGGACACAACTAAGTGACTAAGCATGCAAATCAGCTATACTCAAATAAAAATTATTTTAAAAGAGAATATGCAGAGTACATCATGAGGAACGCTGGACTGGAAGAAACACAAGCTGGAATCAAGATTGCCAGGAGAAATGTCAATAATCTCAGATATGCAGATGACACCACCCTTATGGCAGAAAGTGAAGAGGAACTAAAAAGCCTCTTGATGAAAGTGAAAGAGGAGAGTGAAAAAGTTGGCTTAAAGCTCAGCATTCAGAAAACGAAGATCATGGCCTCCGGTGCCATCACTTCATGGGAAATAGATGGGGAAACAGTGGAAACAGTGTCAGACTTTATTTTTTGGGGCTCCAAAATCACTGCAGATAGTGATTGCAGCCATGAAATTAAAAGACTCTTACTCCTTGGAAGAAAAGTTATGACCAACCTAGATAGTGTATTCAAAAGCAGAGACATTACTTTGCCAACTAAGGTCCGTCTAGTCAAGGCTATGGTTTTTCCAGTAGTCATGTATGGATGTGAGAGTTGGACTGTGAAGAAGGCTGAGTGCTGAAGAATTGATGCTTCTGAACTGTGGTATTGGAGAAGACTCTTGAGAGTCCCTTGGACTGCAAGGAGATCCAACCAGTCCATTCTGAAGGAGATCAGCCCTGGGATTTCTTTGCAAGGAGTGATGCTAAAGCTGAAACTCCAGTACTTTGGCCACCTCATGCGAAGAGTTGACTCATTGGAAAAGACTCTGATGCTGGGAGGGATTGGGGGCAGGAGGAGAAGGGGACGACTGAGGATGAGATGGCTGGATGACATCACTGACTCAATGGAGGTGAGTCTGAGTGAACTCCGGCAGTTGGTGATGGACAGGGAAGCTTGTCGTGCTGCGATTCATGGGGTCGCAAAGAGTCGGACACCACTGAGTGACTGAACTGAACTGAACAAGGAAAAGAGATTTGGGGACACTGTCTTTAATGCTATCTAGTCCAATTTTATTGTAACGTTAAAAATGAGGAAATACGAATGCATAAAAATTAAATTACCTACCTATAGTCATGACTAGAAGTCAAATATTTAATTACTCTTTCACTGCATATCTCTGTTGTGGATAAATGCAACTTCTGTTCCCAGGTGTCATATTCAAGAGGAAAAGAAAGATGCTACAATCCAAAGTACAATCCAAAATTGCTACATTGGATTGTAATGTCCCACAGAGCCCTACACAATTTCCCCCCAGCTTTCTCTTTGAAGTTGCTAAATTTCACTTGTTTAACTCTGATTGTTGACTTTCTCTTCGCTCTTTGGAATTATCATATTCCTTCCTATTTTACAGCTTCATTTGTGTTGAAATGCTCCCCCTAATCTCTTAATCTTTGAATTTCCACTGCCTCGCACAGTACTAAGTCCCCGGTAAGCAATTAATAGATGCTTGGTAGGCAGATAAATGTACAAATGGATTTTAAATCAATAGATCTCATTTATTTTAAATATTTTAAATATTATAGGTTCATTGGTTCTCCAAGATATAAAACAAGATGGTACTCCCATGAAACTGAGTGAAATATCAGTGAGAAAAGGTAATATAGTTGAGAATATCCCAGACTAAGACTCAGAAATTCATGATTCTCTTAAACTTTACTTAAGGGGCCTAAAGGAATGATGTAGTACTCCTTGTATTAATTCCATTCATGAACTCTGATGATTTATTCTCCAACTTTTTAGGTTTGAAATCTCAGTTCTTCACCCTAGAAATGTGTGTTGGGATATTATCACATTCTTCTCACTATTGCCTAGTCAGGCACAATTTGCATTGCTTGCCTGATAAAAGGAAATGCATGGACTTATTTTAGTGTTTTGAGAATTTAATAAAGTCTCATTAAAGATGTTTTACTTAAACAATAATAATTTGAACAAGCACTCTCTGATAGTATTCCACTAAATAAGCATTCATGTTAATCATTCTTGACATTTGATTTTGTAATTGGTTGTATTTTCACATCAGTTACAGTAGTAGGCTCTCAGTTTGTGAAAGTATCAGTTGCATCTGACTCTTTGCGACCCCATGGACTGTAGCCCACCAGGCTCCCCTTTCCGTGGAATTCTCCAGACAAGAAAGGTGGAGTGGGTAGCTATTCCCTTCTCCAGAGAATCTTCGCCATCCAGGGATTGAACCTGGGTTAACTGCACTGTAGGCAGACGTTTTACTGCCTGAGCCACCAGGAAAGCCCCATGTAGATGTGTATATATCACATATCTAGTGGAATTGATATATTGTAACAGTGGTTACAGGACTGGAAAAGGTCAGTTTTCATTCCAATCCCAAAGAAAGGCAATGCCAGAGAATGCTCAAACTACCGCACAGTTGCACTCATCTCACATGCTAGTAACGTAATACTCAAAATTCTCCAAACCCAGGCTTCAGCAATATGTGAACCGTGAATATCTGATGTTCAAGCTGGTTTTAGAAAAGGCAGAGGAACCAGAGATCAAATTGCCAACATCCACTGGATCATCGAAAAAACAAGAGAGTTCCAGAAAAACATCTATTTTTGCTTTATTGACTATGCCAAAGCCTTTGACTGCATGGATCACAGCAACTGTGGAAAATTCTGAAAGAAATGGGAATATCAGACCACCTGACCTGCCTCTTGAGAAACATATATGCAGGTCAGGAAGCAACAGTTAGAACTGGACATGGAACAACAGACTGGTTCCAAATAGAAAAAGGAGTACATCAAGGCTGTATATTGTCACCCTATTTATTTAACTTCTATGCAGAGTACATCATGAGAAATGCTGGACTGGAAGAAACACAAGCTGCAATCAGGATTGCTGGGAGAGATATCAATAGCCTCAGATATGCAGGTGACATCACCCTTATGGCAGAAAGTGAAGAGGAGCTAAAAAGCCTCTTGATGAAAGTGAAAGAGGAGAGTGAAAAAGTTGGCTTAAAGCTCAGCATTCAGAAAACGAAGATCATGGCATCCGGTCCCATCACTTCATGGGAAATAGATGGGGAAACAGTGGAAACAGTGTCAGACTTTATTTTTTGGGGCTCCAAAATCACTGTAGATGGTGACTGCAGCCATGAAATTAAAAGATGCTTACTCCTTGGAAGAAAAGTTATGACCGATTTAGATAGCATATTCAAAAGCAGAGACATTACTTTACCAATAAAGGTCCATCTTTTCAAGGCTACGGTTTTTCCAGTGGTCATGTATGGATGCGAGAGTTGGACTGTGAAGAAAGCTGAGCGCCGAAGAATTGATGCTTTTGAACTGTGGTGTTGGAGAAGACTCTTGAGAGTCCCTTGGACTGCAAGGAGATCCATCCAGTCCATTCTGAAGGAGATCAGCCCTGGGATTTCTTTGGAAGGAATGATGCTAAAGCTGAAGCTCCAGTACTTTGTCCACCTCATGCAAAGAGTTGACTCATTGGAAAATACTCTGATGCTGGGAAGGATTTGGGGGCAGGAGGAGAAGGGGACGGCAGAGGATGAGATTGCTGGATGGCATCACGGACTCGATGGACGTGAGTCTGAGTGAACTCTGGGAGTTGGTGATGGACAGGGAGGCCTGGCTTGCCCCCCTGTCCATGGGGTCGCAAAGAGTCGGACACGACTGAGCAACTGAACTTACTGATTCTTTTATGCATTCTTATACAATAAAACTATTTCCTGTTATATGTAATTGCACTTTCATAAAATTATACGTTTCAAAATAAAAGTAATTTTAGAGATAATCTTGTGCAACATTTGAATGTTAAAATGAGGATTTTAAGTCCACAAAACACAGTTACTTGATAGTAGACTTGAGATCATACCTCAGGTTTCTTGACTACCCAATTAGACCTTTGTTCACTATCCATTCTATCACTTGTAATCAGATAAATAGGTCATAAAAAGAAAATGACATTTTTAGCTCTGGGCTGATTGATGACTAAAACCAAGAGGCTCTTATCCAAAGTAGTTCCGTTCAGTTCAGTCGCTCAGGTGTTTCCGACTCTTTGCGACCCCATGAATCGCAGGACGCCAGGCCTCCCTGTCCATCACCAATTCCCGGAGTTCACTCAGACGCACGTCCATCGAGTCCATGATGCCATCCAGCCATCTCATCCACTGTCGTCCCCTTCTCCTCCTGCCCCCAATCCCTCCCAGCATCAGAGTCTTTTCCAGTGAGTCAACTCTTCACATGAGGTGGCCAAAGTACTGGAGTTTCAGCTTTAGCATCATTCCTTCCAAAGAAATCCCAGGGTTGATCTCCTTCAGAATGGACTGGTTGGATCTCCTTGCAGTCCAAGGGACTCTCAAGAGTCTTCTCCAACACCACAGTTCAAAAGCATCGATTCTTCGGCACTTAGCCTTCTTCACAGTCAAACTCTCACATCCATACATGACCACAGGAAAAACCATAGCCTTGACTAGATGAACCTTAGTCGGCCAAATAATGTCTCTGCTTTTGAATATGCTATCTAGTTTGGTCATAATTTTTCTTCCAAGGAGTAAGCGTCTTTTAATTTCATGGCTGCAGTCACCATCTGCAGTGATTTTGGAGCCCCCCAAAATAAAGTCTGACACTGTTTCCACTGTTTCCCCATTTATTTCCCATGAAGTGATGGGACCAGATGCCATGATCTTCGTTTTCTGTATGCCGAGCTTTAAGCCAACTTTTTCACTCTCCTCTTTCACTTTCATCAAGAGGCTTTTTAGTTCCTCTTCACTTTCTGCCATAAGGGTGGTGTCATCTGCATATCTGAGGTTATTGATATCTTTCCCAGCAATCTTGATTCCAGCTTGTGTTTCTTCCAGTCCAGCATTTCTCGTGATGTACTCTGTGTAGAAGTTAAATAAGCAGGGTGACAATATACAATATACAGCCTTGACGTACTCCTTTTCCTATTTGGAACCAATCTGTTGTTCCATGTCCAGTTCTAACTGTTGCTTCCTGACCTGCATATATGTTTCTCAAGAGGCAGGTCAGGTGGTCTGGTATTCCCATTTCTTTCAGAATTTTCCACAGTTGATTGTGATCCACGCAGTCAAAGGCTTTGGCATAGTCAATAAAGCAAAAATAGATGTTTTTTTTGGAACTCTCTTGCTTTTTCGATGATCCAGCGAATGTTGTCAATTTGATCTCTGGTTCCTCTGCGTTTCTCATAAAAGAATGGATCGACCCAAATAAGTGAGGGCTGTCAGTAAGTTCATTAGAGAATCTTGAGAATTTCAGTCTTATATAAAAACTTAGGGATGCAGAGTAGATCATAAGTTAAGATTATGAATTGTGAATCAAAAAGAAAAAATATATTCATTCAGTTTTATAAATTCCCCCTTCTTCACAAATCAGGGGTCTGAATTTGTATGTAAGAGGAAGTTAGGTCTGCATATTTCAAAGGCAAGTATCTCAAGAGCATAACTGACAAAGTTTATTCAGTCCTTTCTTACCACTTAAGGATGTACTTACTGGGCTTACTAGTGAAATTTATCCAATTTTATAGATTCTCACCACCACAGAATTTTCCTGAAAGTTGGATGTGCAATGATTGTCATTCTTCTTGTAATAGTAATTGTGCTGAGCATGCTTGGTAAGTAATTACCAATAACCTTTATTTACCCCAAAGTATTATTTTATCATGACCTGTTGTAATTGTGTTTGCTGTTAAAGTGGTTTCTACACAATTCAATACAATTTCACAAAAAGAAAGAAATTTGATACATAAATAAAATTAGAGATTTTCCATAGAACTTCATCATGTGGTATTATATATATTATGGATTCATTTCATTGATATATGAAGGATGCTAGATTTATATTTTACGATCAAAATCAGCTTTTCTGAACCATGTTCTGGAAAGCAAACTAAACTATGAAGCATATTTCTGTTTAAGTTTATTCAAGATCTTATTCAAGCTTACTAAAATCACGGCATCCCGAAAGTGAAGTGAAAGTCACTCAGTCGTGTCCAACTCTTTGTTACCCCATAGACTATACAGTGTGTGGATTTCTCCAGGCCAGAATACTGGAGTGGGTAGCCTTTCCCTTCTCCAGGGGATCTTCCCAACCCAGGAATTGAACCGGGCCTCCTGCATTGCGGGTGGATTCTTTACCAGCTGAGCCACAAAGGAAGCCCTATTAACTACTCAGGGGCATTCTCAATCTTGCATCCATGGGTGAAAATTTTGTCTAAAACCAATCAATTCACTCAGGCACTTTAAAATTATACTCATATGCCATGGATGTAGTAAAATATAGTCCAACTTTATATGGCAATTATTTTACATTTCATTAAGTAAATGCTTGGAGAAAAACTTCCAGATGATGTATACTCTAAGGAATTCAGGTTTGCAGATTGAACCAAACCCTAGAACAGATCAAGGCAGTATCTGCCTGTATTGTCCCTGTGAAGAATATTAGTAATGATGTATGTCATTAGTTACTAGAGGTCAATGGGCAGAATTAGAATTCTAGAACTGGATGGGGCCCTAGAAATCAACAAGGTCAAGCCTCCAGTTGAGGTGAACTGTCTACAGCCCAGAGTGATAAGTGGTTTGACTAGTTTAATATAACTAGGCAGTGGCCAAATTGGGACTTTAGCATTGAGAGGATGAAGCAAAAAATACTTAACATTCAACACCTCTGCTGGGACTTCCCTGGCAGTCCAATGGTTAAAACGACTCTGCATTTCCACTGCAGAGGGTGCAGGTTTGATCCCTGGTCAGGGAACTATGATCCCACATGCCATGGGGCATGACCATTAAAAAAAAAAAGTACCCTCTCTGCTATGTTTCTTTTTGGTATAGGCTAATAAATTTGCTTGTTATCAAAACAGTAGTTTGTTAGTAACAGATTTGTTACTACAATAGATTTTAAAGACTTAACTGATTAATACACACTATTGTGAGATTATAAATAACCCAAAGTAATTTCAATGAAATGGCCATCAGAAAGACAAATGTCTTCCTCATGGTAGAAAAATACTCTGGGCTCACCCTGTCCTTCCATATGTAGACTTTAAATGGACAACCTCAAAAGGAACAGAATCATGAACTGAAATCAAAACACATAAAGCTCTTTCCATGAATCAGGTGACACCTGGTACAGTTAGTAGGAACTTACCAAACACAAATTCTCCAAATGAAGCTTACATTCAAAGCTGGTTATTTTGTGTTTATTAAAATGAATATGAAAACTCCAGAAAAAATCAAGTGAGTTTCCATCTGGTCCCAGATCATATTTTACCAATTTCCCTAAATTTGATATTAATAAAATTAACAGGACTATGTGCAAAAGAAGGTCCAATCTTGGAAAAAGGAATTTTTTTCCCATAAATTTTAATCACTTTAATTGCTCTGGAGTTTCCACATTAATCAACTTCACTGAGTCACTTCAACCTGACCGTTTTCTGCTTTATATTTAATTAAGAAAAGATGTGTCTTCTTTCACTAGTTATTCAGTTTAAATCTGCAAGACAAACTGAAGTGGATAATGAATCAGAGAAGAAATATTGTACTGAGCAAAGTAAATCTGAAGCAAGCAGTTCAATAGGTAATGTTATTTTATATTGCCTAATTCCTGAGTTGACTATGATGGCTACTCCATTTCTTGTAAGGGATTCTTGCCCACAGTAGTAGACATAATGGTCATCTGAGTTAAAGTCACCCATTCCAGTCCATTTTAGTTTGCTGATTTCTGAAATGTCGATGTTCACTCTTGCCATCTCCTGTTTGATCACTTCCAATTTGCCTTGATTCATGGACCTAACATTCCAGGATCCTATGCAATGTTGCTCTTTACAGCATCGGACCTTGCTTCTATCACCAGTCACATCTACAACTGGGTGTTGTTTTTGCTTTTTCTCTGTCTCTTCATTCTGTCTGGAGTTATTTGTCCACTGATCTCCAGTAGCATATTGGGCACCTACCAACCAGGTGAGTTCATCTTTCAGTGTCCTATCTTTTTGCCTTTTCATACTGTTCATGGGACTCTCAAGGCAAGAATACCGAAGTGGTCTGCCATTCCTTTCTTCAGTGGACCACATTTTGTCAGGACTCTCCACTATCACCCATCCGTGCTGGGTGGACCTACACAGCATGACTCATAGTTTCACTGAGTTAGACAAGGCTGTGGTCCATATGATCAGATGGGTTAGTTTTCTGTGATTGTGGTTTTCATTCTGTCTGCCCTCTAATGGAGAAGGATAAGAGGCTTATGGAAGCTTCCTGATGGGAGAGACTGACTGAGGGGAAAACTGGGTCTTGTACTGATGGGCGGGGCCATGTGCAGTAAATCTTTAATCCAATTTTCTGTTGAAACAACAGACTGGTTCCAAATAAGGAAAGGAGTATGTCAAGGCTGTATATTGTCACCCTGCTTATTTAACTTATATGTAGAGTGCATCATGAGAAATGCCAGGCTGGATGAAGCACAAGCTGGAATCAAGATTGCCGGGAGAAATATCAATAGCCTCAGATATGCAAATGACACCACCCTTATAGCAGAAAGTGAAGAAGAACTAAAGAGCCTCTTGATAAAAATGAAAGAGGAGAGTGAAAAAGTTGGCTTAAAGCTCAACTTTCAGAAAACTAACATCATGGCATCCGGTCCCATCAATTCATGGCAAATAGACAGGGAAACAATGGAAACAGTGACAGACTTTACTATTTTGATCTCCAAAATCACTGCAGAGTGTGAATGCAGCCCTGAAATTAACAGACGCTTGCTCCTTGAAAGAAAAGTTATGGCCAATCTAGAGAGCGTATTAAAAAGCAGAGACATTACTTTGCCATCAAAGATCCATCTAGTCAAAGCTATTGTTTTTCCAGTAGTCATGTATGGGTGTGCGAGTTGGACCATAAAGAAAGCTAAGTGCCAAAGAACTGATGCTTTTGAACTGTGGTGTTGGAGAAGACTCTTGAGAGTCCCTTGGACTGCAAGATCCAACCAGTCTATCCTAAAGGAAATCAGTCCTGAATATTCATTGAAAGGACTGATGCTGAAGCTGAAACTCCAATATTTTGGCCACCTGATGTGGAGAACTGACTCACTGGAAAAAAAACTCTGATGCTGGGAAAGATTGAAGGCAGGAGAAGAAGGGGACAATAGAGGATAAGATGGTTGGACGACATCACCAATTCAATGGACATGAGTTTGAGTAAAACTCCGGGTGTTTGTAATGGACAGGGAAGCCTGGCGTGTTGCAGTCCATGGGATTGCAAAGTCAGACATGACTGAATGACTGAACTGAACTGAACTGAATTCCTAAATAAGCAAGTGTGGACAGTAGCATGTATTTTACTTGGGTATATCTGAATAAAGGGGAAATTCCTCTACCTGTACAGAGGGATGGTTTAGACCATTGTTTTTCATGGGCCTATTACAGTCCTTTACAAAACTATTTAAAGA
This sequence comes from Oryx dammah, assembly GCF_014754425.2. Lineage (NCBI taxonomy): Eukaryota > Metazoa > Chordata > Mammalia > Artiodactyla > Bovidae > Oryx > Oryx dammah. Next base: position 18,827,075 of record NW_024070213.1, on the reverse strand, counting down.
TTAAAGACAAATGAGAAAAATAAACTTATCTGTGTTTTAAATGAATTTAAAGGTACTATGTTGAAATCATTGCATTTTATTAGTATTTTTATTTCTAGTGGGACATGTGCAGGTGTAGAATGTTGGTCAAAATATTTTCTTTCCTAAATTCGTGATCAACACCACATAGTTTTTGTCAGTTTTTTAATGGTTCAGTTCAGTTCAGTTCAGTCATTCAGTCGTGTCCGACTCTTTGCGACCCCATGAATCGCAGCATACCAGGCCTCCCTATCCAGCACCAACTCCCGAAGTTTGCTCAGACTCATGTCCGTCGAGTCGGTGATGCCATCCAGACATCTCATCCTGGGTCGTCTCCTTCTCCTCTTGCCCCCAATCCCTCCCAGCATCAGAGTCTTTTCCATTGAGTCAACTCTTCAGATGAGGTGGCCAAAGTACTGGAGTTTCAGCTTTCGCATCATTCCTTCCAAAGAAATCCCAGGGCTGATCTCCTTCAGAATGGACTGGTTGGATCTCCTTGCAGTCCAAGGGACTCTCAAGAGTCTTCTCCAACACCACAGCTCAAAAGCATCAATTCTTCAGTGCTCAGCTTTCTTCACAGTCCAACTCTCACATTCATACATGACCACAGGAAAAACCATAGCCTTGACTAGACGGACCTTAGTTGGCAAAGTAATGTCTCTGCTTTTGAATACACTATCTAGGTTGGTCATAACGTTTCTTCCAAGGAGTAAGAGTCTTTTAATTTCATGGCTGCAATCACCATCTGCAGTGATTCTGGAGCCCAAAAAAATAAAGTCTGACACTGTTCCCACTGTTTCCCCATCTATTTCCCATGAAGTGATGGGACCGGACGCCATGATCTTCGTTTTCTGAATGCTGAGCTTTAAGCCAACTTTTTCACTCTCCTCTTTCACTTTCATCAAGAGACTTTTTAGCTCCTCTTCACATTCTGCCATAAGAGTAGTGTCATCTGCATGTCTGAGGTTATTGATATTTCTCCCAGCAATCTTGATTCCAGCTTGTGTTTCTTCCAGTCCAGCGTTTCTTATGATGTACTCTGCATATAAGTTAAATAAGCAGGATGAAAATATACAGCCTTGAAGTACTCCTTTTCTTATTTGGAACCAGTCTGTTGGTCCATGTCCAGTTCTAACTGTTGCTTCCTGACCTGCATACAGATTTATCAAGAGGCAGGTCAGGTGGTCTGGTATTCCCATCTCTTTCAGAATTTTCCACAGTTTCTTGTGATCCACACAGTCAAAGGCTTTGGCATCATCAATAAAGCAGATGTTTTTCTGGAACTCTATTGCTTTTTCCATGATCCAGCAGATGTTGGCAATTTGATCTCTGGTTCCTCTGACTTTTCTAAAACCAGCTTGAACATCAGGAAGTTCATGATTCACATATTGCTGAAGCCTGGCTTGGAGAATTTTGAGCATTACATTACTAGCATGTGAGATGAGTGCCATTGTGTTAGTTTGAGCATTCTTTGGCATTGCCTTTCTTTGGAGTTGGAATGAAAACTGACCTTTTCCATTCCTGTGGCCCCTGCTGAGTTGTCCAAATTTGCTGGCATATTGAGTGCAGCACTTTCACAGCATCATCTTTCAGGATTTCAGACAGCTCAACTGGAATTCCATCCCCTCCACTAGCTTTGTTTGTAGTGATGCTTTCTAAGGCTCACTTGACTTCACATTCCAGGATGTCTGGCTCTAGGTGAGTGATCACACCATTGTGATTATCTGGGTTGTGAAGATCTTTTTTGTACAGTTCTTCTGTGTATTCTTGCCATCTGTTCTTAATATCTTCTGCTTCTGTTAGGTCCATACCTTTTCTCTCCTTTATCGAGCCCATCTTTGCATGAAATGTTCCCTTGGTATCTTTAATTTTCTTGTAGATCTCTAGTCTTTCCCATTCTGTTCTTTTCCTCTATTTCCTTGCATTGATCGCTGAAAAAGGTCCTTATCTCTGCTTGCTATTCCTTGGACCTCTGCATTCAGTAGCTTATATCTTTCCTTTTCTCCTTTGCTTTTCACTTCTCTTCTTTTCACAGCTATTTGCAAGGCCTCCCCAGACAGCCATTTTGCTCTTTTGCATTTCTTTTCCGTGGGGATGGTCTTGATCCCTGTCTCCTGTACAATGTCATGAACTTCATGCCATAGTTCATCAGACACTCTATCTATCAGATCTAGGCCCTTAATATTTCTCACTTCCACTGTATAATCATAAGGGATTTGATTTAGGTCATACCTGAATGGTCTAGTGGTTTTCCCTACTTTCTTCAATTTGAGTCTGAATTTGGTAATAAGGAGTTCATGATCTGAGCCAGAGTCAGTTTCTGATCTTGTTTTTGTTGACTGTATAGAGCTTCTCCTTCTTTGGCTGCAAAGAATATAATCAATCTGATTTCAGTGTTGACCATCTGGTGATGTCCATGTGTAGAGTCTTCTCTTGTGTTTTTGGAAGAGGGTGTTTTCTATGACCAGTGCATTTTCTTGGCAAAACTTTATTAGTCTTTGCCCTACTTCATTCCGCACTCCAGGCCAAATTATCCTGTTACTCCAGGTGTTTCTTGACTTCCTACTTTTGCATTCCAGTCCCCTATAATGAAAAGAACATCTTTTTTTGGGTATTAGTTCTAAAAGGTCTTGTAGGTCTTCATAGAACCATTGAACTTAAGCTTTTTCAGCATTAGTGGTTGGGGCATAGACTTGGATTACCATGACATTGAATAGTTTGCCTTGGAGACGAACAGAGATCATTCTGTCGTTTTTGAGATTGCATCCAAGTACTGCATTTCGGACTCTTGTTGACCATGAGGCTACTCCATTTCTTCTGAGGGATTCCTGCCCACAGTGGTAGATATAATGGTCATCTGGCCGTGGTGAGGAGATACCCCTTATCCAAGGTAAGAAGCAGCAGCTGTGCTTTGCTGGGGCAACCATGAAGCAATACCCCATGCCCAAGGTAAGAGAAACCCAAGTAAGATGGTAGGTGTTGTGAGAGGGCATTAGAGGGCAGACACACTGAAACCATATTCACAGAAAACTAGTCAATCTAATCACATTGGGACCACAGCCTTGTCTAACTCAATGAAACTAAGCCATGCCTGTGGGGCAACCCAAGACGGACAGGTCATAGTGGAGAGGTCTGACAGAATGTGGTGCACGGGAGAAGGGAATGGCAAACCATTTCAGTATTCTTGCCTTGAGAACCCCATGAACAGTATGAAAAGGCAAAATGATAGGATACTGAAAGAGGAACTCCCCAGATCAGTAGATGCCCAATATGCTACTGGAGATCAGTGGAGAAATTACTCTAGAAAGAATGAAGGGATGGAGCCAAAGCAAAAACAATACCCAGCTGTGGATGTGATTGGTGATAGAAGCAAGGTCCGATGCTGTAAAGAGCAATATTGCAGAGGAACCAGGAATGTCAGGTCCATGAATCAAGGCAAATTGGAAGTGGTCAAACAAGAGATGGCAAGGGTGAACGTCGACATTCTAGGAATCAGCGAACTAAAATGAACTGGAATAGGTGAATTTTTAATGGTACTAAATGATTGAAAGCCTCTTGATGGAAGTGAAAGAGAAGAGCGAAAAAGTTGGCCTAAAGCTCAACATTCAGAAAACCAAGATCATAGCATCCGGTCCCATCACTTCATGGCAAATAGATGGGAAAACAGTGGAAACAGTGTCAGACTTTATTTTGGGGGGCTCCAGAATCACTGCAGATGGTGATTGCAGCCATGAAATTAAAAGACACTTACTCCATGGAAGAAAAGTTATAATCAACCTAAATAGCGTATTCAAAAGCAGAGTCATTACATTGCCAACCAAGGTCTGTCTAGTCAAGGCTGTGGTTTTCCCTGTGGTCATGTATGGATGTGAGAGTTTGACTGTGAAGAAGGCTGAGCACTGAAGAATTGATGCTTTTGAACTGTGGTGTTGGAGAAGACTCTTGAGAGTCCCTTGGACTGCAAGGAGATCCAACCAGTCCATTCTGAAGGAGATCAACCTTGGGATTTCTTTGGAGGGAATGATGCTAAAGCTGAAGCTCCAGTACTTTGGCCACCTCATGAGAAGAGTTGACTCATTGGAAAAGACTCTGATGCTGGGAGGGATTGGGGGCAGGAGGAGAAGGAGACGACCCAGGATGAGATGTCTGGATGGCATCACCGACTCGACGGACATGAGTCTGGGTGAACTCTGAGAGATGGTGATGGACAGGGAGGCCTGGCGTGCTGCGATTCATGGGGTCACAAAGAGTCGGACACGACTGAGCGACTGAACTGAAATGAAAAATATAAATGATCATTTTATGCAAGTTTTTATCTTTCCCATATGAACATATTTATATACTTTTAAAAGTCAAGAAAACACTCAATTATTTAGATTTTCTGTTTTATTTTTCTTTCTGTTTCCTTTATTATTTTAAAGTGGAGAGTGACAAAGTTAGCTTAAAGCTCAACATTCAGAAAATTAAGATCATGGCATCTGGTCCCATCACTTCATAAGAAATAGATGGGCAAACAATGGAAACAGTGTCAGACTTTATTTTGGGGGGCTCCAAAATTACTGTAGATGGTAATTGCAGTCATGAAATTAAAAGATACTTACTCCTTGGAAGAAAAATTATGACCAACCTAGATAGTATATTAAAAAGCAGAGACATTACTTTGCCAACAAAGGTCCGTCTAGTCAAGGCTATGGTTTTTTCCAGTGGTCATGTATGAATGTGAGAGTTGGACTGTGAAGAAGGCTGAGCACTGAAGAATTGATGCTTTCGATCTGTGGCGTTGGAGAAGACTCTTGAGAGTCCCTTGGACTACAAGGAGATCCAAACAACCTATTCTGAAGGAGATCAGCCCTGGGATTTCTTTGCAAGGAATGATGCTGAAGCTGAAATTCCAGTACTTTGGCCACCTCATGTGAAGGGTTGACTCATTGGAAAAGACTCTGATGCTGGGAGGAATTCGGGGCAGGAAGAGAAGGGGACAATGGAGAATGAGATGGCTGGATGGCATTACTGACTCGATGGACGTGAGTCTGGGTGAACTCTGAGAGTTGGTGATGGACAGGGAGGCTTGGCATGCTGCGATTCATGGGGTCACAAAGAGTCAGACACAACTGAGCGACTGCACTGAACTGAGCTGAACTGAACTAAATCTGTTGATTTAAGTTTGTATTCTATATTGAAAAACTATATTCCTTTCTTTTTTTGAACCTGCATATATAATGTTATTATAAAGACTTACCAGTCCATGTTATAGAGTGATTTCGACTCCTGGGAAATCATTAAAACTTTAAAATGGATTTTAATTTTTCAAAGTCTCCTCAACTTCTTTCCAAAAACTTTAATTTTTTAAATTAGTGAGACTATGATAGCAAATTTTCTGGGACATTATTCCCAATACAAAAGCACATAATAGTCCTCCTACCCTTGATAGAGGTGATAACATGGTACTGAATAAAATTGCTTTAAATTCTTTCCAGACCCTTTTATACATAGAAATCAATCTACCTGAGTTTTAGAGACCACCTATCATACAAATTTTGCCCAATAAAAATTCTTCTCATGATTTTTTAATTCTCAAAATTATAGTGATGTATAATTCTCAAAATGTCTGGTTTATTGATGGATCACTAGTTGAAATCTCTAATTTCTAGTTTTCCTCCATAATTTTTATCTTCCTGAAGTTTGGGTGTTGATCACTTTATCCTAGTATCTGCGCATTGCCTAGTTTATGGAAAACATAACATATTTTAAAGAGAATAAACTAAATGGGAGAAAGAAGAAAAGAGAGAAAGAAAAAAATACACAATTGAAATTCTGTTAGGTTTTATTTTTTTCAAAATCCATCCTGAGAAAAGCCCATGCTTTTGTTAAAGAAATCTTCAGTTCAGTTAAGTTCAGTTCAGTTGCTCAGTCGTGTCCGACTCTTTGTGACCCCATGAATCGCAGCACACCAGGCCTCCTTGTCCATCACCAACTCCCGGAGTTCACTCAGACTTACGTCCATCGAGTCAGTGATGCCATCCAGCCATCTCATCCTGGGTCGTCCCCTTCTCCTTCTGCCCCCAATCCCTCCCAGCATCAGAGTCTTTTCCAGTGAGTCAACTCTTCTCATGAGGTGGTCGACTCTTCTCTGGAGCTTCAGCTTTAGCATCATTCGTTCCAAAGAAATCCCAGGGTTGATCTCCTTCAGAATGGGCTGGTTGGATCTCCTTGCAGTCCAAGGGACTCTCAAGAGTCTTCTCCAACACCACAGTTCAAAAGCATCAATTCTTTGGCGCTCAGCCTTCTTCACAGTCCAACTCTCACATCCGTACATGACCGCAGCTTAGGCCCTGATTTAACAAATTTTGAGAGGCTTTAATTATTATACAATATTAAGGATGCATTCTCATGTTTCTTTTAATTACTTATCTTTTTTCCTTCCAGTTCCTTTCAATTCTTCCACTGTTTATGCATCATGCCCCACCAAAGACTGGAAGCTACATGGGGGGAAATGCTACTGGGTTGCTGAACATGAAAATAAGAAATCTTGGAATGAAAGTGAAAATGACTGTGTCATGAAAAAATCACATCTCATGGTGGTCCGAGACTTCAGTGATATGGTAAGGCATACAATTTTAAGATTATAGTATCCTTCACTACTGCAGTACTTCTTTGTGCTACAAATTTGAAAAATTCAGTGAAAAAAATTTAAACGTCATTGATATTAACTGTACAATTATTGGTTGAATGAATCCTTGAAACTATAGTATTATTTTAAGCTTCTTTTTCTTCCTTTGTGGCTCAGCTGGTAAAGAATCTGCCTGCAATGCGGGAGACCTGGATTCAATCCCTGGGTTGGGAAGATCCCCTGGAAAAGGGAAAGGCTACCCACTCCAGTATTCTGGCCTGGAGAATTCCATGAACTGTATAGCCCATGGGGTCTCAAAGAGTCAAACACGACTGAGCAACATTTACTTTCACATTCACTTAGCTAGAGATAGGAGAAATCCTTTTAGTAATATATACCTAAGTTCTTCTCTATAAGGGATCCGTTTCCCAGATTGCATTTTAAATGTATGACATCAGTCTCATCTCCTATATTTAATCCATCATTCCTCAGAAAGCTTGTAGTCAGACAGCATGGCAGCTGAAATTATAAATGATGTTCAGAGAAAGGAAATACAGTATAGCCCTTCTCATTAAACTTTGTTTTTTGATGAAGAAAACTAATATTTTTCTAACTCTGGCTTAATTTAAATTGAAATTTTCTTACACAAAGATTGGACACTAAACCTAAATAAGGCCAGTATAGATATTAGTTGGCAAACATCAAATAAGGATTCTTGGCATAAGAATTAGTACGTTGAAATTACAAGCGATGTCAAAGGCTCAGTTTTAGAAAACTCAATGACAAACAGGGCTTTACAAGCCTGGTTATATAAGCACTCTGGAGTGCTTATATAAGGGCAGCTGTTGAAACTTTTGTGGGGGGAAGAAAAAATTCCTCTGAGTTTCATAGAAATCCACAACAACAAGAAAATCAAAATGGAAAGTAAGTTATCTTCAGTGTAACCAATGTAACCCCAAATATTAAACTGTAAAACTCTTTGTCAGATCCAGTCCAAATTGGTTTGAATATGAACCAAATCCAGAATGGGTGAAGAACTAAAAAGAGACTTTTTTCTTCTCTTAGAAGTCAGTTTAAGACAAAAAAGGGGAAGAAGGTATCAACTTGAAAGGACCTAATAAGAAAGCATCTAATAAGAAGAGACTGAGTTACATAGCTTTGTGCTTGGAAATGAACACACAGTTCCTCCTAGGTCTTTAATGTGGAGTTTCAGTTCATTTTTAAGTGATGGGTTAGGTTTCTTGTTGCTCAGAAAACATGTCTTTTCTGCATTTCAGCATTTTTCCATTTGATGATGAGCAGGAAACAGATAAGGTTTTTAGGGAAATCTTCATTGCACTGTTTCTCCATGCAGTGATTTATTGTCTGTTTCTACCCAGGAATTGAACCCAGATCTCTCTCATTGAAAGCAGTTTCTTTACCATCTGAGCCACCAACAGAATAATAAAGGGGCTGTAAGGCTTTCCAGGTGGTGCTAGTGGTAAAGAACCTGCCTGCCGAGGCAGGACATGCAAGTTTGATCCTTGGGTCAGGAAGATCTCCTGAAGAAGGGCATGGCAGCTCCTCCAGAATTCTGGCCTGGAGAATCCTATGGATGGAGGAGCTGGGCAGCTACAGTCCATGAGGTTACAAAGAGTCAGACACAAATGAAGTGACTTAGCATGCAAGCACTCAAAGGGGTTGTATGAGTTTGTCAGAGCTAACATAACAAAGTACCACAGACTCGGCGGCTTGAGCATCAGAAATTTCTTACTCACCGCTCTGAAGGCTAGAAGTTCAAGATCGAGGTGTTGGCAGATGTGGTTCCTTCCAAGGCCTCGCTCCTTAGTTTCTAAATGGACACTTGCTTGCTCTGTCCTCACATGGTCTTTCCTCTGTATGCATGCATCTGTGTCTCTCTGTATGTCCAAATATCTTCTCCTTATAAGGACAATAATCAGAGTGGATTAAGATCTACCCTAACAGCCTCATTTCTGCTTAATCACCTCTCTAAAAGCTGTGTCTCCAAAGGCAGTCACATTTTGAAGCACTAGGGGTTAGAGCTTCAAATGCATACATTTTGAAGAGACACAGTTGAGCCCATAATATTCTATCCTCTGGCCCTTGAAGCCTGTAATAGGGGTCAATTGTACATGTGAAGCAACTGAGCACGGCATGGCATACATGTGAATTGGGCAGTGGTAAAGAATCTACCTTCCGATGCAGGAGATACAAGAGACACGGGGTCGATACCTGGGCTGGGAAGACCTCCTGGAGGAGGAGATGGCAACTCACTCCAGTATTCTTGCCTTGGAAATCCCATGGACAGAGGAGTCTTGCAGGCTACAGTCACAGAGTCAGACAAAACTTCAGCAACTTAGCACATTATGGCCAGCCATATACTTTGTCTCAGGGTTATGGTATTGTACAAAAAGGAGATATTACCCACCTCCTAGAGTAATGGACATAAAAACAAAAATAAACAAATGGGACTTAATTAAACTTAAAAGCTTTTGCACAGCAAAAGAAACAAAATTAAAAGACAACCCTCAGAATAGGAGAAAATAATAGCAAAGGAAAAAACTGACAAAGGATTAATCTCCAGGATATATAAGTAGCTCATGCAGCTCAATATCAGGAAAACAAACAGCCCAAAGGAAAAAAATGGGCAGGGGACCTAATCAGACATTTCTCCAAAGACATACAGATGGCTAATAAGCACATGAAGAGGTGCTCAACATCGCTCATCCTTAGAGAAATGCAAATCAAAGCTACAATAAGGTATCAATTCACAAGGGTCAGAATGGCCATCATCAAAATCTCTATAAACAATAAATGCTGGAGAGGGTGTGGAGAAAAGGGAATGTTCTTTCACTGTTGGTGGAAATGTTAATTAATACAGCCACTGTGGAGAACAGTATGAAGATTCCTTAAAAAAAACTAGGAATAAAACTACCATATAACCCAACAATCCCACTATTGGGCATATACGCTGAGAAAACCATAATTGAAAGAGACACATGTACCTCAGTGTTTGTTGCAGCACTATTTACAATAGCTAAGATAAGGAAGCAACCTAGATGTCCATCAATAGATGAATGGATAAAGAAGTTATGGTACATATATACAGTGGAATATTACTCAGCCATAAATAGAACACATTTGAGTCGGTTCTAATAAGGTGGATGAACCTAGAGCCCACAAAGTAAAGTTAAAAGTCAGAAAGAGAAAAATAAATATCATATATTAATGCATATACATGGAATCTAGAAAGATGGTACTGGTGATCCTATTTTCAGCAATGGAGATGCAGACATACAGAACAGACTGGTGGACATAATCGGGAAAGGAGACGGTGGGAGGAATTGAGAGAGTAGCATGCACGCACATAGATTACCATGTCCAGTGGAAATTTGCTATATGTGATGGAAGGAGCTCAAATCAGGTGTTCTTTGACAACCTAGAGAGGTGGGATAGGATAGGAGGTGGGAGGGAGATTAAAGAGGGAGGGGACACATGTATATCTATGGGTGATTCATGTTGATGTATAGCAGAAACCAACACAATATTGTAAAGCAATTGTCTTCCAATTAAAAAAAAAAAAGAAAACAAACTTTTGAACAATATGTGCTCCATCAGCTCAGAGATTGTTTTCTTTCTGTAAGTCTTCTTGTGTGTTTTCTTGCTTCTAGATTATTGTTTAATACTTGTATTTAGTAGTAATCACTCTTATTTAGGCAAGAAGCATTCATTATGTGCTAAACAGTGTTTAACACTACTTATTAACAAAACAATAACAGTTCTTTGAGATAAGTATGACTATTATCACAGTCAGAGTTTTAATGACTGGAAAAATACCGAAATAAAGAGAATGAATAACTGTGCAAAGATGTGTAGTAGTAATAGTAGCTGCAGCCTGTTCCCACAGCCTTGGTGTCTACTAACACTGTCCATAATAGTTCTTTTTTTCATCACAGTCTCAGTTTATGTTTTTATATTGGAGTATAATTGGTATACATATATTCCCTCCCAGGTCATCACAGAGCACTGAGCTGAGCTACCTGTGCTATACAACAGCTTCCCATTAGCTATCTATTTTGCACACGGTAATATATATATATATATCCCAATCTCCCAGTTTTTCCCACTCTCCCTGTCTTCTTGTGTCCACATGTGCTTTTTCTATGTCTGCATTCCTGCCTTGCAAATAGGTACATCTAGATTTTTTTAAATTTATGTTTAGATCCCTTATACATATGTGTGTGTTAACATATGATATTTGTTTTTCTTTCTGCCTTACTTCACTCTGTATGACAAATGATAAAGTTTCATTCTTTTTGTGGCTGAGTAATATTCCACTGTACAGATGTGGCACATCTTTATCCATTCATTTGTCAATAGACATTTAGTAATTTTTCTTTAGCTTTTATCCCATTGCATTACTGTGTATTTCCCCTCCACTGTGATCTATTTGCAAACATGAAGCATGTCTTACCTGTTCATTCCTAGCTTCTAGTGCAGTGCCAGCCACATAGAAGGTGCTCCTGTGGTATTTTATCTCACATCTGTAAGAATCACTTGATTTCATATATTTCCTATTCTTTTTAGACTTTCATATGGCAAAATATACATGATTCATTTTGGGTTGGTTTGAGGATTCCTCCTGGAGGGAAATTATGGACCTGGTTGGACAACAGCACTTTTGACACTCAGCTGTAAGTCTTTTGCATTTTTTCTTTTTGTGGTTTTTAATCCCATGTTGTATGTGACAAGAAAGAGACATATGACATCATTGGCTCTGAAGTGATCTAATGAGTATTTATTTCCTGACTGCTACAGTTTGATAAATATTTCTATAAAATGATTCACATAGAAAGTTGAGAAAGAAATCTCCCTCCATCCACTCAGAAAACTTATGTATGAAACAGGATTGCCCTGTTGCCTGATTTTACCTTTTTATATAAAAGGTAAATTAGCAGGTGTAAATTCTTTTATGAGTGCACATGTTTGTTTTACAGAGCATAACTTTCTGCTCACTTCTTACAGTAATCAATTTTTAAGCAATAAAAATATCAGAGCTGAGGGACTTCGCTGACTTTCTAGTGGTTAAGACTTTGCATTCCCAATGCAGGGGACATGGATGCAAACCCATCTCCTATCACGGGGAACTAGGATCCCACACACTGCTCAGAGTGGACTAAAAAACAGTCGGAGGTGATATTTTAGCTCTCTTTAATGAACTATTAGGGCTTCCCTGGTGGCTCAGTGGTAAAGAATCTGCCTGCCAATGCAAGAGATGCAGGTTCAATCCCTGGGTTAGGAAGATCCCCTGGAGAATGAAATGGCAACCTACTCCAGTATTCTTGCCTGAAGAATCCATGGACAGAGGAGTCTGGCAGGTTATGGTCTATATGGTCACAAAGAGTCAGACACAACTAAGAGACTAAACAACAAAAATGAACTATTAACTTCTCTGGAGAGATGTTTGAGAAATAAAACATAAAGTGAGAAGAATTGCTTTGCCTGTCATATTGTTGCGTATTTAAATAGTTTTAATGAGTTTATTCTTTATTAAAAAAAAATAGAAAACATTTTCTGAAGTCCTTGTAAGCCTCTGGCCATATGCATATACTCATGGCTGATGTAAAGAAAACAATCTGCTTTCTTTCTGTAGGTTTTCAAATGAACGAGAGACCCGGAGTATGAAATGTGCCTGGGTGTCTTCTACCAAGATAACCAAAGAAAGTTGTCAGAAAAATTATCCATGGATTTGTCAACTATAATCCACTTGGCAGAAAATAAGTCTCTCTTTGTCTGACTAAGAGACACCACATGAAGTTTAAGCTCAGATCATAAGAAAGCTCAGAGGGCTGTGTGTGTGAGTTTTTTATAGTACTATTCTCAGAAGTGTAGAAAGGGAGATACACAAAATAAAATGTTTTAGAAAATGAGTGTGTATGATGAATATATTTTTACATCTGAATGATGTGGTAATTCAATCATCCATCTCATCTTGCCAGTATTTTTTGAACTTTAGCCTTTATCTTTTCTGTATCTTCAGACTGAGTGATTCACACTTTCACTTAGCTTAACTTGATATCCTTAGTTAATTTCTTACATTCTCACAGTTTCAACTACCACATACAAAGCAATGCATAACAAAGTCATATCTGCCATTCAGATCATTCTCTGATCACCAGACCTATATACCCTACTGGCCATTTAACACAGCAGGTCTAAAACCTCAAAAGTACTTCCAACCCAACTTACAAAAATAGTCTACTAAATTCATCATAAAAGGAACCATCTTCCAGCACTCCACATCTCAGTAAAGGATATGCCATACAAGACAATTATGCCATCTATAAACCAGTTGTTGTTGTTGTTGTTGTTCAGTTACTAAATCATGTCCGAATCTGCAACCCCATGAACTGCAGCATACCAGGCATCCCTGCCCTTCACTATCTCCTGGAGTTTGTTCAAAATCATGTCTCTTGAATCAGTGATGCTATCCAACCATCTCATCTTGATATTACTCTCTCTCACATGCATACCCCTAGGCTGCTTTCCACCTTCATCTCATATCATCAAGTTTTATTTGTGTGTGTGTTAGTCGCTCAGTCATGTCTGACTCTTTGCGACCCCATGGATCATAGCCCATGAGGCTCCTCTGTCCATTGGATTTTCCAGGCAAGAATATTGGATTGGGTTGCTATTTCCTTCTCCAGAGGCTCTCCCCAAGCCAGGGATTGAACCCAGGTGTCCCGCATTGCAGACAGACTCTTTACCCTCTGAGCCACCAGGGAAAATTCCAGGTTTTATTTATTTTTAACTAAATACCTCTGGTGAAGTACAGGAATGCCTGTCATGCTGCAGTCAATGGGGTCACAAAGAGTGGGACACTACTGAGCAACTGAAAAACAGCAGAAATATCTCTGAAACATGTCCTCCTCTCTTTATCACCACTTTCATGATCTTAACACAAAGACACTAAAATATTAAATAGCTGTAATAACAACATCTTCACTCCATTTCAATCATTCTCTGCCATGAATTCTGTGACATTTTAAAAATAAGTACTGACAATGCAATTTTTCCCTTTAAAAAAAACCTCTATTTTCCTTATAATAATACCAAATTTCATAACAAAGCCTAGCAATCCCTATCAGGTCTAATCTTTCTTTATTGTCTCTTCCTCCACTTGGGCTTCCCAGGTAGCCCAGTGGTAAAGAATCTGCCTCACAATAGGGGAGATGCAAAAGACACGGGTTTGATTCTTGGGTCAGGAAGATTCCTTGGAGTAGGAAACGGCAGCCCACCCCTGCCGGGGTCCAGCCCCGGTGGATCCAGGGAATTCGAAGGTGGGGATGGCGTCGACGTCCTAGGAAAAGTACATATTTAATTACAGATATATAGAGAGATTAGAAACGGATAGTGTAGTAGGAAGATTAGTGGAGAAAAAGAGGCTGAATAACTTGGGTTACGTGGAATAGCATCCATGCTCCAGATGGGTTCAGCCAGAAAAACAGGGAGCAAGAAAGAAATGACATGGGGGAATCAGTCTTTCCGGAAACTGATCTGATTTCTTAATTTTGGGGTTTGCTTATATACCTTTTGTTACACATAGGGATGAATACAGAGTCACGAGGGGGTCAGCAGTCCTGACCTTTATCAAAATCAGGTGCTTCACCTAAAAAGGTCTTAGGGATTTTATGATCCTTTCTTTCTGATAACCAAAAACTTATTTTTTCCAAGGGTGTTTTTTCTTAAATCAGGCACCACCCTCCAAATAAAGTTACATTCCTATAGGGTGAGGGTGTAGTGAGTTACAATCAAGAAAGGAATTTATTTAACCCAAGGTTAACATGATTAATCTTAAAGGTTAATACTTATTTCTCCTATATGCTTAAAGGTTAATGCTTATTTCTCCTATATGCTAGTTATATTCATTATAAGGGCAGGGAATATGGAGATTTAGCAGCAAACATCAGCCCAACAAATGAAAATCCTTTCACCAATGCTCCCCTTAAGATCTATTTAGTCTTAAGATAGTGATAAAGTTACATTTTTACATAGCAAGGACACAGTGATTTATAACAAAGTACAGTGATCTATTACAAAAGAAAAAAATTCATTAAGTCAAAAAGTCTAGTATTGCTAACATCAAAAACTACTATATTTCCTTTTCTATATTCCAAATACATTGATTAATATATTCCCAGGTGCCTAAGGATATGGAGGCCTGGCTGCAATCATTGACTCAACAAGAAGAAAAGCCCTATGCTAAATAAGACTCTCAAAATACTCCAAAACTCTCTGTGCTGTTTATGGTTGAGAGCTAGTAAACAATCATGTGCTAGTGGCAGGAGTATGGATAATCCTGTCACACAAGTTGGTCTGTCAGCAGAGAGGTTTGACCTGAGACATCCTTGTCTCACCCAGAGCAGGGAATTAGCAGCAATTATTGACACAACAAATGAAAAACCCTTCACCAATATAATTCCTAACCAACCCACTATACTAATAATTTCTAACTCCCCCAAAGAATTTGCCTTTAGTAAGTCTAAAACATCTCGTGCCTCTCAGGTTGGGAGGCTGTAAACAATCACATGTGGCCAGACGAACCTATACAGGTGGGCTAGATAACCTTCAGAGGAGTCCGTAAGCCGAAACACGCCCAGGAATTTTTATTGCCTTGGAGCTGCACGTTTACTCCTTCTCCGAGAGAAACGGCTATGGGGGAGAGCCCCCCGTAAAGTCAGAGATGTAGGTGAGAGCATAAAACAGACTCTGGTTTTGGGGTAGATGCTCGGGAACAGGGGTTTCCTGAGGCTTGATCATGCCTTTGCGTATGCCAAGCCTCCTTCCTCATGACCTTTGCCATGGGCGGAGTTCCTCACGCTGGCCCCCCAGCACACCCCAGCATTCTTGCCTGGAAAATTCCATGGACAGAGGAGCCTGGTGGGCTACAGTCCATGGGGTCTCAAAGACTTAGACATGACTGAGCATACACACCAAACTTACCCAAACTCTCAGGACCACAACTTCATCTAACTAGCGTTTGGAACTCATAATACATTTCACCACTTTGCCTTAACAGAAGTGGCTCTCTCAACCTGGAAGTCTTTCCTCTCTTCTCCATCAAGTTACCTCCC
Source organism: Oryx dammah (assembly GCF_014754425.2). Taxonomy (NCBI): domain Eukaryota; kingdom Metazoa; phylum Chordata; class Mammalia; order Artiodactyla; family Bovidae; genus Oryx; species Oryx dammah. The sequence continues at coordinate 18,811,313 of NW_024070213.1, read as the reverse complement.
AAACATTCTCTGCATCTCTGCTCAGTTTTTAAGAGTTTTCCCTTCAGCTCCAGGACAAGGTTGAATATCCTGACATTACATTCCCCTCCCCAGCACATATTACATTTTTACTCTTAATTATACCAGTTTTTTGAATATTTGATTACTATCCTCTGCCCTCACTTGACTGTAAATAACATGAGGGTCCAATCACTGTTTTTATATTTCTACTGCCTCTTAAATTACCTACTACATAATAACTACAAAGAAAATTTTTGTATTGAGTTTTCCCTAAGAGACCACAGAAGTAAAAATGCCAATAGGTGGTTGGGGGGAAGGGGTGGAAAAGAAGCAGACTGAGATAACAGAAGTTTAATTGCTACATCATTAAAAGCCAACTGAAAATCCAAGTATTTGTCTGCTTGTATGACTGATATGGAAAGAGAATCTTATAAATACCAAAGGACTTTAAGTGCTTCAGAGACAAACTTTCTTGTGATGTTTATGCTCACAGGTGATGATATCTGTACAAGTTTTCTTGCATATCATGTGTAACACAAACCACCTTGTATGTGCTGATTTGAACATTGTGTATAAACTAGTGAGCAAAGCATTTAAACTGTGGCATGTTGGCACTGATGCTGGGAAAAACTAAGGCAAGAAGAAAAGGGGGCAACAGAGGATGAGATGGTTGGATGGCATCACTGACTCAATGGACATGAGTTTGAGCAAACTAAGGGAGATAGTAAAGGAAGAGAAGCCTGTGTGCTGCAGTTCATGAGGTCGCAAAGGGTCAGACATGACTTAACAATAACATGTTGGCACTACATCCTAACAAAAAAAATTGTTTCATTTTAGGGACACAATAGTGTTCATAGACAAGGATAAAAGTCAACAAAGAACACTTGAAAGATTAGCAGAACCCAGTGGCCAAGAAGCCTCGAGATAGGATATAAGACTGTTGGTTGGACGTGAAGAAATTGATGTGTTAATACGTGTTGACCAATGTCAGAATGGTGTCTGGTAGCAGGGAGACACTCAATGATGTGAGTAAAAGGATCCAGTGTGAAGCTATGACAAAATAAATAGATGGGAGATGTGATAAGGAATAGATCAGAACTGAGATAGGAACCAATGAGAAGAGCCTGTATAGAGGTCTCAGAGAAAGAAGGGACAATGGGTCCTTTCACTCACATCATTGGAACCCAGTGTGAAGTTGTGACAAAAATAAGAAGATGGGAGATGTGAGGGAGAATAGATCAGAACCAATAAGAAGAGCTGTTTTAGCGCTCTCAGGGAAAGAGGGGACAGAAAGACCAGAACTAGACAATGCTCAGCAGGGCATGGTTAGTGATTGGAGCTAGTGGACTTGTGGTTCGTGATTGGAAAGGTGACTACGGGGTGTTTGCCCGGAAAACGGGGACACCAGAGCTACAGAAGGCTAAAACCACGGAGCTTAGGAAACTAAAGAGGACAAAGAGGAAGACACTACCCCACAAGTTCCTCACACAGCAGCCAGCCACCGCCATTGCTACAGCAGAGTTGCTGACAGTGTCCCTTAAGATAGAGTTTGTTCTGGTGGCTGCAAGAAACAGAAGACACAGGCTCCAGCCAGAAGCAGAACAGGAACAGCAGGATCTGGTCATTTGCCCCATATCCCCGACTTCCCTCATCCCTTTTACTCTCAACTGAGGACTTTCTTCATATGGCCTTGCCTGTGGTTTCCCCTACTCAGTGTCAATGCAAACTGTGCTGGGCCTCTGGAACTTCATACCTTGTGTGTTGAAGAAGGATACAGGAAAGAATGAAAGTCAGTTCGTTACCTTTTCAGAAAAGAAAGCCAATCTTGGGTCAAGCTCTCAAAGACTGGAAATGAAGAGAATCTATTACAAGTGTTCAAGACTGTCTTATGTGGGGCTGAGTAGAATATAGTCCTAGGGGAAAACCGTTGATAGATTAGACTTTAGTATCTCCAGTCTTTAGTATACAAGGTCAAATGATCCACATCAAAGTAGTAAGATGTGTATACAATGTGTGTATGAGCTGCTTAACAATACACAAAGAAATCATACACATATCTAGTATCCTATACGAAACTCACAATAATTCTGTATGGAGTCCAGTTTTTGTTTTTTCTCAACTAGGAATCAAAAATATAATAAAATTAAACCACTTGTGCCAATATTCCAAGTCAATATTCCAAGCCAATATTCTACCTTTGATTATACTTGATATGGGTGAGTGACTGATTAACATTGATAAAGTCCTCTCATTCTTCAAGTATTCTGAATTCTTATAATAAATAATAGCCATTGAGTCACTGTGTTTAGGATTTTATTCTGGAGCCCAAAACCATTCCTAGCTTGAAGGTCTGAGAGCTTCTATCCATACTGCTCCTTTTTTGTGCAATCGGTCCTCTGAGAAGAGTGATATCCTACTATTTTCTAAGAGTTCCCATCTTCGTTGTCTCTCTGAGTTTACATAATAGAGGTAGAAAAGTGTGAAGACTGCAGGACCAATGTAGAATCTGCTAGAGGCTGAGCCTAGATTTCCCTTATCTAATTGATGTCTTTCACGAATATTAGCAAAAACTGATACTGGAATGGTAACATCTAGAGAAATAAATGTGCATCACACTCCAGGGGTGATTTTTTTCTTGCCCATGGCTCTTTTGGACTCTGCCTTTGATGGTCTCTAGTCTCCCCTCTCCATCCATGCCGGTTCCCACACTTTTCTGGTCTCTCTCTCTCTCAGGTCCCTACTAAGAACCAGGAGGAAAACCACATGATTGATTCTACAACCCGTTGGACTCACTGTCTAGTCGGTCACAGAACTCACTTCTTATACTGACCTACTGACTTACTCTGGCTAGTGATGTCTTGGGTCTCCTGAAATTAATGTCAGTCAGAGTTGGTGTTTCCATAACTCTCCCAAAGTCTGATTCTTCAAATCATAGTCACGTAGGTAAATGGTCACAGATCTCTTTGGGGAAACATGGGGAAAAGATTAACTATAAGATGTCTATCAGTTTAGCAGGGCACTTCCTCAAGGGACGTGCCCCTCACTCTTAATTAAGGAGGTTCTGGCTCTATAAACCGGCTCATGTCTAGGAGTTGACTGAGGGAACGATGTTTTGTTGATTCAAGTTATCATTCTGTTCACTCACCCAGGACTCTTCCACTTAAGGGAGGCCATTTACAGTCTCTTCAGGGAAAATAAGGTTAACCTTCCAACACAGGGGTCACAGGGATACTTCTAATGGTAAAAAAAGAGCTCGATAGGAGTTAGGGTTCCATATCCCTAGTTTGTTTGGAATCTTCCCATATGTCCCCATTCTAGTTTTGAAGACCTCATTCCTTTCTAATTAGTGTTGAAATGTTAACAGAAGAGGTCTGCAGTGTTGGGAATACAGAACAACTCTCTCTCCACTCCCCCTCACAACGCAGCTAACAGTGGTTTCAGGAAATCTTATTTCCCAGAAAATTCCAGATATTTTTAGGAACTTGCTTGTGCTGTGCCTAGATTATCCCAGCATCGTGTCTGACAATAAGCAGTGCAGACTTTGTCCAGCAGAGAGAGCCATTCAACAAAGGTATTGAAAGATTTCATGTTTCTCTATCGTTTTCAGGACATGGAGAGCAACTATTAACATTAATAATTAATAAATGTGTTGTTATTGTTTAGTTGCTAAGTCGTGTCAAACTCTTTTTGCAACCCCATGTACTGTAGCCCACCAGGCTCCTCTGTCCATGGGATTTCCCAGGCAAGGATACTGGAGTAGGTTACTATTTCCTTCTTTAGGGGATCTTCCCCACCAGGGATCAAACTCACGCTTCCTGCTTTGGTGGGCAGATTCTTTACCACTGAGCCATCTGGAAAGCCCAACTGATAAGAAAGAAAATATGTTAATATTGGAAAGGAAGAAGTAAAACTTACACTACTGCAGATGACATGACATTATATACAGAAAACCCTAAATATTCCTCCAAAAAAGCTGTAGGACTAATAAATGAATTCAGTACATTTGCAGGATATAAAATCAATATACAGAAATATGTTGCATTTCTATATGCTAATAACAAACTATCAGGAAGAGAAATTAAGAAAACAATCACATTTATAATTGTATCATAAAGAATAAAATACCTAGGAATAAATTTAACCAAGGAGCTGAAAGACCTATACACTGAAAACTATGACATTGATGAAAGAAATAAAATAACACAAATAAAAGGAAAGACATTCCATGCTTATACATTGAAAGAATAAATATTGTTAAAATGTCCCTCCAACTCAAAGCCATCTGGAGATTCAATGTAACTTCTGTTAAAATTACAATGGCATTTTTCAGAAATAGAACCAAAAAATCCTAAAATTTGTATGGAAACACAGAAGACGTAGAGTAGCCAAAGAAACTGAGAAAGAACAGAACTGAAGGCATGATGCTCTCTGATTTCAAAATGCATTACAAAGTTATAGTAATCAAAATAATATACTGGCATAAAAACAGACATATAGATCAATGGAACACAATAGAGATCTCAGAAATAAAGCCACATATATATGGTCAATTAATTCATGACAGAGGAACGAGGAATACCCAAAAGGAAGGGAAAATCTCTTCAGTAAATGGTGTGGGGATAAGTGGACAGCCACATGAAAGGTAGTGAAGCTGAACCACTGCCTTACTTCATAAACAAAGTTATTGCGAAGTGAATTAAAGATGTGAGTGTAAGACCTGAAACCAAAAATCTCTTAAAAGAAAAAATAAGTAATAATTTCCTTAACATCAGTCTTGGTGATGATTTCTTGGATTTGACACCAAAAGCAAAGAAGGTAAAAGTGAAAAATAAACAAGTGAAACTACATCAAACTAAAAAGCCTCTGAACAGCAAAGAAAACCATCAACAAAATTAAAAGGCAACCTACCGAATGGGAGAAAATATTTTCAAATTATGTATCTTATATGAGGTTAATATCTAAAATATATAAAGAATACATACAACTCAGCAAAAAAATAAAAATAAAAATTCAAATCTGATTTAAAAATGGGCAGAGAATCTACATAGACATTTTTCAAAAAAGCTATACAGGTAGATAGTCAATGGGTACAATAGAAGATGTTCAATGTCACTAATCATCAGGGAAAAGGCAAATCAATACCATGAGGAAATATCTCACACATGTTAGAATGACTATTATCAAAAAGACAAGCACTAACAAGTGCAGGAAAGGCTGTAGAGAAAAGAAAATCCTTGTGCACTATTGGGAATGTACATGATTGCAGTCACTGTGGAAAACACTATAGAAGTTCCCCAAAAAATTAAAAATAGGAGAGAACAAGATGGCAGAGGAGTAGGTAGACATGGGATACATCTCTCTCCACGGATACATTAGGAATACACCTTCAGACATAGACGTGTATGCAGAACACCAGCTGAAAGTGGACAGGAGTACCTGACCAGGGGAAAAGAATATATAGAACCACACAAAACTCGGTAGGACTAGGGAAGTGGGGTGGGGGGGTGGAAAAGGAGTGTTAGTAGGACTGACCTGCCCTCAGCAGGTGGGCGAACTGAAGCAGGGGGTCCAATCTCTACACTGGGGCAACTGTCTGAGTCAGAGGAAAAACATTTAAGGCCGAGAGTGAAACAGCTGATCTATGGCAACCTAAATAGAATGAGAATCAGATAGTCCTTGCTGCAGACAGGGCCGCCGATCCCCTGGAAGGTGCAGTGGCTGGGAGCTGGAGTTTAGGGATCATGGAACAATCCCAGGGTGAGGACTGCTGTTGCTGCGGAGAGATGGATGGAGGTGATGTGAGGGAGGAGGTTGTGGTGGGAAATGTGTGGGAAATGTCTGTGGAGGAAAGCCGGGCAGCCATGGAAGCAAGGCGATACTGCTGAGTCAATCATAGGGGGTGGAGCCATCACCATAGCCTCTCTTCCCCCATTCACCAGCATCAGCAGCTGACCAATAGAGAGGAGGGCCCATCAAACACCTGATGCACTGTACTACAGAGTAGGACCCCACCCTGGGTGCCCCTTAAGTGCCTGACTTGCTGGTCTGCAGAGTAGGACCCCAGCCAGGGTGGGCCCTCTATGTGCCTGACTCGCCAAACAACAAAGAAGGACCCCAGGCAAGGAAACCTTCTAGGTGCCTAAATGGGTTGAGCTACAGAGAAAGACTGGCCAAAGAGGCCTTCTGATAGCCAGCCACAAGAGGCTCGGAAAAAAGACACTGATAGGGCCATAACTCCTGTGGTAGAGGCAACCCGTGTCCCTGCACACTTGTCGTTGCCAGAACCCCTGCAAGCTAAGCAACTGCGCCACCTTCAGACTCAACTCTCACTGGGGCAGAGCTGCCACAGGCAAAAAAATACTGTGCCTATTCGCCCAGGGTCACTTCGGTTGTGTCTGAAACTTTGTGACCCTGTAAACTGTCGCCTGCTAGTGTTCTCTGTCAGGGAGGGAGGGGTTCTCCAGGCAAAAATACTGAAGCACATTGGCCAATACTGGTTGCCATGCTCTTCTAAAGCACTGTGTTTCCTGCTGCCCTAGCTGCCAACTCCCCTGAGTACCTGGCGCTTCTTGAATCCCTCTGACCCAAGCAGCTGCACCACCTTCACACCTGGCCCTCACAGGGGCAAACTCAAGTCCTCCAGGGCAGCCTCAGGAGCAAACCGCAGTGGACGACCCACATGCAGAGGTGGAAATAAAGCCACAGTTGAAAGCCAGGTGCAGTGTGGCTAAGGAAGAAGACCCAAAAACCTTCCCACCAGCTGTACAAGTTGCAGATTAAATCCACATGATCAACTAGGCAGACCCTGTGTTTATGGAATATATAAAAGGTCATTGAGAACTCCCACAAAAGAAAATGCACTAGTTCTGATAGTTGTGGACATTGGACAAGAACACACAGGTGTAGGACCAGATTAGAATCCGAGCTGCCCCTACAGCAGGTTCAGAGATCAAGGACAGTGTTGGAGGGCATCCTAGGGAGGTGAGGTGGACTGTGACTCCCAGTGAGAGAAAGGACTCTGACAGCTATGACTCAAGAAAAACATTTATTATTCTTATGTTTTGACTTGTTCCGTAGATTTTTTGGATTTTTTTTTCTGTTTTTTTTTTTTTTCCTTCTCCCACACTCCCCCCCACTATAGTTGTCGATTTTACTGGCACTATGAAATCTAATTAAGCTTTTGAGAGTTTTTTTTTTCTTTTTCTTTTTTTCTCAATCACATGTTTATTGTTGTTATAAACCTCTGCCTCTACATTGGGCTTTTGCAGTTCTGAGGAGTTTTCTTTTTTTTTTTTTTTTTTTCCTCTTTTTTTAATTATAATTTTTTAAACCTATTATTATTTTTTCTACATTTATTCCTTTGTTTGCTTTTCCTACAGTTCTGTTCCCCTTGCAGTTAATCATTAATGTATATAAATCTTCTTTTTCTACCTCTATTTAACTTTGCATATCTATTTTTTTCTTTTTCTTTCTTTCCTTTCCTCTCAACATATTTGTTAGTTTTATTTTCATTGTTTTATTCCACAATTGGCACCTGGCTTTAGTGTTGTTTTCCAGTTTGTACTTTACTTATTTTTGTGCTGTGAAAGTGCTGCACTCAATAAGCCAACAAATTTAGAAACCTCAGTAGTGGCCATAGGACTGGAAAAGGTCAGTTTTCATTCCAATTCCAAAAAAAGGCAATGCCAAAGAATGCTCAAACTAATGCACAATTGCACTAATCTCACATGCTAGGAAAGTAATGCTCAAAATTCTCCAAGCCAGGCTTCAGTAATACATGAACCATGAATTTTCTGATGTTCAAGATGGCTTTAGAAAAGGCAGAGGAACCAGAGATCAAATTGCCAACATCTGCTGGATCATCGAAAAAGCAAGAGAGTTCCAGAAAAACATCTATTTCTCCTTTCTTGACTATGCCAAAACCTTTGACTGTGGATCACAATAAACTGTGGAAAATTCTGAGAGAGATGGGAATACCAGACCACCTGACCGGCCTCTTGAGAAATCTGTATCCAGGCCAGGAAGCAACAGTTAGAACTGGACATGGAACAACAGACTGGTTCCAAATAGGAAAAGGAGTACGTAAAGGCTGTATGTTGTCACCCTGCTTATTTAACTTCTATGCAGTGTACATCATGAGAAACCCTGGACTGGAAGAAACACAAGCTGGAATCAAGATTGCCGGGAGAAATATCAATAACTTCAGATATGCAGATGACACTACCCTTATGGCAGAAAGTGAAAAGGAACTAAAAAGCCTCTTGATGAAAGTGAAAGAGAAGAGTGAAAACGTTGGCTTAATGCTCAACATTCAGAAAACTAAGATCATGGCATCCTGTCCCATCACTTCATGGGAAATAGATGGGGAAATAGTGGAAACAGTGTCAGACTTTATTTTGGGGGGCTCCAAAATCACTGCAGATGGTGATTGCAGCCATGAAATTAAAAGATGCTTACTCCTTGGAAGAAAAGTTATGACCAACCTGGATAGCATATTCAAAAGCAGAGACATTACTTTGCCAACTAAGGTCCATCTAGTCAAGGCTACGGTTTTTCCAGTAGTCATGTATGGATGTGAAAGTTGGACTGTGAAGAAGGCTGAGTGCGGAAGAATTGATGCTTTTTAACTGTGGTGTTGGAGAAGACTCTTGAGAGTCCCTTGGACTGCAAGGAGATCCAACCAGTCCATTCTGAAGGAGATCAGCCCTGGGATTTCTTTGGAAGAAATGATGCTACAGCTGAAACTCCAGTACTTTGGCCAACTCATGCGAAGGGTTGACTCATTGGAAAAGACTTTGATGCTGGGAGGGATTGGGGGAAGGAGAAGAAGGGGACGACAGATAATGAGTGGATAGCATCACTGACTCGATCGACGTGAGTCTGAGTAAACTCCGGGAGATGGTGATGGACAGGGAGGCCTGGCGTGCTGTGATTCATAGGGTCACAAACAGTCGGACACGACTGAGTGACTGAACTGAACTGAACTGAACTGAGACAAAATTTTTGGTTTCCCTTGTTCACTAGGTCATTCTATTGTACTTTATTTTTGTTGGACTGTTTCAATTTTGCTTATGGGTACATATGTGTTTATTCAGTCACATTTTTTATTGTTGTTATAAACCTCTGCCTCTATGTTGGACTTTTGCAGTTCTGTTGAGTTTTCCTTTTTCCCTCTCTTCTATCTTCTTCTGTTTATTTATTTTTTCTTTTCTCTTTTTCATAATTTTAGGTTCTAATTTTTTTAACCTTTTTTTTTCTACATTTATTCCTTTGTTTGCCTTTCCTAATGTTCTTTCCCCTTAGCAGTTAATCTTTAATGTATGTAAATCTTCTTCATCTACCTCTATTAGCTTTGCATATCCATTCTTTCTTTTCTTTCTTTCCTTTCCTCTCAACATATTTGTTAGTTTTGTTTTCATTGCTTTATTCCCCATTTGGCACCTTGCTTTCATATTGTTTTCCAGTTTGTGCTTTAGTTAGTTTTGTTCTTAGCTAGTAAATATAATTTTTGCTTTCCTTTGTTCACTGGGTCAATCTATTCACTTTATTTTTGTTGAACTGTTTTGATTTTGCTGATTGGTGTTTATGTATATGTGTATATTCCATTAATTTAATTATTATTTGCATTTTGTAACTGCCATTTGTGGGGTTCATATTTGGTTTATCATTTTTGGATATTAGTTTTAATCTCAATATCATAACAAGCCAGTTTTGAAATCTTCGTTCCTTACCAGCAATCAACCCCTGAGCCTTTGGAGTGGGGGCACTGACTCCAGAGAACTAACCCTTGGGGGTATCAAATAATGAGAACTCACACAAAGGAAACCACTAGAATACAAGACCCAGCATTACCCAACCACCAATACCATTCTGGTGCAGGACACCTCATCTAAACAACAAGTAAAACAAAAATACAAACTCAGTCATCAGCAGACAGAATCACCACCTCACTCAGCCTTGCCCATCAGAGGAAAAATAAACAAACAAAAATTCAGCACAAATCTCACCCTAACAGAAGCTTACACAAACCACTGGACCAATCTTAGAGGGTAGAAACCAAAAGGAAGAAAGAATTCAGTCTCGAAGCCTGGGAGAAAGATATCTCCAACACAATAAGCTTAAAAAAAAATAATGAAAAGGCAGAGAAATACTACAGAAAGGAAGGAACAAACTCGAAACACAGAAATCCAAATAAATGAAAAGGAAATAGCCAAACTACCTGAAAAGAATTCAGAATGATAGTAAAGATGACCAAAAACCTTGAAAGCAAAATGGAGAAAATGCAAGAATCAATTAACAAAAGCCTAGAAGAATTAAAGAATAAACATGCAGAGACAAACAACACAATGCTGAAATTAAAAATACTCTAGAAGGAGTCAAAAGCAAAATATCTGAAGCAGAAGAACGAATCAGTGAGATGAAAGAAAAAATGGTGGAAATAACTTCTGAGGAGCAGAATAAAGTAAAAAGAGTCAAAAGAACTGAGGATAGTCTCAGAGACCTCTGGGACAATATCAAATGCACCAACATTCAAATAATAGGGGTCCCAGAAGAAGAAAAGATAAAGAAAAAGTATGAGAAAATTTTTGAAGAGATTATAGTTGAAAATTTCCCCAATATGGAAAAGGAAATAGTCAATCAAGTTCAAGAGGCACAAAGAGTCCAGTACAGGAAAAACCCAAGGAAAAACACACCAAGACACATACTAATCAAACTAACAAAGACTAAACACAATGAAAGAATATTAGAAGCAGCAAGGGAGAAGGAACAAGTAACATACAAGGGAGACCCCATACACTTAACAGCTGATCTTTCAGCAGAAACTCTGCAGGCCAGAAGGGAATGGCAGGATATATTTAAAGTACTGAAAGGGAGAAATCTACAACCAAGATTACTGTACTCGGCAAGGATCTCCTTCAAAATTGATGGAAAAATAAAAAGCTTTTCAGACAAGCAAAGGTTAAGAGAATTCAGTACCACCAAACAAGCTTTACAACAAATGTTAAATGAACTTATATAGCCAAGAAATACAAGAGAAGAAAAAATATCTACAAAATTGACCCCAAACAATTAAGAAAATGGCAATAGGAACATATATATCAATAATTACTTTAAATGTAAATTGGTTAAATATTCCAACCAAAAGACACAGACTGGCTGAATGGATACAAAAACAAGAACGCTCTATATGCTGTCTACAAGAAACCCACTTCAGACCTAAAGACACATATAGACTGAAAGTGAAGGATGGAAAAATATATTCCATGCAAGTGGGAAGCAAAAAAAAAGCTGGAGTAGGAATCCTCATATCAGACAAAATAGACCTTAAAATAAAGAAGATTACAAGAGATAAGAAAGGACACTACATAGTGATCAAGAGATCAATCCAAGAGGAGGATATAACAATTGTAGATATCTATGCCCACAACATAGGAGCACCTCAATACATAAGACAATAACAGACATAAAAGGAGAAATTGACAGTAACACAATAATAGTAGGAGGCTTTAACACCTCACTCACACCAATGGACAGATCATAAAAACATAAAATTAATAAGGATATGCAAGTCTTAAATAATACATTAGATGAGACGGATCTCATTGATATCTTCAGGACATACCATCCAAATGAAGAAGAATACATTTTCTTCTCAAATGCACATGGAACATTCTCTAGGATAGACCACATTGGGTCACAAATCAAACCTCAGTAAATTTAAGAAAATTGAAATCATATCAAGCATTTTCTTCAACCACAACCCTATGAGACTAGATATCAATTACAAGAAATAAACTCTAAGAAACACAAACACATGGAGATTAAACAACACGTTTCTAAATAACCAACAGGTTACTGATGAAATCAAAAGGGAAATAAAAAAATTTCTAGAAACAAATGACAATGAAATCATGACAACTCAAAACCTATGGGATGCAGCAAAAGCAGTCCTAAGAGGAAAGTTTATAACCACAGAATCCTACCTCAAGAAACAAGAAAAACATTGAACAGACAACCTAACTTTACACCTGAAACAACTGGAAAAACAACAACAACAACAAAAATAGTGGAAAAAAAGAAATCATAAAGCTCTGAGCAGATATAAATGGAAAAGAAATGACAGAAACAATAGTAAAGATTAATAAAACTAAAAGCTGGTTCTTTGAGAAGATAAAATTGACAAACCTTTAGGCAGACTCATTGAGGAAAAAAGAGAGAAGAATCAAATCAACAAAATAAGAAATGAAAAAGGAGAGGTTACATCAGACAATGCAGAAATACAAAGGATTATAAGAGACTATTATGAACAACTATATGGCAATAAAATGGATAACCTAGAAGTAATGGACAGATTCTTAGAAAAGTTCAATCTTCCAAGACTGAACCAGGAAGAAATAGAAATTATGAACAACCCAATTACAAGCACTGAAATTGAAGCTGTTTTCAAAAATCTCCCCAAAAACAAAAACCCAGGACCAGATAGGTTCACAGGAGAATTCTATCAAACATTTAGAGAAGATTTAAGGCCTATCTTTCTAAAACTATTTCAAAAAATTGCAGATGAAGGAACACTTCCAAACTCCTTCCACGAGGCCACCATCACCCTGATACCAAGATCAGACAAAGACAGCACAAGAAAAGAAAACTATAGGCCAATATCACTGATGAACATAGATGCAAAAATCCTCAATAAAATTTTAGCAAACAGAATTCAGCAACACATCAAAAGCTCATACACCATGATCAAGTTGGGTTTATTCCAGGAATGCAAGGATTCTTCAAGATATGCAAATCAATCAATGTGATACACCACATTAACAAATTGAAAGATTAAAAACCATATGATAATCTCAATAGATGCAGAAAAAGCCTTTGACAAAGTTAACACCCATTTATGATTAAAACTCTTCAAAAAACGAGCATAGAAGGAACCTACCTCAGTTTCATTCTTTTACAAGTGGTTGACCAGTTTTCCCAGGACCACTTGTTAAAGAGATTGTCTTTAATCCATTGTAGATTCCTGCCTCCTTTGTCAAAGATAAGGTGTCCATAGGTGTGTGGATTTGTCTCTGGGCTTTCTGTTTTGTCCCATTGATCTATATTTCTGTCTTTGTGCCAGTACCATACTGTCTTGATGATTGTGGCTTTGTAGTAGAGCCTGAAGTCAGGCAGGTTGATTCCTCCAGTTCCATTCTTCTTTCTCAAAATTGCTTTGGCTATTCGAGGTTTTTTGTATTTCCATACAAATTGTGAAATTATTTGTTCTAGCTCTGTGAAAAATACCTCTGGTAGCTTGATAGGGATTGCATTGAATCTGTAGATTGATTTGGGCAGTATACTCATTTTCACTATATTGATTCTTCCAATCCATGAACATGGTATATTTCTCCATCTATTAGTGTCCTCTTTGATTTCTTTCATCAGTGTTTTATATTAGGTAGATATACTGCCAAGTATTTTATTCTTTTCGTTGCAATGGTGAATGGAATTGTTTCCTTAATTTCTTTTTCTGCTTTCTCATTATTAGTGTATAGGAATGCAAGGGATTTCTGTGTGTTGATTTTGTATCCCACAACTTTACTATATTCATTGATTAGTTCTAGTAATTTTCTGGTGGAGTCACAAAAATAAACTCAAAATGGATTAAAGATCTAAATGTAAGACCAGAAACTATAAAACTCCTAGAGGAGAACATAGGCAAAACACTCTACAACATAAATCACAGCAGGATCCTCTATGACCCACCTCCCAGAATACTGGAAATAAAAGCAAAAATAAACAAATGGGATCTAATTAAAATTAAAAGCTTCTGCACAACAAAGGAAATGATAAGCAAGGTGAAAAGACAGCCTTCAGAATGGGAGAAAATAATAGCAAATGAAGCAACTGACAAACAACTAATCTCAAAAATATACAAACAACTTATGCAGCTCAATTCCAGAAAAATAAACGACCCAATCAAAAAACGGGCCAAAGAACTAAAAAGACATTTCTCCAAAGAAGACATACAGATGATTAACAAACACATGAAAAGATGCTCAACATCACTCATTATCAGAGAAATGCAAATCAAGACCACAATGAGGTACTATTTCACACCAGTCAGAATGGCTGTGCTCCAAAAGTCCACAAGCAATAAATGCTGGAGAGGGTGTGGAGAAAAGAGAAATTTCTTACACTGTTGGTGGGAATGCAAACTAGCACAGCCACTATGGAGGACAGTGTGGAGATTCCTTAAAAAACTGGAAATAGAACTGCCTTATGACCCAGCAATCCCACTGCTGGGCATACACAATGAGGAAACCAGAATTGAAAGAGACACGTGTACCCCAATGTTCATTGCAGCACTATTTATAATAGCCGGGACATGGAAGCAACCTAGATGTCCATCAGCAGACGAATGGATAAAAAAGCTGTAGTAAATAGACACTATGGAGTATTACTCAGCCATTAAAAAGAATACATTTGAATCAGTTTTAATGAGGTGGGTGAAACTGGAGCCTATTAAACAGAGTGAAGTAAGCCAGAAAGAAAAACACCAATACAGTATACTAACACATATATATGGAATTTAGAAATATGGTAATGATAACCCTATATGCGAGACAGCAAAAGAGACACAGATGTATAGAACAGACTTTTGGACTCTGTGGCAGAGGGAGAGGGTGGGATGATTTGGGAGAATGGCATTGAAACATGTATACTATCATGTAAGAAACAAATTGCTAGTTCGGTACAGGATACAGGATGCTTGGGGCTGGTGCACTGGGATGACCCAGAGAGATGATATGGGGAGGGTGGTGGGAGGGGGGTTCAGGGTTGGGAACCCATGTACACCTGTGGTGGATTCATGTCAATGTATGGCAAAACCAATACAGTATTGTAAAGTAAAAAAATAAAATTAAAAAAAAAAGAAGGAACCTACCTCAACATTGTAAAGGCCATATATGATAAGCCTACAGCAAACATTATTCTCAATGGTGAAAAACTGAAACCATTCCACCTAAGATCAGGAACAAGACATGGGTGTCCACTTTCACCATTATTATTCAACATAGTCCTAGAAGTCCTAGCTATAGCAATCAGAAGAGAAAAAGAAATAAAAGGAATCCAGATAGAAAAAGAAGAACTAAAGCTCTCACTGTTTGCACATGACATGATACTGTATCTAGAATATCCTAAAGATATTGTCAGAAAATTACTAAAGCCAAACAGTGAATTTAGCAAATTTGCAGGATGCAAAATCAATACCCAGAAATCACTTGCATTTCTATATACTAACAATGGAAAATCAGAAAGAAAAATTAAAGAATCAATCCCATTCACCATTGCAACAAAAAGAATTAAATATCTAGGAATAAACTTACCTAAGGAGACAAGAGAACTGGACACAGAAAATTATAAGACACTCATGAAAGAAATCAAAGACAATATAAACAGATGGAGAGATATTCCATGTTCCTGGGTAGGAAGAATCAATATTGTGAAAATGACTATACTATCAAATGCAATCCACAGATTCAATGTGGTCCCTATCTAATTACCAATGGGATTTTTCACAGAACTAGAACAAAAAGTTTCACAATTCATATAGAAACACAAAAGACCCTGAATAGCCAAAGCAGTCTTGAGAAAGTAGAATGGAGCTGGAGGAATCAACCTTCCTGACTTCAGATTATACTACAAAGATACAGTCATCAAGAGAGTATGGTAGTGGCATAAAAACAGAAATATAGAACAATGGAACAAGATAGAAAGCCCAGAAATAAACCCATGCACCTATGGGTAGCTTGTTTTTGACAAAGAAGACAAGAATATACAATGGGGCAAAGACAGCCTCTTCAATAAATGGTGCTGGAAAACCTGGACAACTATACATAAAAGAAAGAAATTAGAACACTTCCTAACACCACACACAAGGATAAACTCAAAATGGATTAAAGACCTAGATGTAAGACCAGAAACTATGAAACTCTTAGAGGAAAATATAGGCAGAACACTCGATGATATAAATCAAAACAAGATCCTCTATGACCCACTTCCTAGAGTAACAGAAATAAAAACAAAAGTAAACAAGTGGGACCTGATTAAACTTAAAAGCTTTTGCACAGCAAAGGAAGCTATAAGCAAAGTGAAAAGACAACCCACTGAATGGGAGAAAATAATAGCTAATAAAATTGACAAAGGATGAATTTCCAAAATATACAAACTCAATGTCAGAAAAACAAACAACCCAATCAAAAAGTGGGGAAAAGACCTAAACAGACGTTTCTCCAAAGAAAACATACAGATGGCTAACAAACACATGAAAAGATGCCCAACATTGCTCATTGTTAGACAAATGCAAATCAAAACCACAATGTGATATCACCTCACATCAGTCAGAATGGCCATCATCAAAAAGTCTGCAAACAATAAATGCTGGAGATGGTGTGGAGAAAAGGAAATGCTCTTGCACTGTTGGTGGAAATGTAAATTGATACAACCACTATGGAAGACAGTATGGAGATTCCTTAAAAAACTAGGAATAAAAGCACCATATGACCCAGCAATCCCACTCCTAGGCATATACCCTGAGGAAACTAGGGTTGAAACAGACACACGTACCCACTGTTCATTGCAGCACTATTTACAATAGCTAGAACATGGAAGCAATCTAGATGTCCATTGACAGATGAGTGGATAAAGAAGTTGTGGTACATATACAAAATGGAATATTAACTCAGCCATAGAAAGGAACACAACTGAGTCAGTTTTGATGAGGTGGATGAACCTAGAACCTATGATACAGAGTGAAGTGAGTCAGAAAGAGAAAGATAAACATCGTATTCTAACACACATATATGAAATCTAGAAAAATGGTACTGTAGAATTTATTTACAGCAATGGAGAAACAGACATAGAGAATTGACTTATGGGTATGAGGAGGGGGAGAAGAGAGTGAGATGTATGGAAAGAGTAACATGGAAACTTATATTACCATATGTATAACAGATCGCCAATGGGAATTTGCTATATGGCTCAGGAAACTCAAACAGGGGATCTGTATCAACCTAGAGGAATGGGATGGGGAGGGAGATGGGAGGGAGGTTCAAAAGGGAGGGGATATATATATACCTATGGCTGATTCATGTTGAGATTTGACAGAAAACAACAAAATTCTATAAAGCAACTATCCCTCAAGGGGAAAAAAAAAAAAAAAAAAACTCCTAGAACTTTAACATCAAGAATTAGTTTCCTAAGGCTTAGAACACTGAGATAAAAAAATAAAAATAAAATCAAAGAGTCGAGAGAAAGCTTTTTAAAAAAAAAAGTTTAAAATAGAACTGCCATGCCATGCCATCCTGCAACCCCACTTCTAGATGCTTATCCAAAGAAAATGAAAACACTGACTTGAGGGAACTCCCTGGTGGTCCAGTAGTTAGGACTCTGCATGTTAACTGCCACAGGCTCATGTTTGATCAGGGAACTAAGATCCCACAAGCCTTGCAGTGCAACTGAAAAAAAAAGAAAAGAAAAGAAAATAGTAACTTGAAAAGATATATGCACTTTCATACTCACTGCTGAATTATTTGCAACAGGCAAGATATGGAAATGACCTAAGTGTCCACTGATGTCTGAATAGATAAAGAAAATGTAGCATATTCACAATAGGATATAATTCAGCCATAAAAAAGAATGAAACTACCATTTGTGACAAACTAGATGGACCTTGAGAGTATCATGCTAAGTGAAATGAATCAGACAGAGCAGAGAAAGGCAAATACTATATGATCTCACTCACATGTAAAATCTAAAAAACAAAATATTCCTGGATATGGACACAGAAATCACATTGGTGGCTACCATAGGCAGAGGGTGGAAGGTGGGCAAAATAAGTTGAAGGATAAAAGAAGTCAAGGATCCAAACCTCTAGTTATAAAGCAAATACATTCTGTAAATCCCATAGCTGTCATATAAAGCATAGCAACTCTAGTTAATAACACTGTGTTGCATATTTGAAATTTGCTGAGAGAGTGGATCTTAAAATTTCTCATCACAAGAGAAAATACTCTGTGTGATGACAGATGTGAGCTAGACTTGTGATTGTTTCATGGTGCATATTGAAAGGTTGTTGGTGAACCACGCAAAGACGCTGAGATTCTTGGCCTCTGGAGGAGAAGAATTCAATTCAGGGCCAGAGACGAGGACTGATTGCTCAGAGCTTTTGTGTAATAAAGTTTTATTAAAGTATAAAGGAGATAGAGAAACTTTCTGACATAGACATCAGAAGGGGGTAGAAAGAGTACCCCCTTGCTAGTGTTAGCAATGGAGTCATACACTCTCCAATGAATCCAAAGAATGTCTGGAGGTTGTAAAGACCTCACCAGACCTACTCCCATAATTTACATTTTAAGATAACATAATTAGCCAGAAGGTTTCATCCAGAGACTGTCCTCAGACAGGATACATTATTATTATATAATCCTTGTAAAGACCCTGGTGGTGCAGAGGTTAAAGCATCTGCCTGCAATGCGGGAGACCTGGGTTGGATCCCTGGGTCGAGAAGATCCCCTGGAGAAGGAAATGGCAACCACACCCGTATTCTTGCCTGGAAAATCCCATGGACAGAGGAGCCTGGTGGGCTACAGTCCATGGAGTAGCAAAGACTGAGTGACTTCACCTTAAAGACCAGACCTACTCCCATAATTTACATTTTAAGATAACAGGACTAGCCAGAAGGTTTAATCCAGAGACTGTCCTCAGGCAGGATAGGTTATTTTTATATAATCCTAAGGAAGGCAGAGAGAAAAAGTTTGTCCTTTCTTCCTCCTTGAGAAGTCCAGACCCCTCTCTCTTTGAGGACCCCTAGACTTCTTATCAACCTGCCTAGGAAATGACTCTCTCAATATGAATAACAAATCACTATGCTATATACTTGAAACTAATATCCCGTTGTACATCAAGAATACCTCGATTTTCAAAAACAGAAAATTTAAAAACAATCGGTAACTGACTTCCCTGCTAGAGCTTAGTAATAAGAAAGGAAAAGGGGGGAAAGGCAATGAGTTGATACCCTATAAGAAGCTTAAGGAATAAGAGAAAAAAACTTTATAAAACTCTCACCTCAAGAAAGGCAAATGGATACGGAGACAAGAGCATAAGAGTGTGCCCTAATCTGTCTTCAGAGCTTGGCCATACACTGTGTGATTCCACACACTGGAAAACATCTCTGGTGATTTCCAGAAATAAAGGAAGTATATCTGGATTTTCCAGAGACTGGGGGAGGGAGAGGGACAGAGGGGATATTAAGGCCCGGGCAGTCAGGCAAACTGTCTGTTGGTATTGTTGAAACAATACCTAAATCCAGAAACTGCAAAAACTGGGAAATATGAGGATTCACCATGACACCCAGACAGTGCAGTGGAACAATAACAGTGTTTCTACACAATTCTGTGTTCTGTGCTTTACTTCCCAACGTTTCATAGACCTATTCTATGTTGCTATACATGCTATAAATTACAGTGTCAGTATTTGCCATTTTAGAGCTATATTATATTCTCTGGGGGCTTCCCTGGTGGCTCAGTAGTAAAGAATCTGCCTGCCAATGCAGGAGACCTGGGTTTAATCTCCAGGGGAAGATTCTCTGGAGAAGGAAATAGCTACCTACCATGGTATCCTTGACTGGGAAAGCCCATGGACAGAAGACCTGATGGGCTACAGTCCATGAGGTCGCACAAGAATCAGACATGATTTAGTGAATATCGATCAGATTAGATACTTATTTGAACAATGATCAAACTTTCTATTACCCTTAATTTATTTTGGATACATTGTTTGATACTAATTTTTTGTACCACAAAGAGAATTGAAACTAAAACAAAATACATGTCCCTCCATTATTAACAACGAGTTTATTAATCTCTCAATTTCATGTTTTCTAACATAAATGATTTCTATCCAATACTTCCAAGAAGAAAACTGACTTGATTTTATGGGCTAAACAGACATGTGAGTATGTGAGATAAAAAGAGATAGTCAAGAGATACCTGGAGTGACAGGCAAATTTGGGCTTGGAGTACAGAATGAAGCAGGGCAAAGACTAATAGAGTTTTGCCAAGAGAACGCACTGGTCATAGCAAACACCCTCTTCCAACAACACAAGAGAAGACTCTACACATGGAAATCACCAGATGGTCAATATCGAAATCAGACTGATTATATTTTTGCAGCCAAAGATGGAGAAGCTCTACACAGTCAGGAAAAAAAAGACCAGGAGCTGGCTGTGGCTCAGATCATGACCTCCTTATCCACTCCACTATACAGTCGAAGGGAGTGCTTCCCTGATGGCTCAGTTGGTAAAGATTCTGCCTGCAATGCCGAAAATCCAAGTTTGATCCTTGGGTTGGGAAGATCTCTTGGAGAAGGAAATGGCAACCCACTCCAGTATTCTTGCCTGGAGAATCCCATGGACAGAGGATCCTGGCACACTACAGTCCATGAGGTCACAGAATCGGACACAACTATATGACTAAACCACCACCATACAGTGGAAGTGACAAATAGATTCAAGGGATTGGATCTGATAGACAGAGTGCCTGATGAACTATGGATGGAGGTTTGTGACATTGTACAGGAGGCAGTGATCAAGACCATCCCCAAGAAAAAGAAATGCAAAAAGGCAAAATGCTTGCCTGAGGAGGCCTTACAGATATCTGTGAAAAGAAGGGAAGCAAAAGGCAAAGGAGAAAAGGAAAGATATACCCATCTGAATGCAGAGTTCCAAAGACTAGCAAGGAGAGATAAGAAAGCCTTCCTCAGTGATCAGTGCAAAGAAATACAAGAAACAATAGAATGAGAAGGATTAGAGATCTCTTTAAGAAAATTAGAGATACCAATGGAACATTTCATGCAAAGATGGGCTCGATAAAGGACAGAAATGGTATGGATCTAACAGAAGCAGAAGATATTAAGAAGAGGGGGCAAGAATACACAGAAGGACTATACAAAAAGATCTTCATGACCCAGATAACCACGATGGTATAATCATTCACCTCAAGCCAGACATTATGGAATGTGAAGTCAAATGGGCCTTAGGAAGAATCACTATGAACAGAGCTAATGGAGGTGATGGAATTCCAGCTGAGCTATTTCAAATCCTGAAAGATGATGCTGTGAAAGTGCTTCACTCAATATGCCAGCAAATTTGGAAAACTCAGCAGTGGCCACAGGACTGGAAAAGGTCGGTTTTCATTCCAATCGCAAAGAAAGGCAATGCCAAAGAATGTTCCAACTACCACACATTTGCACTCATCTCACACACTAGCAAAGTAATGCTCAAAATTCTCCAAGCCAGGCTTCAACATTATGTTAACCATGAAATTCTGGATGTTCAAACTTGATTTACAAATGGCAGAGGAACCAGATATCTAATTGGCAACATCCATTGGATCATCAAAAAAGCAAGAGAGTTCCAGAAAAACATCTACTTTTGCTGTATTGACTACACCAAAGCCTTTGACTATGTGGATCACAACAAACTGGAAAATTCTACAATTGATGGCAGCACTAGATCACCTGACCTGCCTCTTGAGAAATCTGTATGCAGGTCAGGAAGCAACAGTTAGAACTGGACATGGAACAGACTGGTTCCAAACAAGAAAAGGAGTACGTCAAGGCTGTATATTGTCACTCTGCTTATTTAAGTTATATGCAGATTATATCATGAGAAATGCCAGACTGGATGAAGCACAAGCTGAAATCAAGATTGCCAGGAGAAATATCAATAACCTCAAATATACAGATGACACCACCCTTATGGCAGAAAGTGAATAAGAATTAAAGAACCTCTTGATGAAGGTGAAAGAGGAGAGTGAAAAAGTTGACTCAAAACTCAACATTCAGAAAACTAAGGTCATGGCATCTGGTCCCATCACTTTCATGGCAAATAGATTGGGAAACAATGGAAACAGTGACAGATTTTATTTTCCTGGGCTCCAAAATCACTGCAGATGGTAATTGCAGCCATGAAATTAAAAGACACTTGCTCCTTGAATGAAAATCATAACCAACCTAGACAGCATATTAAAAAGCAGAGACATTACTTTGCCAACAGAGGTCCACCTAGTCAAAGCTATAGTTTTTCCAGTAGTCACGTATGGATGTAAGATTTGGACTGTAAAGAAAGCTAAGCTCTGAAGAATTGATACTTTTGAACTGTGGTGTTGGAGAAGAACCTTGAGAGTCCCTTGGACTGCAAGGAGATCCAACCAGTCCATACAAAAGGAAATAAGTCCTGAATATTCATTGGAAGGACTGATGCTGAAGCTGACACTCCATTACTTTGGCCACCTGATGCAAAGACCTGACGCATTGGAAAAGACCCTGATGCTGGGAAAGAGAAGTGGAGGACAGCGGATGAAATGGTTGGATGGCATCACCAACTCAAAAGACATGAGTTTTAGTAAGTTCCGGGAGTTGGTGATGGACAAGGAAGAGTCCACGGAGTCACAAAGAGTCAGACGTGACTGAGTGACCGAACTGACTGAACTAAAGATTAGCTTTAGAATAGGATCTGCTTAATCAAATATTATGAATTTCATCTCAAGTACTATATACACTAAATATGCTTAGCGGAATGAGTAGAAAAATAAATGTATGGAAAGAGTCTAGCATTTATAGAAGCTTATAAATTATAATCTCCCAGTGGCAATGTGATTTTTATATTAGAAAACGATCAAGTGAACATTCATCAAATATCTAGCGGAATAAATCAAAAGCAACAAAATTTGAGGTTCTGAAGGAATTTTCATTCAATTAGATTAGAATCTTTTTCTCAGATTTGGTACAAATGTCACCATTTGTGTTATTATCATTTATATGTAATCCATATACATCAACGTACATCAATATGGACATCCATACACATCAATCCCTCAGTAAATTTGAGGCCAATTTACAAGTTTTACAGAGGGAGGTAATCCTGAGTTCCCAAATAGCAGAAGTGTTGAGAACATAGAGCTCATTTGCCACTAATTAGATTACCATTTGTTCATCTACCCAATGCTCCTAACTCCTTGTACAGGCCAATCAAACAGTTGAATTAGTCTTAAATTTTGAAGGAAGATAAAAGAGGTGAAAACATGTAAGTAAGCTAGTCTTTCATCACAATTCTATAGTTATCATTAACCAGAAATTAATTATATTATCTGACTCTAAATACAGACATGGACTACAAAACTGACACACAGAAGGTGAGAATTAGGTTGTTATAATAAGAATCATGGCAACAGAAAGAGGATTGAGAGTCAGAGCTATGCCAACTAAAGGACAGAAAGACCAGGATATTACAAGATCAACATGACTACTAGAAACTGATGCTTTTTGGAAAAAGAATCGACCACAGAGATATGAAGTAGAAATTCATTTTATCAGAATACTTGGAAGAGTTGAAATAAACAGTAATTCAGATGTTAACTGAACAAATAGGAGATTAATACTCAAATAATCCCATATTTGCTGTAAACAACTCACTTTCTGGGGTCCAAAGCTCAAATACTGAAAAATCACCACTTACAATAGCACTTAGTATTTGTTTAGCATAGTTCTAAGAGCTTTAAAAATCTTAAATATATTTGAACCTCATAGGGAAAAAAAAAAAAAACTACTAAGGGGACACTTATTATTCTCATTTTCAATTATTTTTTCAATTTTTTGGCTACCAGGCTTATGGAATCTCAGTTTCCCAACCAGGGAAGGAATCCACTCCCCCTGCAGTGAAAGTGCAGGGTCTTAAGCACTGGACCACCAGCAAAATTCCCATTATTTTCATTTTAAAGATAAGGAAACATTCTGGAGAATTGGAGTAAGCTTTACAAGATCTCACATCTAGAAAGTGCAGATCTGAAATTTAAACTCAGATTATCTGGTTTCAGAGTCTATCCTTAGCTATTTGATTATATTGTGCTTAATGGCCAGATGGCAAATTTAGTTGAGAGATGAGAGTTTGGGGAACAGTGGTGAACTTGTGCAGGC
Source organism: Oryx dammah (assembly GCF_014754425.2). Taxonomy (NCBI): domain Eukaryota; kingdom Metazoa; phylum Chordata; class Mammalia; order Artiodactyla; family Bovidae; genus Oryx; species Oryx dammah. The sequence continues at coordinate 18,787,298 of NW_024070213.1, read as the reverse complement.
TATTCAAAATCAATATTGCTGTTTTCTACTTGAACCCTTGTAGGACAAAACCCCTGTTCCTGTAAATCAAACACCCTGGCCATTCTTGGTATGCAGTCTGCCTTGGACCAGCATTGTACAAATTCATCACATGTATCATATACACATCTTAATCCACAAATCTTAACAGCATCAATCATTAACAATTATTTTAGTCCTGGAGGAACCACTTGCATTTTGGTGACAGAATGACAACAAAATAAAAGTTTGTGGTCTAATGTTATATCTCAATACAGAAAATTCCATGTAAGAAATATACTTTCAGATATTAGAAAAATAAATTTCTCAACCCTAAGGAATTAACATATTCAATGTTTTCAATGAGAGCTATAGAAATAATCATGTTTTCCTCTCAGATCTGACTACCTGAAAGCTCAAAACTTAATCCTTACTTACTAATCACAAGTTTGCATAGCTTTTTAAATGGCAATATACCAAACTGCATTCTTTTCTTTGGTCCTGATAATTATAACTATTTCTCTAAGTGTATATGTTTTTTCAAATCAACTCAAAAACTTTTAAAATAAAATTTTGTGGATATAAATGTGGGGATTGATTTGTTTTATTTCTTTTTTTAAGTCAGCTCCAGGAAATTTCTTCTATTAGCAGATATCTAGATTGGGATTTATACCTGAGTACTTCCAGAATGTTTTGACAATAGACTACTGAATACAAGGAGCCTGATTTATTACTCTCCCCTGAAGAACCGTATATTTTGTATCTCCTATAGCACTAAGCACAAAGCTATGAACAGAGGAGGCATTCAAATAAATGAATTAATAAGTCAATGAATAAAGTGAATATCCTCAATCTTAAGGTGCTCAGAAACCAGTCAAACCTCCAACTCCTTTCTGGCAGTAGAACAGGGACTTCCCAGAAAGAAAATTGCAGTTTCACACATTTCCATGTAAGAAGTGAAACCAGAAGTTTGTCTTTCAATGTTGAGAACTGAGGTTAGAAATCTATTTCCAAAACATTCCATCTCTTCCCACTATTTGTTTTCATTATGAATCAGCTTTCTGGTTTGGTAGAAATAAAGTCACTTCCTTCAAAAATCTCTAATTTCCAGTACTATATTCTACTGCTCTAGGGTTGGATGGTTAGATCAATCTACAAAGACGTTATTTTCTTTCTTAAGTAAAACAGGAACTAGATATCTATCGAGTACACACTTACTATAATAAACAGACAAGTGCAATTTTTTAAATTTGGAAAAAGAGGCTTCACTTCATTACACCAAAGATGGGTACAGACATCCTATTTTTAGCTGTATAAAACTAACTTATTCAGTCTTTTGATTTCTGATCTGTAAAATGCATATACTAAAATATGGCCTACCTATAAAACATAGGAGTTATATCAATTCTGCCATACCTAGGAAAGCATATTGTTTCACCAGCTCTGTCTTCTGGCTGGATGTGGGAACTCAACTGGTTTCTCCAGGGGTCTGCACTTACCGCTATAGTTTTGTTTTTTATCCCATGGATCTGGACTTCATTTGTACATTGCTTTCTCCATGAAACTGGAAAATAACTTCTGCATTTTAACTGTTTATACTTCCTAATCCTAGAGGAAGAGAGATGCCTTTCCTCTCCCAGAGTTCATGTTAAATATCAGGTAAGTTAATTAAGAGGGCTAGTAAAGAATCTGCCTGCAATGCAGGAGACAGAAGTTTGATTCCTGGGTCTGAAAGATCCCCTGGAGGAGGAAGTGGCAACCCACTCCAGTATTCCTTTCTGGAGAATTCCATTGACACAAGAGCCTGGAGGGCTACCGTCTGTGGGGTCCCAGAGAGTTGGACATGACTGAGCAACTAAGCACACACACACAAGGTAATTAAGAAACACTTAGTTTAGGACAATATCTATTTCTGAAATAGTTTCTGTTTAGGAGAGATGGAAAACTCTAATTGATCAGTCTAGTTAACGTGCATAACCCTTGGCAGATGGGGGAGGGCCATATGTGGTAATTCCAAAGGGTCCAGATTAGATTTGGGAGAGAATTTGCTCCAAAGGAAAATTAAAATGCTGGAAGCTATTCCCAGACAAAACATACTTGTTAAAAAATAAGAAAATTAAATAGATAGGGCAGAGAGAAATTAAAGAAGTGGCTTCAAAGATTGTGCATGAAAAATTACTATGTAGCAAAGAGTAACAGTTGATCTTTCTATGCCCACAAAGAAAAAAAGTAGCTGAAAGCCCATGATATGAGACTTGGAGAATAATTTTTTCTTTTTCTTTTGTTCTCTTGTTGTGGTTCTCTTTCTTTCTTTCTACTTTGATGTGGACCATTTTTAAAGCCTTTATTGAATCTGTTACAACTTTGCTTCTGTTTTATGTTTTGTTTCTTTGGTGAGAAGAATGTGAGATCTTTGAGAGGCATATGAGATCTTAGCCCCCTGACTAGGATAAAACCCACACCTCCTGCATTGCAAGGTGAAGTCTTAACCCCTGGACCACTAGGGAAGTTCCCAGAGAATAATTTCTAAAAAGAGAAAAACATGCTAAATGTTTTTTTTTTTCCAAAACTTGGACAAATTATTTTAGGCCATGGGTTATATACCACACTTTTGACCTCAAACTTTACTTTCCCTTTTGGAAAAGAAGAAGTAAAGAAAAGCACAAATGAAATAATTAATCTAATAAATAAGAAGTATTAAAATAAACAACACTTTTTCTCCATGAGAAAAAAGATATCTCACATAACAATGACTGGTCATGGTGAGTTTTCACATTATTTATTCTAAAAATATGAAAAGTGATGTAATTTAAGTGGCAAAACTACCCCTTCTTACATTTTATAATATACATCTAATCTGCAGTAGCAAGTATACTTCATTTAACATTAAGAGGAAGGTGGGTGGCAACGAAGAACTTGAGAAGCACTGGTCTTTCCTGTCTTTTGGCATGTAACAAAATTCTTTATCCTGGAGGATTTTATACATTGATTCTTTCTAACAATATTTATTAAAAGAAAGAAGGAATACACATATAAAAACAAAGCTCATAAAACGTATACATGAAAAGTTCCAAATAAGTTTTAGGGCTTCCCTGGTGACTCAGTGGTAAAGAATCTGCCTGCAAATGCAGGAGACACGAGTTTGACCCCTGGGTGGGGAATAGCCCCTGGAGAAGGAAACGGAAACCCACTCCAGTATTCTTGCCTGGGGAAGTCCCATGGACAGAGAAGCCTGGGGGGCTACAGTCCATGGGGGTGGCAAATTGCTGGACAAGACTGAGTGACTAAACAACAACAACAAAGTAAGTTTTATCAACACTTTGAGAAGGGATAATAAGTATCTTAAAGGCAGATTAGAATGTGAACAAATAAGGAGGAAGACATTCCTAAGGATATGGAAGAGAGTTAAGGTCTGTGCTTGACTTTTCCAGGTATTTCCAGCTTGCTCAGCCCCTACGGTGTCCGCACTTCTCACCCATGCATTTGCCTTTCTTTGGGAGATTATGTGTTCGCTTTTTTGTTTATCCTCAAGTATATAGACCCATGATTAGGTTTGATTGCATTTAGGCTCTGAGGTTCTTGGCTGCTCATAATTGTCTCAGGCCCTCTCTTTCCCTCATACTGCTGTAAATGGGAGGCTTTTGTTTGTTTGTTTTTTAATTATTGCTTCAGTAAGATCTTAGAACAGGGAACTCTGAGAATTAAATTGGAGAGCTAATATAATTTTCTATGATTCCTCATCTTACCTCTGTAGGGACAGTGCTTTGAAACTTGTCTAATACATGTCAAATACCTGTAAAGGTATCACTGAGCTACAGATAGTTTGAATAGCACTTGAGAGGACCACAGAGAGAATATCTGTGACTATATGAGCCCAGAAGGCAAGAAATTGACTTGGAAAGAAAAGAGTTCTCTTAGTTTTCTCCTAAATTGCCTGTAGAATAGTGATTGCTGAGTTGATTGAATAAGTTTAAAGACCATTTAGCAAACAATTTCAAAGTTAAAATAAGGAGTAATTTCAAAATTTTATGGGCTTCCCTGATGACTCAGAGGGTAAAGAATCTGCCTACAGTGCAGGAGACTTAGGAGACTCAGGTTCAATCCCTGGGTCAGGAAGATCCCATGGAGGAGGGCATGGCAACCCACTTCAGTATTATTGTCTGGAGAATCCCCAGAGCCAGAGGAGCCTGGCAGGCTACAACCCATAGAGTCCCAATGACTTAGATATGACTGAAGCAAATGAGCATACACCAAATTATATAACCAGATGGATGTTATGGAATGATTCAGTGATAGAATTAAGCTTGTGATCTGCCCATTATTAAGTGTCTCTGGTCATTCTTCGTTTAACAAAAGATAAATCTGAAAGGGAATTGATAATACACAGGAGAAATGTGAAAAGTTTATATGCAAATCATTTTGAAAAAAGATGAACCTTACCTTATATAAGTAACTGCCTATCACATGTGTCCGTAAAGGATGCCAACAGGCTGAAAACAGCTTTCTTATGTAATTTCAGTTCAGTTGCTCAGTCGTGTCTAACTCTGTGAACCCATGGACCAGCATGCCAGGCCTCTATGTCCATCACCAACTCTCGGAGTTTATGCAAACTCATGTCCATTGAGTCAGTGATGCCATCCAACCATCTCATTCTTTAGGTAAACTCCTTAATTAAAAAAACAAACAAAAAAGATTAAAGACTGATTTAAAACACAAAAGCAGACCAATGGCAGATAAAGCAGATTTGAGCAGGAGAGCTCTGTAAATGCTCCAGCGAGCTGCATTGTGTGGATTACTGTCCCCAAGAAGGGCTTCCCAGATATTGCTAGTAGTAAAGAACCTGTCTGACAATGCAGGAGATGTAAGAGACATGGGTTCGATCCCTGGGTCAGGAAGATCCCCTGGAGGAGGGCATGGTAACCCACCCTAGTTTTCTTGCCTGGAGAATCCCATGGACAGAAGAGCCATAGGGTCTCACAGAGTCAGGCACGACTGAAGCAACCTAGCATGCACAAATGTCCCCAAAAAGGCCCTTGTAAACATGCGGTATGGCTTTCACTAGAAGTCAAGGGTACTTCCCATGGGTTTGCGGTCAGCCAGAAAGGAGCACCAGCCAATGGGATAGTAACAAGTGACTTGAAATTTGGTGAGCGGCTAGGATTAGTGTCTTGTACCTCTGACATCTCCAAGAGAAGTGCTTCTGGAGCAGCTGTTGCTGCCTCACCTGGACAGGAGGATAACAAAGATAACAAGCAATAAGCTGCAGTGTGAGGCAGAGCCACAGAGTTGCCAGCTTCTGTGGGACAGCACTCAACCAATGCAGCGCAGGCTGGTAAGTGCTTAGGGTTTAGAGTGTGATTTATAATAGAGCACTAATGTGGCAATAACTGAGTGGTACTCCAGCAAAACATATAGTTATAAGACAGCATGTAAAGTTTAGGAATAATTTGTGCTCCAGGTAAAGTCTTGATTGAAATAATCTAGCCATCAGTTTCCCTAATCTCTCTCTATCTCTTTAATGTACATACATGGGCACACAAACACAAAGTCTGCCCAGCTCCTGAAATAATTGTTTGGGGGATGCAAAATAATGTTTACATGTTAAAAAGTTTAACATACAAAATTAGAGGGATCTCTATGCCTTACAATCCAACTTTGAAAGAATGCCAACCCGTTACTGTTTGCTTGCCTCTCAGTTAGGTGACTTTGAAATCCAGGTTGCCATGGTTTCATCCTCACTTCTGTCAAATAAGATAACTTGGTGATCATTATCTGAGCAAAATGCTCACAGCATAGTTCTTTTGTTGTTGTTGAACCTGAGGGAGGTCTGCTTTCTAAATCTGGAAGGAGAAGCTTAGCACATCAGAGCATTCATGGCAACACTCCTAAACAGAGAGAAGCAATAGAAGAGAGCAAAATGGTTAAATGATCAGAGCCAACCTCTGCCCCATACTGACTATTTTATGTCAAGAAAACTTTTTAACCTCTCTGTTACATTAAGGAAGTTACCTCATCTATAAATTAATAATAATGATATGCTCCTATTTGATAATGTTATGGTGAGTTTAAATTACTTCATAAAAGTTAAAAGCTTAGAACTAGACTTACTGTCAAGGAAACACAATAAATATTAGATATGATTTTTTTCTGTTATTATTATTATTACTAAAGCAAAATCATGTTCTTTCAAGAACTCTGAGTTGCTATTTTGTGGCTCAGCTGGTAAAAAATCCACCTGCAATGTGGGAGACCTGGGTTTATCACTGGGTTGAGAAGATCCCCTGGAGAAAGGAAAGGCTACCCACTCTAGTATTCTGGCCTGGAGAATTCCATGGACTAAGTCCATGGGGTCGCAAAGAGTCAGACACAACTGAGCAACTTTCACTTCCACAACTTGCTATTTTGCCCTTAAAACTTTGGGGCTTGGATCTGTGGCTGGAATCCATAATCAATTCAGTCACTCAGTCATGTCCCACTCTTTGTGACCCCATGGACTGCAGCACGCCAGGCCTCCCCATCCATCACCAATTCCCGAGTTTACTCTAACTCATGTCCATTGAGTCAGTGATGCCACCCAACCATCTCCTCCTCTGTTGTCCCCTTCTCCTCCTGCCTTCAATCTTTTCCAGCATCAGGGTCTTTTCAAATGAGTCAGTTCCTTGCAACAGGAGGCCAAAGTATTGGAGTTTCAGCTTCAGCATCAGTCCTTCCAATGAATATTCAGGACTGATTTCCTTTAGGATGGGCTGGTTGGATCTCCTTGCAGCCCAAGGGACTCTCAAGAGTCTTCTCCAACACCACAGCTGAAAAGCATCAATTCTTCGGTGCTCAGCTTTATAGTCCAACTCTTACATCCATACATGACTACTGGAAAAACCACAGCTTTGACTAGACGGACCTTTGTTGGCCAAGTAATGTCTCTGCTTTTTAATATGCTATAATGGTCAAATTAACTAAAAGTATGTGAAGGTCAGGGTCATGGTATGAAGGCTTAACCTGTTGGCTTCATAAACCAGTGAACCTTACTTCCTTCACACTGAATCCAGCAGTTGGAAGAATTATTTCAGCTGCCAGCCCTCTCTAGTAGCTTCTCAAGCTGCACTGATAATGATTTGTGGATAGCATGTGCTAAAAAGGAAGCAGTTCAGATTCTGAGGAACTTTTATTATAATTTATATACTACCATTGTATTCTCATTTGAGATTTCCCTAACATGATATTCTCATCTTAGATTGCCTTAACTTTGCATTCTCATTTGAGATTGTCTTCCATCAGATTACTGAAGCAAGTTCAGATACTGAGTTGGAATCTTGAAATGTGTTCACTCCAGCCTGTCTGTATTTTTTTTTTTTTCCTTACTCAGAAAGAAATATGAATGACCACAAAAGGCTGACAAGTGCAGGAGATTCCCAATCTTCAGGTAAGAAGTACAGGTGTGACAGGCGCTATGCTCTATTTGAGAAATAAACAAATTTACACTTTGTGAGTTTCTGCTTTCAATTCTGAATCCTAACCCTCCAGAGGAAGTCAGCATTTCATTTCTCCTACCTGTGCCAAATTATTTCCAGCTGTGTATCTAAGGGAGCTTATAAACACTATAAACAGATACATATTGTGAATTAAAGATACCTGATTTTCATATTATTTTAACAGCTTTAATGAGAGAAAACTGACATTACATTAAAATGCACATATTTAAAGTGTACAGCCCAATAGATTTTGATGTACATGACAATATCCAAGAAACCATAAATGCATTCAATATATTGAAATATTTATTAACACCCAAAATTTTCTCATTTCCCTTTATTATATTTTTCTCTTGCTAATTTCAGCATGCCCTCCTTGAAAGAATCACACATCAAATTTCTGACACTATAGATAGAGATGCATTTTATGGAATTTTATATAGATGGAATCACACAATATATACTCATTTCAGTTTGACTTCTTTTGTTCAGTATAACTATTATAAAATTCACCTATGTCATTGTTTGTATCAGTAGTTCATTTCTTTTTTTCTTGCTGACTAGTGTTCCCCCATATACATAAAACACTATTTATTCAGCCACAGTTTGGGGTTATTACAAATTAAGCTTCTATAAAAATTTAGGTACCTATCTCTGTATGGACATACTCTTCCATTTCTCTTGGGGAAGTACCTATGCACAGAAATAATGGATCATATCGTAGGTGTATATTTAGCTTTTTAAGAGATTTTTACAGTGCCTTCCAAGATGGTCTTGCTGTTTTCACCAACAATGAATGAGAGAGTTCCAGTTCTTCTATATTCTCACTAATACTTGGCTATGGTCGGACATTTTAACTTTAATTATTTTAATAGGTATGTAGTAGTTTCTAAATTTAGCTTTAATTTGCACTTTATGACTAATAATGCTGAACATCTTTTTATGTGATAATTTACCATCTATATATTGCTTATTTCATGAAATGTCTGTTACACCTTGTTTGTATTTTTGTTATGTTGTGTGTTTTCTTAAGTATCAGGTTCTTTATATATTCTGGACCCAAGAACTTTATCAAACTTTGAATTTGAAAATATTTCTTCCAGTCTCTGATTTGACTTTTCATTTTGTTAAAACTGTTTTTTGAGGAGCAGAAATTTAATACAAGTCCAATTTATTATTTTTTTGACATCATGTTTTTTGGTTGGATTGAATTTTTCTCTAATCCAAAATAACAAAAAAAAATATTTCCTGTTTTCTCTGAAACTTTTTATAGCTTCAGCTTTTACATTTATTTCTATGATCCTTTTTGAATTAGTTTTTACATATGGGATGTGGTACAAATTAAAAAGTCTTTTGTTGTATATGGATATCCAATATTTCCAGTACTGTTTATCATAATGACTATCCTCTTTTGCATCTTTGCCAAAAATCTGGTGTCTGCACACTTGTGGGTCTATTTCTGATGCTGCTACTGCTATATTGGCAACTGTAGTTTTTATAATAAGTCCTTAAACCAGGTAATACTTGTGCTCAAATTTAGTTTTCTTTCAAATGTGGCTATTCTAGTTCTTTTTACATTTCAATAGGAATATTAAAAATAGCTTACCTACTTCTACTCAAAAAAAACCTGCTGAGAACCTTGTGTATGATTGTGATAACGTATAGATTAGTTTGAGCAGATTGACATCATAACATTACTGTGTGTTCTGAATCATGAAGACAGTATCTTTCCATTTATTTATGTCTTCAGCTTCTTTCAGTAGTGTTTTGTATCTTTATTGTACAAGTTTTATATGTCTTCTGTCAGACATAAATCCATAAGCATTCAGTATTTTATGCTATTATAAATGGTAAGCTATATTTTAATTTCCTATTGATAAATGCTAGTATATAGATATGTGGTTGGTTTGTATATATTAATCTCAAATTCTAAGTAATAAAGAACTGATTAATTTTTCTATAGGAGATGTTATCTGTTTCAACCTTATTATAGAATCACAAGAACCCTCAAAATAAAATAAAAAGAAATTTTCATCACTAAAATGATCACAGTCATTATCTTTCTGGTGATCTTAATAATTACACTGGTCACAATTTTAGCAGGTCGGTGGTCCATTTCCCAAATATGTTCATATTAACTCTCCTCTAAAATGTTTCATAGTACTTGTGCCTTTCATACTTTAGCTCAGAATTAAGGGTAATTTCAGACATCTTACATGAAATAACCCTATGTTTCCTTCAATATAACATGAAAATAACTTTGTTGTTGCTATTTTTCAGTCCCTAAGTCATGTCCAACTCTTTGCAAGCCCATGGACTATAGCATGCCAGACTCCTCTGTCCTTCACTATCTGCCCAAGTTTGCTCAAATTCATGTCCATTGAGTTGGTGATGCTATCTGATCATCTCATCCTCTGCCACCCCCTCTCCTTTTGGCTTCAGTCTTTCCCGGCATCAGAGTTCTTTTCAATGAGTCAGCTCTTCACATCAGGTGGTCAAAGTATTAGAGCTTCAGCAACAGTCCTTCCAATTGATATTCATGGTTGATGTCCTTTTGGATTGACTGGTTTGATTTCCTTGCAATCCAAGGGACTCTCAAGAGTCTTCTCCAGCACCACAATTTGAAACATCAGTTCTTTGATGCTCAGTCTTTTTGATGGTCCAACTCTTACATCTGTACATGACTAATGGAAAACCATAGCTTTGACTATACAGACCTTTGCAGACATCACTTGGCAAAGTGATGTCTCTTCTTTATAATATGCTTTTTTAATACACTTTTAATATGCTTTTAAAAATATGCATCTAATATAATAGCCATATGAAATAATGTGTATTCCTGAACATTTGTTGTTGAGAAAATGAGTATCTATTAGGTTGTTATATGGAGATGACTGATGAGAGGCCTGGGTTGGACATATCAGTTTACTAATATCAGTACATACATAATAGTTAAGTTCATGAAAATGAGAGTGACTTCCTAGAAAGAAATATCACTTGAGAAATACATCAAGCCCCAGTTTGAGCAATAACAGCATCTACTTAAGTGGCTTCCCTGGTGGCTCAGAGGTTAAAGTGTTTGCCTCCAATGCGGGAGACCCAGGTTCGATCCCTGGGTTGGGAAGATCCCCTGGAGAAGGAAATGGCAACCCACTCCAGTATTCTTGCCTGGAGAATCCCATGGACTGAGGAGCCTGGTGGGCTGCAGTCCACGGGGTCACAAAGAGTCGGACACGACTGAGTGACTTTACTTATTACTTACTTTACTTAAGTGGCATTCATCAAGATTTTCTTTCAACCTAGTAAAAAAGGAATATAGAAATTTAGGAATGATGAAGTCTAATACCTTCAGACAGAAGGGCTAAACTGGTGAATTTTATTCAAATGAACAACTGTTTAAAATTAAGGGATTTCCACCCCTTCAGTACTTAGTATATTATTTAATCATTTTTAGTTGGAAAATAAAAATCTTCCTCTGAACACATATCATGCCTGGAAGGCTGGATTGGTTTCCTAGGAAAGTGCTTCTATTTTTCTGAAATTACAACCACCTGGGAAGCAAGCCAGAACTTCTGTGCCTCTCGTGCTGCAGCTCTTGCTGTATTCAACACCACAAAAGAAATGGTAAGCCAATGCTTTTGAACCATAATTATATTTTCAGAGGTTATAGCTGGTGTGGAGAATAAGAATGGTCCAGAAAAGACCCTCTGATAAGCAGAGAGGGGGATACTACTTTCATATTTACTCAAGCAGTAGAAAGAGCTCATATCAAGTCAGATCTCATTCATGTCACAGGTCACCTCAGATGAACCCTTATGGTAAGTTATCAGGCAACATTTAGGAGATGACTTTCCCTTCCTATTTAGAAACAAGTTACACTCTGAGGCATTTTCCCTTGGCCCCAGGTAAAGCAATTTAAATACTACTGCCCATGAGAAAGACCACAACTGTTCTTCAAAGAAGTTCAACCACATAAGTACCTAGGCTGTATCTTTCAAGGGCTTCCTTAGTGGCTCAGTGGTAAAGAATGCTCCTGCCAATGTGGGAGACATAGGTTCAATGCCTGGGTTGGAAAGATCCCCTGGAGAAGGAAATGGCAACTCACTCCAGTATTCTTGCCTGGGAAATCCCATGGATAGAGGAGCCTGGAGGGCAACAGACTATGGGGATCACAAAGAGTTGGAAACCAATTAGTGACTAAATAACAATAAGAACAACAGCATTTTCAAAAGGAATTATAGCAATGAAACTCAGAAAAACTAAAACCATTTCCACAATTCAGAATTGAAAAGTTATAATAAAGCTCTCAGTATGAACTGATATTAATCTACCTGTTTTATATCAAATAAAAGTTGCTTTTTGTGGGACTATATGAAAGCAATGATAAGCAGAATCACAACAGTTTGTCAGAGATGCTGGAGAGAATTAGTACATGAGTTGTTATAGCCAAGATGATCTAGGAGCTCTAGGGTACAAAAAAGTCTAAAGTAGAAAAATTCAAAAGTGTACAATATGAAATGCCTTGAAACAGAAACAGTAGAGATGTAGAATGCCGGAGGTGATAAGAGACAGAACGGTTAAGACCTTAAGGAGCATAAGGACATAGTTAACATTTGCTAACAATTTGCTCTACTAGGAATAGACAGAAGAGGAATTGACCCGCACTAACATTAATTTTGTAGAAAATTCTGGTAAAAATATTTAAATGAATACATTAGAATGGTGGAAAAATCCAAAGTTATAAATTCTATTCCATAGAGTAATAAATTATGAAATTAAAGCAGGGGGAAAATGAGAAATATCAGATGGATATGGAAACAGAACAAAAGCTTTATTATTTATTTGTTAAATTAATGGAATAAGCATAAGAGAAAAAGAGTAGAACAAAATAACAAGTGAGGATATACAGGAGGAAAACTGGTTCTCTCAATAGACAAGATTGATTATAGAAAAGCAGAAAAGACTACTCAGCCTAAGAAATAAAATTACAAACTATGGAGATGTAAAAAAATTATGGCATTCCGTTAGAAGATCTTGAAGAAAAGGATAATTGTCCAAAAAGTTATTTAAAGAATTGTTTAGAAATAGACAATCTAAAAATTAGAATATATGTATAGATAGGCATATTTCTTAAGAATTCAGTGGTAATCATGAAAGAATAAAAAATGTTTAAAAAAGGTGTTCAAATAAAGACACAAAAAATACCAATCCAACAGAATTTAGTAAAAATAAATATGAAAAAATTAATAAAACACAACATTGATAAATCCAAATATAACAAAAATCATGATAAAATGTAAATATTTTTAATTTATCTCTTAAAAAACAAAAATTTTGAGATTGGCTTTAAAAAACAATGAAGTTTAATTATATCCTACTTACAGAGAAATAACTAATGCACACACACACACACACACACACACACACACACACAGGAAAGTTAGGGAAAAAGTAAAAATAAAAGATATGCAAGGCAATTATTAACCAAAATCAAACCAACCCACAAATCTAGGTTCGGTTCAGTTCAGTCGCTCAGTCATGTCCGTCTCTTTGTGACCCCATGAATCGCAGCATGCCAGGCCTCCCTGTCCATCACCATCTCCCGGAGTTCACTCAAACCCAGGTCCATCGAGTCGATGATGCCATCTAGCCATCTCATTCTCGGTCGTCCCCTTCTCCTCCTGACCCCAATCCCTCCCACCATCAGAGTCTTTTCCAATGAGTCAATTCTTCTCATGAGGTGGCCAAAGTACTGGGGCTTCAGCTTTAGCATCATTCCTTCCAAAGAAATCCCAGGGCTGATCTCCTTCAGAATGGACTGGTTGGATCTCCTTGCAGTCCAAGCTAGGTTAGTGGTAATAAATAACAGAAAATATAATGTATCAGAATAAATACAGAGATATATAAAACCTGAATGAGCCAATAACTATTCAATACAATTTACTGCTGAACAAAATTCTCCCATCCTAAAAGCCACCAAACCTAGAAAGATTTGATCAAGTTAGATCAAACCTTCACAGAAAAAATTAATTTCTGTTTTATAAAAACTCTCTTAGAAAGTAAAAAAGAGAGAAAGCTACCCAATGCAATTAGCTACAAAAGCTGTTACAAAAGTAACATAACCTGTGAATGGAGTCATGAACCAGAGAAGGGCAAAGTCACCCTGAGATCATTTCCAAATCTGAAAGTCTATTTTTTGTTTTGTTTTGTTTTTAATGTATAATGACTTAGACCAAAAAATTCAAGAGAAGGAGGCATTTGCTATTTATTCTATAAATATTCTTTATTAACGAATTTCCTAAAGCGATATTCTGACCATTCTCAATATTGGATTAGACTGAGGCGAAAACCAGTGCAGACTTGGAAGTGGATTGATGGAATGCTATACAACCAGGATTGGTAAGTCCTGAGTATGTAACTGACACATCTGAAACTGGGGCTTAGAACCTCTCCCATCATGGAGGGATCTGAGTTATAATCCATACACACTGTTCTCCTAGAAGTTTCCCTTTGATGGAGAAAAAATGAACCCAAGAAACAAAATGGCAACACAAGTTATTATACAAATTATTTAATGTTTATAATATTCCAAACACAATGCTTCATATAATCATTGTACCATCCAACCTGTACAGAAACTGTGAGAGGTGTAATATGTATTGTTCCATAATAATACAGGTGAAAGAAAAATTAGTTTTCAAAGATGTTAAATAATTAGAATATTATACGACATTTAAAATATACTTGGCAATAGATCCTTCCCTTCTTCATCATATAGATTATTGATATTTTGAGTTTCTAAGGGCTTCCTTGGTAGCTCAGCTGGTAAAGAATCTGCCTGCAATGCAGGAGACCCCAGTTCGACTAGTGGGTTGGGAAGATCCCCTGGAGAAGAGATAGACTATCCACTCCAGTATTCCCGGGCTTCCTCTGTGGCTCAGAAGGCAAAGAATCTGTCTACAGTGTGGAAGAGCTGGGTTTGATTCCTGGGTTGGGAAGATCCCTTGGAGAAGGGAATGGCTACCCATTCCAGTATTTTGGCCAGGAGAATCCCATGGACTATACAGTTTATAAAGCTATGTTTTAGGACAGGCAAAACATATGAATGCAGTTTTCAAATATTCAAATAATATGATGTTGGGTTAGAATAAAATCTGAGAGCAGACAATAATTTTCTTCAGTATCCACTCATTCTGTGGCCCCCTTTTTTTCCCCTTTTGTGTTTTGTTTCAGGTTTAAAATAATTGGGATTGGTGAATGTGCCTATTTACACGAAACTGGGATTAGCAGTGCCAGTACCCATTTCGTTAGAAAATCGATTTGCAGCAAACCAGACATATGCACATCAAAAAGTTGATACTCTAGATTTAACATACTTTACATAAAATGTAATTTTTATTTCTTCAGAAAGAAATACATTAATATAAAGGTACATGAAATTCATGCTTAGAAATGTTCATTGATATTTCACTCAAAACCTCTAAGGCATTTTTATAAATCTGTTAGATTCTTGGCATTCAAGATGTATATGCCACAGCATATTTAAAAGTTCCAAATTGCTTTTAGAATCAAATCTAATAGATAATACATTAAAATATATATGAAATTTTTGGATGACTTTTCAAAAGATTTAATAATATGAATTGACTAATATTCAAAATTGCTTGCTTTGTTAAGTAAGAATTCTGATATTTTTACTGTTAATTTCATTATCAGTCCTAGTTGATTTTCTTTTAGTTTTGCAATATTTGCATAACTTCATGAGATTCACTCATGAATAATGTAGTGTAGTTCAACACAATAATAGTGTATAACATGTTGACTTACTAGTTGAGTGAATCTTTCACACATCGAACACTTAGAAGAAAAGATGAAACAGTAATAAAAAGATTTCACATTCAGACTGTCATGTGACAGAATCAAGGTGATGAGTAAACAATGTGAACTTGCAGAGTGCTATTTGTGAATGCCAAGGACCTATTGTGCGATGGACATCATGAACAGTACAAATCTGGGGGGCAGGTGGGTGAGGAAGTGATTTGAATCTTGGTGCGCAAACTGCTTTCTATTTGAGAAAATGAATTAGGTTCTATGTCAGAATGTGTAACTCTTCAGAAGATATTATCTTCATGTTTACTCAAGGTTAGCAATATCTCTTTCTAAAACATTGTTTTCTTGAAATAATTGTGAAATCTGTGTTCTGCATCCTATGGGTGCTTCATGTATACTCCTTGATAGAAATTTAAATAGTTGTAAAAAAAGAACACATACTGGACTTGTAAGAATTTAGGAAAATAACTTAGCAGAGCCTCATTGTTGCATCTTCTGTTATCGACCATATCAATTTCCATCTTTCTAAGCTCTCTTCTCACCCTCATTCTCATTTTGTTTTTCTCTCTGTTCTCTCCTCGTTCCCACTGTTTATAAATGTTTATTTGATTATTCCAATTTCAACATGAATAGGGGAAAGAACCATACAGAGTCACATAAAAGACAAAAAGAGAAAATCTCTTTCCTAATTAAAACCAACCATTGCATGGTTCCTTAGAAAACTCAGGACTTTGTTCTTAAGGTCTTAATTTTAACAGCTTGTGCTGTGTTATTACTTCATTGTTCTCCTGTATCAGGAGTAAATAAAATTATTTTAATTGAAAACTAGAATAGAATAAATGGGACAAGAAACTTAGCATTGCCTATAATTTGTTTAGAAAAGCAGACACTGAATAGATGAACCTTCAAACATTGAATTACCAAACAGTGTAAGAAGTACCATATCAAATGGATATGAAGTATGCATTGGTATACTTGTGTTCACTGGTAGCACAAGAAAGAAAGTGTCCAAAATTTGAGAAAGAGGTGCCTAGAGAAGATATTTTTTAATTGACAAGTTACAAAAGTGGAGATATTCAAGGAAGAACATTTTCAGGAAAAACACTGGCAGCAGAGTGAAAAGCATACATGAGGATAGCAAATGCTACAAAACTGAGAAGTTATAATTGTCTGGAAGCATCAGAATGAGAGGGGAAAGAATAAGATTTGGAGCTGAGAGTGGGGGTCGGGGAGGGAGGAAGAGATGGAAGGAGACCCAGGGCCAGATTCAGGGGGAATTATTTGCTATACTAACTGAAGTAGTGAAGTTTAGAACTGATGCTCTAAACTTCTAGTACCTTTAGGTTATTTCTCTAAAGATACTAGATACTTGATGGGTCAAGAAATTATTTGAAATTCTTTTCAATTGATTGAAAGAAGAAATGATAAGAGCAGTGTCAGAAATTGTGGTAGGAAGAATAGAGAAGAGTGAAGTGACCCAGAAACTCTTTCAGAGATAAACTCCCAGAAAATATCAGGCAATGAGATGAAGAATAGATGTTAGAAAAAATAAATTCCATGTTTCCCTTTAGGAAGTCAATCAGAGGAACAGTGGGGTTACTGACACAGCAGGAAAAGGGTATTTTGGAATTACTGAATTTTAGGAGTTGGCAGGAATTCCAGGGGGAAATGCTTCACAGGAAGTGGGATGTACAGTTCTAGAATTCAGGAGAGAGTCTGGGCTGGTATGTGACACGGATGCAGACAGAGGTGCACAGACCTCAGGTGTAAGCTCACATGACAAAATGAGGAAAAGTGCGTGGTAGCAAAGATGACAGTTATCTGCCCAATGAAAAAATCATTTGCTTCTATATTACTTGTTACTTTTTAGGTGAAGTTTAAGGTCATTTTGGTTTGGTCAGAGAGCTGAATCTGGGCCTCTGAGAGCACCAGTGCAGCAACAGTTTAACTTAAGACACATAAATCAGTTCACACATATTTGCAGAAGCATAAAATGAGAATAATGCATATTTCCTAGCATATGCTGCTGCTGCTGCTGCTAAGTTGCTTCAGTCGTGTCTAACTCTGTGCGACCCCATAGACGGCAGCCCACCAGTCCCTGGGATTCTCCAGGTAAGAATGCTGGAGTGGGTTGCCACTTCCTTCTCCAATGCATGAAAGTGAAAAGTGAAAGTGAAGTTGCTCAGATGTGTCGGACTCTTCATGACCCCAGGGACTGCAGCCTACCAGGCTCCTCCATCCACGGGATTTTCCAGGCAAGAGTACTGGAGTGGGGTGCCACTGCCTTTTCCTTTCTAGGATATAGATGCTGCAGTACTCACATATTAGACCTGTAAGCCTTCTAATACTGGAGTGTCCAAAATCAAATAGAAAAATACACTGTTTCAAGTTATAATTTTAACATTTATATGGTCATTGTATCAGCCTTCTCTAACAATAGAGTAACAATGTCAAAAAATCCCTTTGTATGACTCATGGCTTTTATGGGACCTAATGCTCTTTCATTACTTAGTGACTTAGACTTTTTAAAAGCCTGTCCTAAGTGTATGAATTAGTACTAAAATAAAGTTGTTACTTTGTAAAAACACATTGAGAGTTTTGGTGTTTTTAAAATAAAATCACAAATATTCTCTCACATGTCCACTGGGGGCGATAAAAGTGTGGTTAGAATTGGACATTTAATTTCACAAATTATGAGAAGCCAACTTCTAAGAGTGAAAACTTTTTTATCCTTGATTATAATTTTTATTATACTTTAAGTATAATGCATATGCACGTAAATATAAAGATACACATGTATATTGTATTTATAAACTAATAAGCATAAACAAAGCAGGAAAGTAACATGCTAATTTTTACAGTGATTAATAGGAAACCCAAAGTGTTCAACCCTACTGAATATAAATGGAGAAAAATGAGAAAGATACCTTCATCATTGCGTGAGGGTGGACATGTGACACTGCACTTGACTTGAGAGGAGTCACTTAGGAGAAGGAAATGGCAATCCCCTCCAGGACTCTTGCCTGGAGAACCACCTGCAGCTTGGTGTGCTGCAGTCCACGGGGTCACAAAGACACAGGATTCAAGTGACTCAACAGCAATCAGTTCAGTTCAGTCGCTCAGTCCTGTCCGACTCTTTGCAACCCCATGAATCGCAGCACGCCAGGCCTCCCTGTCCATCACCAACTCCCGGAGTTCACTCAGACTCACGTCCATCGAGTCCGTGATGCCATCCAGCCATCTCATCCTCGGTCGTCCCCTTCTCCTCCTGCCCCCAATCCCTCCCAGCATCACAGTCTTTTCCAATGAGTCAACTCTTCGCATGAGGTGGCCCAAGTACTGGAGCTTCAGCTTTAGCATCATTCCTTCCAAAGATATCCCAGGGTTGATCTCCTTCAGAATGGACTCGTTGGATCTCCTTGCAGTCCAAGGGACTCTCAAGAGTCTTCTCCAACACCACAGTTCAAAAGCGTCAGTTCTTTGGTGCTCGGCCTTCCTCACAGTCCAACTAGTGGTGAATAAATCTTCAAACCTTATCATTCAATTTGCTGGAAGAAAAAGAGGGCTCACTTGGAAATGGGAATATGAACTCCATTAATATGTGGTATCTATGGACATATGTTCCCAGAATAGTAATTCAATACTTATGGGTAGTTTACTATTCGGATTTTAGTTATTGATTCTCTTATCTTCTTGGAGTTGAGTTTTGGGTTTGATCTAAGGCAATACTTAGATTGCAGTGCAGGAGACCCTGGTTCAATTCCTGGGTGGAGAAGATCTGCTGGAGAACGGACAGGCTGCCTCCTCCAGTATTCTCAGGTTTCCCTTGTGGCCCAGCTGGTAAAGAATTCGCCTGCAATGCGGGAGACCTGGGTTCAATCCCAAAGAGTCGGACGGACAGCAAAGAATCAGACGGAGAGCAAAGAGTCGGACGGACAGCAAAAAGAGTAGGACACGACTGAAAGACTTTCACTTTCTTTCCAAGGCAATACTCAACCTGCAAACAGACTAATTCTTTCATATTTTAATATTTAAAAGTTTAAACATTTACATCAAAATCAGTGTTTCAAAAATCACTGGAACAAGAGATCCTCAGATCTCTTAATCTTTCTCCCCTTCCCTTCAATTGTAACGTTTATCATTTTTTTTTTACATTTCTCAAATGTTCATATTAACAAAACGGTACATATTTTTGCATCTGTTATACTAAGTAAGCATGGTTTTATGCTCTTTGCATTTAAAATTTTTGAGTTGAACATTTTATATTTCTTTCCCTACAAAGCTATAATTATTTCTGTTTATACATATGAATTTGAAATAAATTTTCAAAACTCTTTTATAATCTTTAAATTTTGCTGTTAATGGATCCAAGACCTTAAAATAATTCTGTTGGTGAATTTAAAGTCAATCAGCAAACATTATAGTAATCTCTCAGCTCCAAGCCTCTTGGTTAAAAGCACAAACAAGCAAGAAACCTGAAAGTTTTTATTTATTAGTCTGTAAATCTAACACTGATATTTATTTTTAAAAAGAAAAAAAAAAAAAAAACAGGACGGACTTTATTTCTCTGTATGCAGGCTTTGTTTATCAAAACTAGGTGAAGCTCTACCTAACTAGTAAAAATGATGGTGGGGAACATGTAGCAAATACATACTTGATAACATAAAAAGTACTTATCTACCAGTATGAATCACACATCTTGTTTGCACAATGATGAGGATTATTCACTTTACAGAGTTTACAGCACAGGAAGAAATATGAATAATTAAACAGTGGTTAAGGGGAAAAAAAAAGATTTTAAATGTTAAGATTAAAATCAGCACAGGGAATTATGAAAATATATATGAAATCCTTACAATTTAGCCTGGAGTGGACAATAGTCACAGAAGTATTTTCTTGCAAATGACATTTCACTGGTGACCTGAAAAATAAGGAAGAGTTGAACAGAAGAGTGAGAAAGGGAACAGTGTTTGTTGAGCTGAGGCAAACATATGATTAGATTAGAGGCAAAAGACAGCATGCCACATTTGAGGAACTGAAACAGGGTTAGTGTGCTTGCATCATTACCAGCATGGAGCTGGGGGAGGAATAAAGAGTGGCTGGAGGAGTTGGTGAAAGGTTTAAACAGTGAAAAGCCACTGAAGGAAATTAGGTAGTGAGTCATGTGGGGGATGTGAGGTTCAAAGAATCTAAACCATGATGACAACGTGGAGAATGGACTGCAGCAGACGGAAAAGCTAGAGCAATGATCCAAGATGACTGGGTGATTAATAAAGTCTGTATAGAGACAGACTCCAGAAATAATCGTGTGATAAAACTGACAGGGTTTAAACGAATTTTTGAATATTGAGAGAGAGAAGAAGGAAGAAGTTGTGGTTGCCTCCAAAAGTTCTAGATTGAACTAGAGTGAGCATGTTGCTACCAATCCACTAAGCTAATCTGTTTAAGTTCATTAGTTAACAGGTCTTGAGATGTAGATGTATATAGAGATGTCCAATGGGCAATCCTCTAGCATAAGGGCTGGGCTAGAAGTATGGGTTTGGGAGTGCTCAATGAATTGGGGAGACTGGGACTGACATATACACCCTTGTCTAGTAGATCAGTCATGTCCGACTCTTTTGTGACCCCAAGGACTGTAGCCTGCCAGGCTGCTCCATCCATGGGGTTTCAAGGGCAAGAATACTGGACTGGATTTTCTCTAGGGGATCTTCCTGACCCAGGGGTCAAAGCTGCATGTATTGAAGGCAAATCCTTTACAACAGAGCTACCAGGGAAGCCCCAACATATACACGCAACTACATATAAAATTAGTTGTTTTATATGTATAACTGATAAGAATCTGCTGTACAGCACAAGGAACTCTACTTAATACTCTGTAATGACCTGTATGTAAAAAGACTCTTTAAGAAAAGAATGGATATATGTATATGTATAACTCTAAGGGTGGTGTTGGAGAAGACTCTTGAGAGTCCCTTGGACTGTAAGATCAAACCAGTTAATCCTAAAGGAAATCTGTCCTGAATATTCATTGGAAGGACTGATGCTAAAGCTGAAACTCCAATACTCTAGCCACATGATGCAAAGTACTGACTCACTGGAAAAGACCATGATGCTGGGAAACATTGAAGGCAGGAGGAGAAGGGGATGACAGAAGATGAGATAGTTGTACAGCATCACTGACTCGATGGACATAAGTTTGAGCAAGCTTTGGGAGTTGGTGATGAACAGGGTAGCCTGGCATGCCGCAGTCCATGGGGTCGCAAAGAGTCGGACATGACTGAGCAACTGAACTGAACTGAACTGATAACTGATTCACTTTGCTGTACACTTGAAACTAGCACAACATTGTAAATCAACTACACATCAATAAAAATTATTTAAAAATAAAATAAATTGATAGCAATTGAAGTTATAGACTGTATGAGTTCAGCCAATATTTTCGTGTAATAGAGGACCCACAAGAACTCTGAGGAATATCGTTATTTAAGAGATCAGACGAGAGAATAGATGTTGCAGAAAATACTGAGGAGGAATAGTTGGAGAGGTAGAGAGAATTTCAAGAAAACTTTGCATCATAGATGCTAAGGTTAAAAAATATTTCAAAAATGAATGCCGAGTCAGCAATGAGCAACACTGCTGTGAGAGAAAGTGAAAGTGAACAGTCCTGACTGTATTCAGTCAAAAGTGTGGAGAGAACCTTTCCGTGCAACAGCAGGAAAAGCAGAAACTACGTTACAGAACGTGGACTGAGAAACAGAAAGAGGAAGGCCAGTGTAAACATGTGTAGGGAATTTGACTTAAAAGGGGTGAGGAACACTGGGTGGAAACCAAAAGACGCATGTGGTTAATGAACAATTTTCTTGTAAAGGAAGGCATAAGAAGAGAGAGGTTAAAGAAGACATAATCAAGGAAGGGATCTCCTTGAAAAAAATTAAGTGTGTGCAATCCTGACGATAGACTTGGAGATCTGATTTAGATAGAAAGAAGTGTGGCTTTCTTTTTTTTTTTTTGGAAATGGAGAGGAAAACAGTGACAGACAAGACTCAGACAAATGTGTAGATTCAATGGTAGGAAATTCAAAAATGTAATATCCAGTGGCTTGTCTTTGAAAAAGTAAAATTTTTTCCATTAATGGTGAAAGCAAGGTGTAGGAAGAGAATTCTTGAGGAGACAAAGCAATAGTTTCTGTCTGAAACAGCTAGTATCATTCATGAGAGATGACTATGAAAATGGCATTTCAGTCCTCAGGTAGAGTCAAGAGCTCAAGGCTGATTGCCTTGATGGGTAGTGACCCACGTCCACACTATTATCAGCACTATCACAATAATATTTGTTGTAGAAACAAAGTGTTTCCACAAAAAATGTATAATTTTTTTAAACAGGAAGATTTATACCTGTGATCAATTCAGAAGTCATTGTCTGTAGATGAAGGAATGACACCTTGACAAATCCAGTAATTCTGAATGAGGCACTTTTCAGAAAAAACACCCTTTTTTCTTTATTAAGGCACAAGCATCATCTTCAGTCTCTCCAAGAACTTGAAATCTATAGAGGAAAACGCAACGTGCTAGTGACTCCCATGAAAGCTGAACTCTTTCCCAGACATCTTTCTCACTCTGCTAAAAGCACAACTCTCTGTATTCTGTGTTTTCTCTCTTCTTAGGAAAAATGTACTCTCCAATCTGGAGGTGTGAGACATTGCAATATTTAGAGAGCAAATGCACATTAAAATCAATTTATTTAATGAAGGAGTTCCTCCAAATAGTTTTCTAACCTAAACAGTCATTTGTAAATATCATTACTATGTGGAATTAAAATGAAAATTAAAATGTAAGAAACATTGATTTCCCAATCCATTCCATCATGTGAAAACTAAAGATTTTAGGAGACTACTAGGATCTGCATGTTTCTATCACCCCAAAATTCATATGTTAAAATCGTAACCTCAAAATGATATATTAGGAATTAGGACCTTTGAGAGATGCTTAAGTCATGAGGGTGGAACCTTCACGAATGCGATTCTTTCCTTACAAATGAGGTTCTAGAGAGATCTCAAGCTCCTTCCACTATGTGAGAACATGTTGAGAAGGCTCTGCTGCAAACCAAGAAGAATCCTCTTAACAAAACAGGATCATTCAGGTACTTTTGTCTTGGAATCCCACACTCCAGAACTGTGGGAAATACATTTCTGTTGCTTATAAGCTACCCAGCCTGTGGTATTTTGTTATAGGAGCCAGAATAGCATGAGACCTTTCAAAAATCTTTTTTCACTGTTTGTAATGAGCCTGTTTGCTTCTACAAAAGATCAACTCCCTTTTAAAATTTGTAAAATCACATAGACACCTCAACAAGAAAATTTCTGTGAATGTGGGTATATAAAGATATACCCAGATTCTTTATCCTTAACATAAAAGAAGGAAACTTCCCCTAAATTCTTTTTTTTCAATGATGTTCAAACCAACTTTTCCTTTCTTAAACAAATAAGCTGTAAAATATCTTAGAAATCAGAAAATACTCAACTTAAAGAATCAGATTAGCAAATTAATAATTCTAAGCAGGTTTGCATGTGGGTGGCAGAGCATCACATTCTATATGAAAAATATAATGGTAGAAGGAGTGGATATATGTAGAACTGATTCACTTTGCTATACATCTGAAGCTAATGCTGCTGCTGCTGCTGCTGCTGCTGCTAAATCACTTCAGTCGTGTCCGACTCTTCGAGACCCCATGGACTGCAGCCCACCAGGCTCCTCCATCCATGGGATTTTCCAGGCAAGAATACTGGGAGTGGGTTGCCATTGCCTTCTCTGACTATTAAGGGCTACAATTAAGTAATTTCCTGAGTTCTTTATTCATATGAATGTATGAAATGTTTTTCTTTATATGACATTTATGACATAAAATTATTAACTTCATGTTCCACACTTCATAAATAAAGGCACTAAAGCTAAGGTTAAGCAAAGAATAAAGAGGGCAACTAAAATAACTTACTAAAGGTCATACAGTTTAGAAATAGATAGGAGATAGAAAAACTTAAACAGAGAGACTAAATGCTTAGATATCTAAAAGGCATCAGGGGAAAACCACTCTGAAAAATAAAATGTCCTTTTCAGAGTCACATTTGATGCAGAATAATACATTTCACAGCATACTGTATCAGTAACTTTGTAAAACAAAATGTTTACCATGATCCCAACATCTCTATGC
This sequence comes from Oryx dammah, assembly GCF_014754425.2. NCBI lineage: Eukaryota > Metazoa > Chordata > Mammalia > Artiodactyla > Bovidae > Oryx > Oryx dammah. Next base: position 18,762,795 of record NW_024070213.1, on the reverse strand, counting down.
CCCAAGGACCTCCAGACATATCACCATGAAAAGGAAAAACTTGGAAAAAAAGCATTAAAATAAATCTATACTCAGAAATAGACTCAGAAATAGACTCAGAAATGAATAAAATCTATACTCAGAAAATAAATCTATATTCAGAAATTTATTTCTATGTTCAGAAAATTAGTAATATTTGTACTTCAAGCTGAGTCCTTGCATCTAGAAGATACCCTGGAGAAAGAAATGGCTACCCACTCCAGTATTCTTGCCTGGATTCCATGGACAGAGGGGAGCCTGGTGGGCTTCAGCCCATGGGGCTGCAAAGAACGGGACAAGACTGAGTGAATAACTTTCACTTCTTCATGGGAAGTGGGGCACAGTTTTTGAGCCATGAGCCTACTGTTTTGCCCTCTCCACTGGTTGGGAATTAAAGCCACCTTTCTATCTCCTCCAAACTCTTCATATTTTTTATTAGGCTTTGGTGGGCAGAGAAAGCCAGGATTTTGGCCATCAACAGTCCCAACTCAATATCAAGAATATACATATATTTTAGCATAACTCATGGCTTTTAACTATGCAAAAGCTTATAGCTTTAGGTGGATATTTTACTTCAAAAATGATTATAACTTATAAGAAAGGTTAATTTTCATATTTTACAATAAACACATAAATAACAAAAAATAAGCACTCCTTTTTTTTTTTTTTTTTTTTTTTTAAAAAAAGGCAAAAAATAAAGAACAGGCATTTTACGGAAAAAAAATAAAAATATCTAATATGTGCAATTTTGCATTTAATTTCTCTGTTATATAAGAAAGCAACTAAAATCAACTATGTGTACTTTTATCATAGTATATTAGCACATATAATCTGAACTCTCTGTGTGCATGTGGCTGTGCGTGAGATAGAGAGAGAGTCCAAATCCTGCTCTTTCTTCCTGGTATTGACCTTCCTTAGCAAGTCCTTATGGTAACTTGAATGCTGACTCAAGTTCATCTGAGGAGAGGTATGTGAGTGTGAGTGAGTGATGTTACTTTCAAATTTAAACTGAATTGGCTATTTAGAAAAGTAACCCCCTGGTGGCTCAGACAGTAAAGAATCTACCTGCAGTGCAGAAGATGGGGGCTTGATGCCTGGGTCGAGAATATCCCCTGGAGACAAGAATGGCTATTTAGAAATTGAAGGAAATCTTGCCCCCAAAATGCTCGAGATGGAACTCTTTGAGCATCCTAAAACTGGTTTTTGCATATTCAGTTTCTGTTGTTGTTTAATGGTAAGTCATGAACAACTCTTTTTGATCACATGGACTTTAGCCCACCAGGCTTCTCTGTCCATGGAATTTTCCAGGAAAGAATACTGGAGTGGATTGCCATTTCCTCCTGCAGGGAATCTTCAGACCCAGGGATCAAATCTGCCTCTCCTGCATTGGCAGCTGAATTCTTTACCACTGAGCCACCTGGGAAGCCCGCATATTCAGTTAGTGGAAGCTAATTTTCTAGGAGAAACTTGCATTTCTCTGTGTGTGCCTTGAGATGTAAATGTTCTACCACCTTTCTCAAGAATATTTTATCTAGATCATCTCTAATTCCTGAGATTGAGGGAGGGAAGAAAGGAAGGGATAAAGAGACTTTTTAAAATTTAACTTTTTCCCACTATATTTTTTAAAAATAGTGAGTTTTGTACTCATGACTGATTCATGACTGTTTTTTAATTAATTTTTGTTGGCTTGAAATGTATTCGTTTCTGCTGTATAACAATGTGAATCAGCTATACATACACACGTGTGTGTGCTCAGTCTTGTCTGACTCTTTGTGACCCCACAGACTCTAGCCTGCCAGGCTCCTTTGTCCATGGAATTTTTTAGGCAAGAATACTGGAGTGGGTTTGCCATTTCCTACTCTGGAGATCTTGAATCCATGTCTTTTGTACCTCCTGCACTGGCAGGCGGATTCTTTACCACTGCAGCACCTGGAAAGCCCATATATACATCTATCTCTTCTTTTTTTTTGGATCTCCTTCCTATGTAGGTCACCACAGAGCACTAAATGTGCTATTCAGAACGTTCTCTTTAGTTACATATTTTATACAAAGTAGGGTATGATTAAGTTTTTAAATGAAACTATGAGAAGGGGTTGACAAAGGATGAGATGGTTAGATGGCATCATTGACATGAAGGACATGAGTTTGAGCAAACTCTAGGAGATAGTGAAGGACAGGGAAGCTGTGCTGCAGTCCAAGGGCATTGCAAAGAATCAGAAATGACTGAGTTACTGAACAACAGCAACAAATACATAGAAAAGGGCTAAATTCCTTAACTTGTGATTTCTGGATTTCTTTATTTAACAGCAATCTTTTGACTGCCTGATTACCTGCCCTTCGATGAAAAACTCCTATATATCCTAGCCCCTCCATCACCTCCCCAGAGCAGTTCTCTTAGGGTTACTGGAGATGCTGCCTCTCAGGCTCAGAGTTCCAAAAATCCCCACCAAATAAAATATAACTCTCGACTTTCAGATTGTGAATATTTCTTTAGTCAACACATGCCATATCAGAAATTTCATATACCACCCTCCTCCCCTAATTCGTAGAAGCATGATTGAAACTCAGATTAGGAAGACAGATAAACAGATATGTCTGCTATCTCCTTATTGGTTGACCTCACGATAAAGCTTCTCCTTCTCTCAAAAGCTGATGCCAAGTATTGAATTTTATGTGTGTTAGGCAGCAAACCCTTTTCTCCAAAACAATATCTATTATCATATCATCCTTAACCACACTCCACATCCTGGGCTCACCTTACCTTTCAAGTTTCTAATGCCTCACACAAGAAGCTGCTCTAGACCTCTGATAGGAAAACGTTTCATCAGTTAAACCTCACATGAAAAGGGCATTTGATTATATCTTCACTATTTCTCATACACACATATGCATCTTGTGGGTAGGGACTTTTTCTTAAGTTTTTCACCATCTCATCATTAAACCAAGCATTTTTTTCTTTTTTTATTATTATTTTTTACTTTACAATATTGTATCAGTTTTACCAAGTATTTTATATTTGCCTAATAAGTATGCGATGTCAAATTAATAAATTAAGAATTTGAAAAGTAGGAAGAAATAGTGATATGTTTGTTGACTAGTAAGAGAATTGTAACATTCGAAGTAGCAGCAAGTTGACTGCTGAAGACAGTGGTATTGAAGGGTTTTAGCAGCTGCAAGGTAAGTGAGCAGTACAGTATAGTAAAGTAGTGAACCTGAGCAGATTAACAGGAACCAGAGTTTCCTGGAACCAAAGTGAATAATTACAATAAGAAAACTATCTTCAAAATACTGAAAAGGATCTGAATTCACCAGCCTAAAATATTCCATTTTTATATGAGAATTATTTTAAGCTGAAAGACAACTTGAGATTCAACAGATGCAGGAAGAAGCCTCCTCTGAGCTTTGCTTATCAGACAAAAAGTAAACACATCTTGTTAACTCCAGTTTATGTGTCAAGCAAAGCAAAGCATCAGTCTGGAGCAGAGCAAGGTTTATTGAAAGGCCATGCAAGGAAGGGTGGCTCCTGCCCTAAAAAAAAAAAAAACCCACAGCTCCCTGAAGGGTTTTTGCAAAGAACTTTTGAAAGCCAGATGAGGAAGGGAGGTTGAAAGGTCTGTGATCAGCTCATGCACAGCTCTCTGATGGCTGACGGTGAGGGAACAGGGCAGTGTTACAAGGGTGAACATCACCAGTTCTTAGGCTCCAGCAGGCCTGGGGCTCTGTACTCAAGGTCATCAAGTAGTTAGCATCTTCCATTTGTTGGAGAGGGGGAGGTTTTTTAACATCTACAAAACACCTCTGGAAATATGTATCAAATACTATTAACTAGACCCTTCAGAGAGAAGCTAAAGCAGAGGATTTGGGGGAAGTTCTGTCCACCCAGAAAGACCCTATGGGGTCCCACTCAGTTACCTTCTGAGAAGTGAGGCTGCTATGAATCCCCTCTTTAGGTAAAAACAACTCCCATGAAAGAGACTGATAGGAAACCTACCTTAAGTTCCTTCTCTGGGGAAATTTTATGGCCACGAAGAAAAGGGAAAGACTACTCATGCCTGCTTAAATAGACACTGTCACAAACTTTGTTAGTTCCGATGTGTTCTGAAAAACCCGCTTGTCTTTCCCCAAAACCCATATTGTTTTTCCCATCAGAGTCATTTCTTCTGTCTTTCTTTCCCCAGGTGGCTCAGTGATAAAGAGTCCACTGCCAATACAGAAGATGTGGGTTTGATCCTTGGGTTGGGAAGATCCCCTGGAGAAGAAAATGGCAATCTGCTCCAATATTCTTGCCTGAGAAATGCCATGGATAGAGGAGACTGGCAGGTTACAGTCCATGAGGTCACAAAGTGTTGGACACGACTTAGTGACTAAGCCACAATTCTTTTCCTTATTGAAGCATAGGTATATAAACAATTAACTTTGACCATTTAGCTAGCCACTTCTGTTAGCTCTTGTATGCACACAGATGAACCATTTTCTCCTGTTAACTGGTGTTTTCCTCCCCCAAAACACAATGAAATAAAACCACTTACTTAATGAAGTTTGCACTGTTCTGCTGCTTCCTGGGATTCATGCAGTTGCAATCTTTGGTTCCATTCTCACTACTGAACCTCTCACTGGGGTTGTCACGGCAGGAATATATGCTTAGGTGACTTACTAAGAAATGAAGAAAAGTAGTAACACTAGTTAGATTCCTACAATATAAGCCTTGGCCTTTTAATTATCTGTCAGTGTTGTTGTTCACTTGCCTACTTTTTGCAACCCAATGGACAGCAGCATGCCAGGCTTTCCTGTCCCTCACAAAGTTTGCCCAAGTTCATGTCCATTGCATCGGATAATATGAAACTGCAAATAAATTTACAAATACTGATTGAGAGGACATCTGTTTAGAGTACTTTAGCCTTATAATTTGACAAAGGATGATATGCTTAGAGACTCGGAGAATTTCCACTTAGGAAAACGTTAAGTAGACAACAATAAAAAAACAAGTTATCTAAATAATAAAAATTAAAAAAATAAATATATTTATATTTGCATCTATTTGGTATCAGTTCAGTTCAGTGAGCTGCTCAGTCATGTCTGACTCTGCTATCCCATGAACTGCAGCACACCAGGCCTACCTATCCATCACCAACTCCCGGAGTTCACTCAAACTCACGTCCATCGAGTCAGTGATGTCATCCAGCTATCTCATTCTCTGTCGTCCCCTTCTTCTCCTGCCCCCAATCCCTCCCAGCATCAGAGTCTTTTCCAATGAGTCAACTATTCGCATGAGGTGGCCAAAGTACTGGAGTTTCAGCTTTAGCATCATTCCTTCCAAAGGAATCCCAGGGTTGATCTCCTTCAGAATGGATTGGTTGGATCTCCTTGCAGTCCAAGGGACTCTCAAGAGTCTTCTCCAACACCACAGTTCAAACACATCAATTCTTCAGCGCTCAGCTTTCTTCACAGTCCAACTCTCGCATCCATACCTGACCACTGGAAAAACCATAGCCTTGACTAGATGGACCTTTGTTGGCAAAGTAATGTCTCTGCTTTTGAACATACTATCTAGGTTGGTCATAACTTTTCTTCCAAGGAGTAAGCGTCTTTTAATTTCATGGCTGCAGTCACCATCTGCAGTGATTTTGGAGCTCCCAAAATAAAGTCTGACACTGTTTCCACTGTTTTCCCATCTATTTCCCATGGAGTGATGGGACCAGATGCCATGATCTTAGTTTTTTGAATGTTAAGCTGTAAGCCAACTTTTTCACTCTCTTTCATTTTCACCAAGAGGCTTTTTAGTTCCTCTTCACTTTCTGCCATAAGGGTGGTGTCATCTGCATATCTGAGGTTATTGATATTTCTCCCAACAATCTTGATTCCAGCTTGTGCTTCTTCCAGCCCAGAATTTCTCAAGATGTACTCTGCATATAAGTTAAATAAGCAAGATGACAACATACAGCCTTGACCTACTCCTTTTCCTGTTTGGAACCAGTCTGTTGGTCCATGTCCAGTTCTAACTGTTGCTTCCTGACCTGCATATAGGTTTCTCAAGAGGCAGGTCAGGTGGTCTGGTATTCCCATCTCTTTCAGAATTTTCCACAGTTTATTGCGATCCACACAGTCAAAGACTTTGTCATAGTCAATAAAACAGAAATAGATACTTTTCTGGAACTCTCTTGCTTTTTCCATGATCCAGCAGATGTTGGCAATTTGATCTCTGGTTTCTCTGCCTTTTCTAAAACAAACTTGAACATTTGGAAGTTCACAGTTCATGTATTGCTGAAGCCTGGCTTGGAGAATTTTGAGCATTACTTTACTAGCGTGTGAGATGAGTGCAATTGTGCGGTAGTTTGAGCATTCTTTGGCATTGCCTTTCTATGGGATTGGAATGAAAATGGCCCTTTTCCAGTCTTGTGGCCACTGCTGAATTTTCCAAATTTGCTGGCATATTGAGTGCAGCACTTTCACAGCATCATCTTTCAGGATTTGAAATAGCTCAACTGGAATTCCATCACCTCCACTAGCTTTGTTCGTAGTGATGCTTTCTACGGCCCACTTGACTTCACATTCCAGGATGTCTGGCTCTAGATGAGTGATCACACCATCGTGATTATCTGGGTCGTGAAGATCTTTTTTGTACAGTTCTTCTGTGTATTCTTGCCACCTCTTCTTACTATCTTCTGCTTCTGTTAGGTCCATACCATTTCTGTCCTTTATCGAGCCCATCTTTGCATGAAATGTTCCCTTGCTATCTCTAATTTTCTTGAAGAGATCTCTAGTCTTTCCCATTCTGTTGTTTTCCTCTACTTCTTTGCATTGATCACTGAAGAAGGCTTTCTTATCTCTTCTTGCTATTCTGTGGAACTCTGCATTCAGATGCTTATATCTTTCCTTTGCTTTTCTCTTCTCTTCTTTTCACAGCTGTTTGTAAGACCTCCCCGGACAGCCATTTTGCTTTTTGCATTTCTTTTCCATGGGGATGGTCTTGATCCCTGTTTCCTGTACAATGTCATGAACCTCCATCCATAGTTCATCAGGCATTCTATCTATCAGATCTAGGCCTTTAAATCTATTTCTCACTTCTATTGTATAATCATAAGGGATTTGATTTAGGTCATACCTGAACGGTCTAGTGGTTTTCCCTACTTTCTTCAATTTAAGTCTGAACTTGGCAATAAGGAGTTCATGATCTGAGCCACAGTCAGCTCCTGGTCTTGTTTTTGTTGACTGTATAGAGCTTCTCCATCTTTGGCTTCAAAGAATATAATCAATCTGATTTTGGTGTTGACCATCTGGTGATGTCCATGTGTGGAGTCTTCTCTTATGTTGTTGGAAGAGGGTGTTTGCTGTGACCAGTGTGTTCTCTTGGCAAAACTCTATTAGCCTTTGCCCTGCTTCATTCTGTATTCCAAGGACAAATTTGCCTGTTACTCCAGGTGTTTCTTGACTTCCTACTTTTGCATTCCAGTCTCCTCTAATGAAAAGGACATCTTTTGGGTGTTAGTTCTAAAAGGTCTTGTACGGACCACGTGGCAGAAGTCTGCCGGCTGTGATGGATCTTGCAGAAGCATGGCCGAGAGGAGCTACCCCACGTCCGAGGTCAGGGGCGGTAGCCGAGAGTGCCAGGCTGCGTGGGCGCAGGAAGGCCGAGAGGAACTACTCTACGTTCAAGGTCAGGAGGGGCAGCGGTGAGGAGATAACCCTCGTCCAAGGTAAGAGAAACCCAAGTAAGATGGTAGGTGTTGCGAGAGGGCATCAGAGGGCAGACACACTGAAACCATACTTACAGAAAACTAGTCAATCTAATCACACAGACCGCAGCCTTGTCTAACTCAGTGAAACTAAGCCATGCTCTTTGGGGCCACCCAAGACGGGCGGGTCATGGTGGAGAGGTCTGACAGAATGTGGTCCACTGGAGAAGGGAATGGCAAACCACTTCAGTCTTCTTGCTTTGAGAACCCCGTGAACAGTATGAAAAGGCAAAATGATAAGATACTGAAAGAGGAACTCCCCAGGTCATTAGGTGCCCAATATGGTACTGGAGATCAGTGGAGAAATAACTCCAGAAAGAATGAAGGAATGGAGCCAAAGCAAAAACAATACACAGCTGTGGATGTGACTGGTGATAGAAGCAAGGTCCGATGCTGTAAAGAGCAATATTGCATAGGAACCTGAAATGTCAGGTCCATGAATCAAGGCAAATTGGAAGTGGTCAAACAGGAGATGGCAAGAGTGAACGTCGGCATTCCAGGAATCAGCGAACTAAAATGGATTGAAATGGGTGAATTTCACTCAGATGACCATTATATCTACTACTGCGAGCAGGAATCCCTTAGAAGAAATGGAGTAGCCATCATGGTCCACAGAAGGGTCCACAATGCAGTACTTGGATGCACTCTCAAAAACGACAGAATGATCTCTGTTGGTTTCCAAGGCAAAGCATTCAATATCACAGTAATCCAAGTCTATGCCCCAACCAGTAACACTGAAGAAGCTGAAGTTGAAAAGTTCTGTTTGGTATGATAGATTCGAATTTGTGTGATTTTGAACTAGTGATGTAGCTTCTCTTTTCCTCAGGTTCTTCATGTATAAAAAGGGGAAATATTTCATTAACTTAGAGTTGATGGAAGGCTAAAAGTTAGTGAGTGTAAGATATTTGTCACAACTCCTAACATGTAATAGGATGCAGCAAATCAAATAAGTAATAGGTAGGACTGTAGCTCTTGTTGAAGTAGAGCTCATTTTACAATAAATCTTAAATTTAACTCAGCCTTAACTTTTCAAGCAGTTGATAAATTTTGTCAAACTTCAAAATATAATCATGTGTAAACTCTGTGAGTTGTTCTTTTAATTATAAATTTATTTATTTTAATTGGAGGTTAATTATTTTACAATATTATATTGGTTTTGCCATACATCAACATGAATCCACCACGGGTGTACACGTATTCCCCATCCTGAACCCCCCTCCCTCCTCCCTCCCCGTACCATCCCTCTGGGTCATCCCAGTGCACCAGCCCCAAGCATCCTGTATCATGCATCAAACCTGGACTGGTGATTCGTTTCGTATATGATATTATACATGTTTCAATGCCATTCTCCCAAATCAGCTTTCATAAAATTAAGTGCTTTCACCAAAATATAAAACCTCAGTTCGTAGAATTGGGACTGTCAAACTTACATTGTTTACCAACTGAGAAACAAAATATTTCCTTATCTGTAAACAAAGATGTCACCATCATCAGTGATTGTAGCTCTCCAAAGTGAGCCTGTGAGCTCTAAGGGAATTCAGGAAGGAGAATGCCTGATATCTAACTGCCATCAGATGGAAGCCACTCCCTGTGAGAGTGAGCCCCAAAGAAGCTCAGGATATGAAAACACAGGGTATCGGCCCCAGATAGATGAGATGCATATGAAAGGAATGATTTCAGTGAGCCCAGACTCTTGCATCTTCCCACACATAAACAAGTGCCAAATTCCTTAACTTGAGATATCCGATTTTCTTTAATTAACAATAATCTTTTGGGGTTCAGATTATCCACCCTTTGTTCCCAAACTTCTGCATAACCTAGCTCCTCCTCCCCCTCCTCCTTGGAGCAGTTTCTCAGAGCTCTCTGAATCACGGCCTGCCAGGAGTCAGTCTTCCTTCTGCCCCAAGTAAAACTTAATTCCCAACTCTCACATTGTGCAAATCTTTTTCAACAAAGTGCTTTTGCCAAAATATAAAACTTCAGCAAATTGTGACTGTCAGACCCACAGTTTTCCAATTAATTACAAAATTTCTAGCAGAGTATAAATCACATTTATTACCTCCTCTGTATAGGGGGAAATGATTAATAATTAATAAAATTATCAACCTTGTCATTTAATACCAACATAAATAAAACAATATTGAAAGAGAATATTAGGTAAATGTGAACAATGATTCTGAAAAAGTTAGAGAAATATAAAAAAAGAAAAAAACAACTCCAAAGGAAACATATTAATCTCTATAGTTGAATGTGTAGCTTTAATTTACTTACCCCAGACAGTTAGTCCTATCACTGTGGCAACAAGTGTAACCACAGCAATGCTGGTCACTCTCAGAGCAGTCTGATGCCATTTGGGACATTTGGGCTATCTATAATGATTAATTTTTCTTTCCGAAACATTTAAGCATTAAAACAAACTTGAAAATATGTCAAACTGCTGACTTTAAAAAATGCACTACATTAGACAGTTACAAGTTTCCTTTGGGGCAAAATGAGGACTGCAGCCTGGCAGAGAGCATTTCAGATGGCTCTGAAAAGTTGTTCCAAAGAAGCAAGGGGAAGGTCAGTACATAAATGATTTTGGTGAAGGTGGAATGTGTGCAATCAAGCATGTATTTTTTTCCAAAAGACTTATGCTATTCATGTGAAGCCCTGCTAGTCACAGAAACAGTCATCTCACCGTGACAGATTTTAGAGTTTTTCCAGCTATGGAGATATACAAGAATTGGGCTCATAAAACCGGACCATGAAAATATTTAACTATCCAAAGACTTGTCACTCGACCACAGAGGAGATATGTGCACTCTGCTCTGTACCCTAAACACTTTTGGGGATGTGTTGAAAAGCAGCAGCTGCAGCAACACATGATTTAATTCTTGTGGAGGTGGATAACAAGTGCCAACGACAAGTGCCAACTTGTACTTGACAATACAAATGTCAAACTTTGAGAGTACACATTGTCTTAATGTGATGGAAAGAAATCTACAATCTCTATACATATTATGTTACCATGAACACATATTTAGTTATCTTTAGAGAATTGGTTTTATCAATTCAAAATAAGAGGTAAATCAATTGTGTGTATGTGCCCAGACATGTTTTACTTTTTGCAACACTATGGACTATAGAACGCCAGACTCCTCTGTCCATGGAATTTTCCAGACAAGAATACTAGAGTGGGTAGCTATTTCCTTTTCCAGGGAGTCTTCCTGACCCCGGAATTGAACTCACATCTCCTGTATCTTCTGCACTGCAGGTGGATTCTTCACTGCTGAGCCATCAGGGAAGTCTAAGACACCAGTATGCTTTATCTAATAATTAAATATTTTTCTAGTTTTCTGTTTTTTTGTTTGTTTTGGTTTTTAAGTATTTATTTCATTGTTTTTTAAATTTTTTCAGCTTGATTAAGATGTAATTGACATATCACACTTTGTTTAAGGTTTATAACAGGGTGATTTGATATACACATACATTGGGCTGTGATTAGGGCTTCCCTGGTGGTTCAGCAGTAAAGAACGTGCCTACGATGCAGGAGACATGGGCATGAGACATGGGTTCAGCCATAGTAATGCAGTCCTCATTTCACATAGTTATCATTCGTGTGTAGATGTGGTGATAACTTTTATGATGCACATTCACTACTGCTTTCTAGTATACAGTACAGAATTGATATCTACAGTCATCATGTTGTGCATTATACCCCCAGAACTGTTATCACCAGAACTTATTAGTATCACTAGAATTTTGTAATCATTTTAACATTTACCCCCATTCTCACTACCAACCACCAAAGTACTCTGTAGAATTCACCAGTACTGGTGAATGAATATTATTCTTATGTCAACACTTCTGTTCCAAAAGTATAATTCACATAATAATCAAATGGGTGGTTATTAGATGATCAAGTAGTCAAAATATTTCCACTAAAATTTGTCATTTACCTTTATGTACATCTGGACTGGAAAGAGATAATATTCAGTGGGATTGACACCCAGGAAGGAAAAATATATCGAATTGACACCCAAAAGGGAAAAATATTTCAAAATATATCTAAAGTATCAAAAGAATTGAATCATATTAAAAATTACTGTCTAACGTAGGAACATAAGTAAGTACTATAGCCCTCCATCTTCCTAAATTTTGTTTGAAATATTATAACAGTTATATTTTTATATCAGTTCATGAAGCAAAACTCAGATGCCAGTCTTTATAACTTTACTTCAACAAAATAAGCATTAAAATACTTTCTTAATCTTCAACCTAGGTCAAGTCAGATCTGATTCATTACTTTCAATTTAACAATATTTACAAACATATAATTATATGCCTGAAACTAGACTGGATAGAAAGGTTGCAGAAATAGAAAACTGCACAGTCTAATGGGGAGACATGGATGTAAACCGATTATTTCAGAATAAGGTTATGAATTTTCTGAATAATAGATTCCAGTTCTAGTTCTTAAAAGTTCCCATTAAAAATCTAAGACTAAAAGACCAATAGAAAATTCTAGCTGTATAATCTGTGGCCTCGTGGAAGGTTATGGATTCTTACCTTTGCATGTCCACATACTTTGGCAATGATAGGGATGTTTCCTTGGCTTCTGCATCATTGATTCCTCTGTGTTTTGCATCTGTTCAAACATCCTATAAACAGGATAATCCATCTTTGAATGAGATGAAAAGAGACATCACTTGATCAAAAGCAGTCAGTGCCTACAAGCTGTGGTACTGAAACAAAGCCTAGAGCTGTGAAACCACAAAGGATATGGTTGAAGAGTGAAAGGAACTTCATTATTTAAATAAATGTTTTCTTTCAAGATGGTTTCATTATTTACAGAAGAGTTGTGACATCACTACAATGTTATCATATACCCAACACTCCACCTCCTCTATTATTAACATGTTGCATTAGTACATTTGTCAGAACTAATGAGTCAATATTAATATTTGTTTTTAATTAAAGTCTATACTTTATCCACTTTTTGTCCAGTACCTCTTCCTTAGTATTTACCTAAGACCTTTTTGTATTCAAGGATCCATCCCATTCAGAGTACCACAATACATTTAGTTCTGATATCTCCTTAGGATATCTCTAGTGTGATAGTTTCTCGCTTTTTTCCTTTTTTTTGAACTTTGACAGTTTTGAAGAATGTTGATTAGATATTTTCCAAAATGTTCCTAAGCTGAGGTAGTCTGATGTTTTTCTCATCATTATACTAGGCCATACATTTTCAGAGGGCTTCCCTGGTAGCTCAGATGGTAAAGAATCTGTCTGCAATGCAGGAATTTTATATTTTGATCCCTGGGTCGGGAAGATCCCCTGGAGAAGGGAATGGCAACATTCCGGTATTCTTGCCTGGAGAATCTCAGGAACAGAGGAGCCTGGTGGGCTACAATCCATGAGGTCACAAGAGACATGACAGTAACTGACACACCTAGGTTTTTGGAGGAAGACCACAGGGATAAATAATCATTCTTAGCACATCTGATGAAAGGTACTTTTATCAACGTAACTATTGAGGGTGACTTTGATCATTTGACTATAATGGTGTTCATCAGGTTTCACTACTGCAAAATTACTCGCTTTCCCCCATTTCCACACAGTACTCTTCAGAAGGAAGTCAAAATGCTGAACCTGCACTTCAGTGGAGATTTATGCTCCACCTTTTTCAAAAGAGACAATCTACATAAATTATTTAGATTTATTCTGCAGAGGATGTTTGACTAGTGTTCCCTTTACTTATTCATTCAGTCATTTATATCAGTGAAAGTTATTCACATTCATTTTATGTCTTGAGGGACAATCTAACGTTACTTTATTTTATTGTTTCACATGGTTCAGTCTTTGGCCATCGGGAGCTTTTCAGTTGGCTCCACAAGTTTATGCTGATGCTGCCAAATCTCATATGTTACAACATGGATTATGCTAATCTCTCCCTTTGCATTTCTACAACCTCCCACTTCAATAGTGAGAATCATGGTTATCAGCATCACCTGTAACTTCCTTAATTTTTCGATTCTAGTATACATGCTTTGTCCCTCCCAAGACATTTGGTCCTGTCAAAAACATCCATTGAGACATTTGGTCCATGATTCATTAAATAATACAAACATTAACTTCATTGAAATGTTTTTTGACTTATTTTTATTGTAATTCATTGCCAGTTATGGATTTCATGTTTTTACTTTCTTACCACGAAGTTTGGCAGGGTTACTTTTAAGTCAATAAGTGATTGCTCTCAAGTGTATACGGACCTGGTTATTGGTTTTATATTTGCAGTATCCGTTAATAACTTTGTATATATAGATTTTGTCACCATCTTTGTGACAATGTTATCTGTTGGTGGCCATATTCAAGTGTGAATACAAAGAATCTGGGCAATCATTTTTCATTGTTTTGCTATTCACCTTTTTTCCAAATTGAAGAATGACGAACTACCATCAGCTGTTGAAATTTGCAATTCCAACTTTCTATTGTTCATCTTGTGGTTGCCATTTAATACTGATGTGTAAACATTCCAAGTTTCTGGTGGAAGTCTTGGAGCTTTTGATCTTCTTCTGCCTATGCCTTGCTTCCACAGACTCATACTTTCTAAACATAATCCACTGAGTCGTCTAATTTTTCTTCTACCTTCTCCATAATGTATTTAAAATTTCATTTATGTCTTCTAAGGGCAGAAATAGAACTCCAAACTGCGTGGATGAACACTTAGTGTGTTGGCTATTAATAACTATAGTCATATACTCATGCTGCTGCTAAGTCGCTTCAGTCGTGTCCAACTCTGTGTGACCCCATACAGGGCAGCCCACGAGGCTCCCCCATTCCTGGGGTTCTCCAGGCAAGAACACTGGAGTGGGTTGCCATTTCCTTCTCCAATGCATGAAAGTGATATGCTCTCCCAAACAAGATTTTTTTGCCACAGTGATTGTGAAAAATAAAACAAGCATCCTTTTCCTTGTTCATCTGGTAGAGTCAAGTTGTATTTGTATTTGCAGTCTTGGAACCCATCATGCACAGTGATTTATCTCACAATGTTGAGGTTTATTTCCTGTGAAACACAGGTACTTTCTCCTATACATATCTGTAAATGTCTCCTTACTTTTTCATTGTTAGTGCATAATTCAACAACATAGAAAAACCCAGTGCTACTCCATACACAGCGAATAACTGAATGAACTCTGTTGGGGTCGTCTTGAAGATGTCATCACTGAATAATGTATACTGGCACTGAAATATCAAATATTGTCTTAAGTTGTATTAATATAAATAAGATTTTTTGTGTGATTTTTGAGCACTGGAATCATGCATAAAAATCCCCATATCTGGTCACTTTATACTCCTCTGAGATTTTAATTACATGCAATGAAGTTAGGTTTGAAAGTCTGTGTCTGTTTTGAATTCTACTTACTGTCCCCATTAATGAATTTCTGGTCTGAATAACAGGACCTCTTCATCATGATGGATAGTTCTTTGAAGTACATGTGATGATGTTGCATTTGATTCTTCTTCTATATGCCATTTCAAGCCATTCAGGGTTTTTCTTACTTCCCCTTTAACACCAGTGCTGTGCTGGTGTTTTCCTGTCCCATCTTGAATGACTGTAATGTTAGCCTACTCCTGGCAGCTGTACATCAGGCTTTAAAGATTGTGTTCTCTTCACAGCATCAGTGCATCTTACTCCTATCTCTGTTACAGAAAAGGAAATGGTACCAAAAACCATTAAAATATAGAATTGGCTTTTCTCTTTGTCAATAACTATATCTGTCATATTCCACTAAGAATTTTCAGGTAAAGATGTCATATTGCCAAGCAGCAGCCGAAGGGTTACTTTTTTCCTTTTGTAGCCATTCAACCAGTGATCACTTGTTCACCATAGGGAAAACCTTACTAATGTCTCATGAATTTGACACCCAGTTTTTCTGGGCTGATAAGTCAGTAAGTAGGCACCAGATAAGAGCATGGTAGTCCACCCTGTTTCACAGGTACGCAGGAAGTTTTCACCAGAAAAATCCCTCTAAACAGTGGTGGATGCTTCTCACAGTTTGCTACAATCATGCCTTTGTAGGACATCCATTCAACATCACTATTAATCTAGGTAATGGGATAGTTGTAGGGGTGTTCATTAGATGCCTGGTATCCCCTCATGGTGATTTTTACTCTACCTCCATGTCATAGGAGAGCCACACCCATTCTCACTCATCCTAAACAAGTAAAACACTTGTCCATTTTACAAAGTAGACTTCATTATCTTTTTAATTTGCCTACATTAAAATTCACTTTTTCTGCCATAAAATTCTGAGTTTCATGGGTTTTGACTAAAGCATGATGTAAGGAACACACCATTATAATATCATGCAGAATAAAGGTTCATTGCCCTGAAATATCCCCTGTGTTTCACTTTTCAACCTTACTTCTCATGCAAACCTTGACAATATTTACCTTCTTTACAGTTTTGCATTATCCAGATAACACATCAATGAAATAGAACATTTTCAAACTGATGTCTTTTAATATGAAATATGCATTTCAGATTTATCTATATACATTTGTGGCTGGATAGCTCATTCTTTTTTATCGCTCTTTCTATCATCTGAGTACCATACTTTGTGCACTCATTCACCTATTGAAAGACATCTTGAGTGCTTCCAGTTTGGGGCAATTATAAACCAATCTGCCATAAACATTCATGTGCAGTTTTTTTGTGGATATAAGTTTTCAAATCAGTTTATAACTACCTAGAATGGTAGTTGCTTGATCATATGATAGACTATGCTTAGTTTTTTTTTTTTTTTTAAATGCCAGTTGTCTTCAATTTGAATGTCTTTGCATTTCCACCAGGTATGAATGAATCCCTGTTGCTTCCCATCCCCATTAGCAATTGGTATTGTCAGGACTTTTGATTTCAGCATCCTAGCGGGTGTCTAATGGAAGTTCAGTGTTATTTTAGTTTGCATTTTCCTAGCAACAGGTGATGCTGTGTATCTTTTCACGTGCTCTTTCCATTTTTATATCTTCTTGGGTGAAGTGTCTTTTCAAATCTTTTGCCAATTTTTTTGATTGAGTTGTTCGGCTACTTTTTGTTGAGTATTGAATTACTTACTCTGACTGCAAGTCCTTTAATGAGATTCGTATTTTGCAAAAAAATTTTTACTGCTTTGTGACTTAAAAGTGTCTTTAACAGAACGGAAGTTTTTATTTTAAATGGAGCCCATTCCTTTTTCAATTGAATTGTACTTATGTCTTTCTCAAAAATGAGTTGACTATATTATAAGGTATCTAGTTTGGGGGTTTTCATTTTGTTCTGTTGATCTATATGTCTATATGTTCACCAATACCACTTTGTCTCGGTCACTTTGGCCTTATAATAAGTCTTGAAATCAAGTACTGTGAGTCCTTCAGTTTTGCTCTTCTTCCTCAGCATTGTGTTGACTGGTCTAGAACTTTTTGTCTTCCTACATAATTGGAGTTAGTTTGTCGATCTCTATGAAAAAGTTTGAAGAGAATTTGTGATTACAGTCTATAGATAAAGTCAGAAGGAATCAACATCTTTACAGTAATCAGTCTTCCAATATGTGAACATGAAATATCTCTCCATTGATCTAAATCTTCTTTGATGTCATTCATTTTATCAGTGTTTTATAGTTTTCCACATATAGATTCTGTACATATTTTGCTTGATTTATATCTAAATATTTCAAATTTTGAGCTATTGTAAATGGTATTTTTAAATGTTAAATTCAAGTTGTTCATTGCTGGTATGTATGTATGAAATGGACTTTTTATTTATTAACCTTGAACCTTGCAAATGTTCTGTGCTCACTTCTTAGTTCCAAGAATTTTTTATGTTGATTCTTTTGGGTTCTCTAACTGTATAGTTATATCATCTGCTAAAAGAAATAGGTTTATTTTTTGTTCTCTAATCTGTATGCCTTTTATTTCTTGATTTTCTTGCATGATCTAGAATTTTTAATACAATGCTGAATAGGAGCGGTAAGAGTAGACACCTTGCCTTTTTCTTGAGCTTAAAAGGAAAAGTACCTCACCATGAAATATGATGTTAACAGTAGATTTTTAAATAAGTGTTGTTTATCAAGCTTTTTATTTGCTCAGAGTGCTTATGGGTATTGATTTTGTCACTTTTTATTTTCTTCCAGCTGACTTGATTACATGCTTTTTCTCCTCAGCTTATTGATATATTGGATTATATTTATTGATTTTTGAATGTCTAATCTGCTTTGCAAACCTGAAATAAAACCCAACTGTCCATGATTATACTTCCTTTGTAGATTTTTGAATTTAATTTGTAAACTTTTTTTAACTGTTTTGTTGGTGTGTTCATGAGAGATATAAATCTGTGGGTTTACTTTCTTCTAATGTCTTTGTTCTACTTTCAGTAATATTGGCTTCATAGAATGTCTTCTCAGGAGGTGTTTTCTCTGTTTCCATTTTCTTTATGAAATTGTGGAGAATTGGTACTACATCTTTCTTACAACTTTAGTAGAATTCACCAGTGACATCATTTGGCCTTTTTTTTTTTTTTTTTAATGGTTTGAAAGGATACTAGTAATTGACTCAATTACTTCAATAGATGTGGACTATTCAATTTATCTATTTCTCCTTGTATGAATTTTGGTAATTTGTGTATTTCCAGGAATTAACACACTTTATTTGTTATCAAATTTGTGGGAATAAAATTGTCTCTGGTATATCTAGGTTACCTTTTCATTGCCATGAAATCTCTTATTTCTGATATTGGTAATTTCTCTCTTCTCCCTTTTCCTCTTATCCTGATTGGAGTTTGATGAATCTTATTGATACCAAGGTTCTTAATGAATCTTACTGAAACTAGCTTTTGGTTTCCCTGATTTTCTCTATTGTTTTTCTGTTTCATTTATTTCTGCTCAGATATTTACTATTTCTTTTTTTTTCCATGTCTTTTAGGTTTAAAATATTCTCCCTTCTCTAGTTCCCTAATGGGAACAACTTTAAGCTGATTTTAGATCTTACTTCTTTTTCAGTGTATCCATTTCACGACATAGATTTCCCTCTGACTACTCACTGCATCTCACACACAGAAGTATAATAATGGTGTTTTTCTACATGATACAGGTATTCCTATCTTTGGAATTTATTTTTGAGGAAAAACCAAGGAAATTACAGAAGGAGTGGATGTGTCATGTATGTTCGTGTGTGTTAGTCACTCAGTCGAGTCCAACTCTTTTTGACCCCAGGAACTGTAGCCAACCAGGCTCCTCTGCCCATGGAATTCTCTAGCAAGAATACCGGAGTGGGTTACCATTCCTTTCTCCAGGGGGTCTTCCCCGCCCAGGGATCGAACCCGGTTTCTCACATTATAGGCAGATTCTTTACCCTCTGAGCCACAAGAGAAGACCAAATGTGTAATCACAGAAATTAAATATGACTTTTGTCTAAAATCAAGAAGACAAGAGGAAAGAAAGGAGGAATTGTATTTGGAAAAAGAGTGATCTGATTTTGGACATAAGTTTGAGATGCCTATTAGACATCCAAATCGAAATGCTTAATATACATTTAGATATCTGTAACTGTAACTCAAGAAAAAGAACTATATATGAAGCAGAATGAGCTCACTCAAAGAGTGTACTTACAGTGCTAAGTACTGTCCTTGAGAAACTCCAACATTTAGAGCTCAAATAGAGAGGAAGCAAGTAAGTGAGATTAAGAAAGGGTATAAGAAAGCTTTGGTACATATACACAATGGAGTATTACTCAGCCATTAAAAAGAATACATTTGAATCAGTTCTAATGAGGTGGATGAAACTGGAGCCTATTATACAGAGTGAAGTAAGCCAGAAAGAAAAATACCAATACAGTATACTAAAGCATATGTATGGAATTTAGAAAGATGGTAATGATAACCCTGTATGCGAGACAGCAAAAGAGACACAGATGTATAGAACAGTCTTTTGGACTCTGTGAGAGACAGAGAGCATGGGATGATTTGGGAGAATGGCATTGAAA
The DNA here is from genome assembly GCF_014754425.2 of Oryx dammah. NCBI lineage: Eukaryota > Metazoa > Chordata > Mammalia > Artiodactyla > Bovidae > Oryx > Oryx dammah. The sequence goes on along the minus strand of NW_024070213.1, from coordinate 18,743,044 downwards.
CATGTATAATATCATATATGAAACGAATTGCCAGTCCATGTTTGATGCATGATGATGGATGGTTGGGGCTGGTACACTGGGATGACCCAGAGGGATGGTACAGGGAGGGAGGAGGGAGCGGGGTTCAGGATGGGGAACACATGTATACCTGTGGTGGATTCATGCTGATGTATGGCAAAACCAATACAATATTGTAAAGTAATTAACCTCCAATTAAAATAAATAAATTTATATTTTAAAATAAATTAATTAATTTTAAAAAAGTAAAGGGTAGCTGAGGATGTCAGAGAAAAAAGAAAGAGATGTGTTCGGAAACACAGAGAAGAAAGTTTTTATTAAGCAAGAAGTGGCAAACTATGTCAAAGGATGCTGAGAGGTCAAGAAATACAGGGATAGTTAAATGGCCATTAACTTGGCAATGTGGAAGTCCCAAGTGATATTGATCAGAAATGATTTTGTGAAGACAAGAGAATGGAATGAGTTGAAAAGACAACAGAAAATGAAGAATTTGAGAGTGTGTAGTTAGCCAAATCTTTTGACAAATATAGTGAGAAGAAGGAAGGAATAATGGAATAATAGCTGGAGGAAGATATATGATCAAGGAAAATGATTTTATTTTAAATATGGTGGACCTTAGAGCATGGGGGGTTTTGTTCCTTTAGGTTGCTTTTTTTCTTTTTTTGGATGATGGAAATGAATCAGTGAAAAGATAAAAATGAATACTGCAAAAAAGGGTGGACAAGAAATTGCAAAAGTAATATTTTCAGAAAAATCAAGAGGAGATGGATTCTAGAGTACAAGTGGTGGGCTTGGCTTTTTACATGAGCAAAAATATTATTTCCACTGTAACAGAATAGAGATTATTCTATGCTTTGAATTCTAGACACACTTATTTTAATTTTGGCCAAGAGTTGTGTGCAAAGTTCTAAATTATTCTTTTCTACATCAAAGAAAAGTAACTATGGAAGGATAACATTTCCTGGCAGCTTACTTCCTCTCAAACAATGCTTATGGCATTTCTCTGAAGTATTTTGAAAACTGTAGTTCACCTACAATTTTATCAAATATGCTTTCCTGATTTGTTTGACATTTTGCACAAAAATAATAATTTAGATCAGCATGTGTGTTAAGTAGATATGAATCAGCAAACTAAGTGGTTGGAGCCAAGTGTATTGCCAAAAGAATTGCTATGAAAAAAGAGAAGGTTTGGAATTAAAGGAAGGATCCTTCAAGACTATTCTTCAAGGGGCTGTAAGGGATTAAGGGGGGAAAAGGGAGCAGAATATGGAAAAGAAGTGAAGAAAAAGGATAGTAGCTTTAAAGGAAAGGAAACCATAATATTATAGCAGTAGAATTTATGGTGTTAATTTAAAAAAGCAGAGTAAGAGCTAAAGGTTGACCCCAATATCATTCAGATTCCAATGTTACTCTTTGCGACCCCATGAACTATACAGTCCATGGAATTCTCCAGGCCAGAATACTGAAGTAGGTAGCTGTTTCCTACTACAGGGGGTCTTCCCAACCCAGGTCACCCGCATTGCAGGCAGGTTCTTTACCAGCTGAGGCACCAGGAAGCCCAAGAATACTGGAATGGGTAGCCTATTCCCTCCCCAGCAGATCTTCCTGACCCAGGAATCCACCCAGGATCTCCTGAGTTGCAGGTGGATACTTTACCAGCTGAGCTACTAGGGAAGCCCTGAAAGAAAGGAAATAATAATATTATAGCAATAGAATTTATGGTGTTAACTAAAAGAGCAGAGTAAAAAGCTACAGGTTGACTCCAATATCATTCAGTTACTGTATGAATTTTTATATCTTTTTACTTACTATATGAATATTAAAGTTATCTTTGTAAATATAAAGGATAACTTTCTCTTAATCTTTGAATTTAGATCATCTAGCAGAATACCAAACAAATGTAGCTTTAAAACATACACTAATGATAATAGCAAATGAAGCAACTGACAAACAACTAATCTCAAAAATATACAAGCAAGTCCTGCAATTCAATTCCAGAAAAATAAATGGTCCAATAAAAAAATGGGCCAAAGAACTAAATAGACATTTCTCCAAAGAAGACATACAAATGGGTAACAAACACATGACAAGATGCTCAACATCACTCATTATCTGCTGCTGCTAGGTCGCTTCACTCACGTCTGATTCTGTGCGACCCCATAGACAGCAGCCCACTAGGGTCCTCTGTCTCTGGGATTCTCCAGGCAAGAATAGTGGAGTGGGTTTCCATTTTCTTCTCCAAACCATGAAAGTGAAAATCAAAAGTGAAGTCGCTCAGTTGTGCCTGACCCTTAGCGACCCCGTGGACTGCAGCCTACCAGGCTCCTCCATCCATGGGATTTTCCAGGCAAGAGTACTGGAGTGGGGTGCCATTGCCTTCTCCTTCACTCACTCATTATCAGAGAAATGCAAATCAAAACCACAATGAGGTACCATTTCACGCCAGTCAGAACGGCTGCGATCCAAAAGTCTACAAGCAATAAATGCTGGAGAGGGTGTGGAGAAAAGGGAGCCCTCTTACACTAGGAGATCAGCCCTGGGATTTCTTTGGAAGGAATGATGCTAAAGTTGAAGCTCCAGTACTTTGGCCACCTCATGCGAAGAGTTGACTCATTGGAAAAGACTCTGATGCTGGGAGGGACTGGGGGCAGGAGGAGAAGGGGACGACCGAAGATGGCATGACGGACTCGATGGATGTGAGTCTGAGTGAACTCAGGGAGATGGTGATGGACAGGGAAGCCTGGAGTGCTGTGATTCATGGGGTCGTAGAGAGTCGGACACTACTGAGCAACTGAATTGAACTGAACTTACACTGTTGGTGGGAATGCAAACTAGTACAACCACTATGGAGAAAAGTGTGGAGATTCCTTAATCTGGAAATAGAACTGCCTTATGACCCAGCAATCCCACTGCTGGGCATACACACTGAGGAAACCAGAATTGAAAGAGACACGTGTACCCCAATGTTCATCACAGCACTGTTTATAATAGCCAGGACATGGAAGCAACCTAGATGTCCATCAGCAGATGAATGGATAAGAAAGCTGTGGTACATATACACAATGGAGTATTACTCAGCCATTAAAAAGAATACATTTGAATCATTTCTAATGAGGTGGATGAAACTGGAGCTGATTATACAGAGTGAAGTAAGCCAGAAAGAGAAACACCAATACAGTATACTAAAGCATATATATGGAATTTAGAAAGATGGTAACAATGACTCTATATGCGAGACAGCAAAAGAGACACAGATGTATAGAACAGTCTTTTGGACTCTGTGGGTGACAGAGAGCGTGGGATGATTTGGGAGAATGGCATTGAAACATGTATAATATCATATATGAAACAAATTGCCAGTCCAGGTTCGATGCATGATACTGGATGGTTGGGGCTGGTGCACTGGGATGACCCAGAGGGATGGTACAGGGAAGGAAGAAGGAGCAGGGTTCAGGATAGGGAACACGTGTATACCTGTGGTGGATTCATGTTGATGTATGGCAAAACCAATACAATATTGTAAAGTAAGTAACTTCCAATTAAAATAAATAAATTTATATTTTAAAAAAATACACTAATGGAGTTGACAAAGCCCAGGGAATGTAAAGAGCAATTTGTTATTTTAAATATATAAATGATTAGAGCTAAGAATGAAAAAGATGAGAGAGGTATTCACCTACTTGGAAATAGCAAAAATGAAGATTTTTATAATTTACTTAAATGACATTATTAAAATAATATTGCATACTTATAATATTATGGAGATGCCCCATCTCCTTCAACCATTTAAACCACTCTCTCAGGGCTATTATTCCCATTTTACAGGTGAAGAAACTGAGTGGCAAGGAGAATGAGCAACTTAATGTAGTGTTGGAGCTAGAATTTATATCCATGTTATCTGATGTAGTGTCTGGACCCTTCAAAATGTTCTTTCATAATTTCTATGTATACCTGTGGCTGATTCATGGCAAAAAAACAACAAAATTCTGTAAAGCAATTAACCTTCAATTAAAAAATAAATTAATTAAAACAATATTCCCAAAGATACTTATTCTACACCACCTAAATGTCTTTATTTAATTTTCCTTCATCCTACGAGAAACTTTACCAGTGAATATTTACATCTGAATAATCATCTTTTTTGATCACCTACTGTGAATCTGGTTCAACCAAGAACGACATTCTCCTGATTACATACAGATTACTGAGGAAGCAACATTGTGACAGGTAAAATAATCAAAAAGAGCATTAGAAAATTTAGGATGTCTAGGCAAAAGAGAGCAGAACAAAGTGGTCTTTATACAGCCATAGAACCATCGATTCATGTGATTGTTACTCTTCAGTTGCTAAGTCCAGTCCAACTCTTTGTAACCTCAGGGACTGCAGCATGACAGGCTTCTCTGTCCTTCACCATCTCCCAGAGTTTGCTCAGATTCATGTCCATTGAGTTAGTGATTCTATCTAACCATCTCACCCTCTGCCGCCCTCTTCTTTTGCCTTGGGTCTTTCCCAGCATCAGGGTCTTTTGCAATGATTCAGGTGGAGGCTAGACCAAAAGAGAAATACATTAGGTAGAGAATGATCCTCCATAACTGTCAAAAAAGAAAGGAACAATAAAGAAAAATACCGAAAATCAAGTGTAAATCATGTGTACACTATAACAAAAACTGAAGACAAGTAACACAGAAAACATTTGAAATGTATATGTCAATTAAGGAACCATAGTCTTAATATACAAGGGGTTCTTTCTAATCAGTTAAAAAAAATAGCAATATAAAACTAGAAGAAAACATGAGGTAACAATTTATGAGGAAAGGAAATATATTGTCAATAAGCATTTGCAAAAAATTCATATGTGTATAAATAAACAGTCCATCTGAGAGCATTAGCTGTCTCTCCATTTGTTTGTGAGAAAAGCACAGTTAATACAAAGTCAGAGTAAAAAAACAAAAAGAAAAAAAAACCTCACCAAGATATGTATCTAACCATATCAAATTATTTTATCAATTTCCAAATCTAACTTTATTTTTTCCTAAATAAATCATCTTAAAACGTACTAGAAATCCTCATTGTATAATTGAATACTAGATAAAGTACACTTGCATAAACTGATCTAAAAGAAAAACTAACATTTCATAATAAATGGTGGGGGAAGAGAGTTAAGTAGGCTTTATCTTGAAAAATAAAGTACAATACTATTGGAAAATAGTTTATTTTATATTTAAGATTTAAGCTACAATTGTATATATTCAATAATTTTTAGAATGGAAAGAATTAAGTGTTGAGGTTTTAGGAGGGCCATTATTTTTCAACCTGATTTTATAATAGCAGAGTAGCATAACTCTAGCTCTTATTTGAGTTTTACAACATAATCATATAATGTGTCACTTTTGCAGAAAAAAATAAAATACCTCTCTGATTTTATTTTTATTGAGTTCTCTTAATACTTCAATCTTCATTTCATTCTCCTTTGAAGCAGCTACTAATCTTAGTGTCCCTGTTGATTTTGTATATTTAAAGTATTAATTTGTATAATTCTGTTGTTCTCCCATTTTTCAGCAAATTTGCCTGTGATTTAAACAAATTTCTAATTTTATTTAAACAAATCTCAAAGCTCTCAGAAAATCTGAAATACTTTGAAAGCAAGATTATTTTGCATAGCACACTGTGTGCATTAAGTGTTAGCATCTGCCAGCTGGTGAAATACAGTCAACAACTTCCTTGATGTCATGACACAGGTGGAGGCTAATGCCAGGTGGGAAGAGCAGGTGCGTGGCAGCCAATTTTGCAAGTGTCAGCTCATCAGTGAATAATTTTGCTTCTATTGCTTTTGACATTTATTACTTTCTTATACAGCCTCATAACTGCAGTGATTCTGTGAATGAAAGTTTGGGGACATTCTATACAGTATGTTAAAACTGAAGATGCTTTGACATAACTCTTAAGTGATTCTCACAGCTTTAAGGTGATGCAGTCAAGACAGACATAATTATTTCCACTATATACTTGACTTAGAAAGGTTACAGAATTTGCTTGAATTCATAGAATAATTGAATAAGGTAACTGAAATTTGAACCTAATTCAGTTCTTGTGCTAAAGTCCTGTTTAATCCAATGTATTATACTGCCACCAAGGGGTACGAACTTTTATTAACATACATCTGTAAATAAACAGGTTATTTCCATTCTTATGAATTTGGGAATATTGACAATCTCTTTACTTGTCTATTAGCAAAGTAATTTTTTCCTGTGTACCAGGGATGCTCTTCTTTAACGTTCACATATTTCTGAATTTGTATGATTTTATGCTTTAGATACACAAGGAGAACTTAATTATATGAAAAGTTTAACATGTATAGTATTTATTTTATCCAAGGTATTGTATCCTAAAATTTATTAACCTATTATTATCATTCTTACTTTAATAGGAATAATAATCAAGATTTCCAGGAGAAATATTACTAACCTCAGATATGCTGATGACACCACCTTTACAGCAGAAAGTGAAGAGGGACTAAAGAGCCTCTTGATGAAGGTGAAAGAGGAAAGTGAGAAAACTGGCTTAAAACTCAACATTCAAAAAACTAAGGTCATGGCATCTGGTCCCATCACTTCATGGCGAATAGAGGGGGAAGCAATGGAAAGAGTGACAGACTTTCTTTTCTTGGGCTCCAAAATCACTGTAGATGGTGACTGCAGCCTTGAAATTAAAAGACGCTTGCTCCTTAGAAGGAAAGCTATGACTGATCTACACAGCATATTAAAAAGCAGAGACATTGCCAACAAAGGTCCATCTAGTCAAAGCTATGGTTTTTCCAGTAGTCTTGTATGGATGTGACAGTTGGACTATAAAGAAAGTTGAGCGCCGAAGAATTGATGCTTTTGAACTGTGGTGTTGGAGAAGACTCTTGAGAGTCCCTTGGACTGCAAGGAGATCCAACCAGTCCATCCTAAAGGAAATCAGTCTTGAATATTCATTGGAAGGACTGATGCTTAAGCTGAAACTCCAATACTTTGGTCACCTGCTGTGAAGAACTGACTCATCTGAAAAGATCTTCATGCTGGGAAAGATTGAAGGCGGCGGGGGTAGGGGAATGGGGTGGGGGAGAACGACAGAGGATGAGATGGTTGGATGGCATCACTGACTCAATGGACATGAGTTTGAGCAAGCTCTGGGAGTTGGTGACGGGCAGGAAGGCCTGGCGGGTTGCAGCCAAAAACAACAAAAGAGCAAATGGACTCAATATTGTAATAAATTCAATAAAGACCTTATAATCAAAAATATCTTAAAAAAAGAGAGACAGAACTTGAATACAGGAGAGCAATATCATGTGTGTACTCATTTTTTAATACTTTGCTGAAATCAGGTAAATACCCTTAAAGTAAATAACAACACATGTCTCAAAATGATAGAGACTTTTGGTGAAGAATGATTTGTCTACTCTTAGAATTTCTCAGTAAAATACTCCTGAATATATATGACTTATGGAAAGTCCAGTGTGTTAGTCACTCAGTCATGTCTGATTCTTTGCAACCCCATGGACCGTAGCCTGCCAGGCTCCTCTGTCCATGGAATTCTCCAGGCAAGAACACTGGAGTGGGTTGCCATGTCTTCCTCCAGGGGATCTTTTCAACCCAGAGATTGAACACAGGTATCCTGCAATACAGGCAGATTCTTTACTGTCTGACCCAGCTGAAAGTCCTGGAAAGTCCAGCATGGTGCCATAAATTAAAATTTAAATTGCATATGTGTCACAATATGTCAGAAATTTCTAGAGTTATGCAGTTGATGGGATATATTCATCAAGTTCCTTCATGACTGGCAGTTTTCCCACTTGAACCATGTCACACAGAGTTTGGGGAAGTGACCTAAAAGTAGTTTTTGAGCACTTCTAACCACAGTCTTTAAACTAGGCCTGGAGGATTGAAGGAGAAACTGCCCAGATGAAAAAAGCTTTGTTGACTTAGGAAATGGCATAAGGACAGTGCAGAAAGTCAGTGAAGAGCCCCTGCTTGAACTGAGGATTCCTTTGCACACTTGCTTCACCACAACTCTGAGATGGAATAAGTAAGTCATAGAATTCTCACAACTGAGTGTAGAAGACAGCTCATACCTCCATTTAGAGAGCTGGAATATAGATTTCAGCAAAAAGCCCCTTTGCTTGGGCTTGGTCTTGTCTGTGCTACCTGCCTCCTTCTCTGAACTGAATCCACAACTTATGGTCTTCTACTGGCCTCAAGAGGCTGCTCAAGTTTACCTGTGGAGAAGAGTAGCAACATTTGGTAACACCATCAGTAAAAATTTTCATATCACTACATGATCAAACTGTTCTCCAGTTTTATATTAAAGAAGGTTGACAGCTCTTTAATGAAAACATCCAAAAACTGAGGGCTCTCCTTTCCAATTTAATAGCATCCCATTTCGTAGCAAGATATAACTCAATTCAATGATGAGGAAACAGAAAAAAATATGCATTTTGTGAATACACTTTTCTGTGCAGATGACAAATAACATTATAAAAACAAAAAGAAGAGATATGTTACTCTGAAAAGTATGTATTTCAGCTAACCCCAAATTTGAAATTTTTGAGTGTTTGGAATACTTGAGATTAAAAAGAATAGACATCAAAAATTTCAAAGATAATGCTGAAAGGAATAACAAGTGAACACTCTCCTCAGATACTAAACATGTTTCAATATTTAAGCAAGTTTTCTATGTGAATCTGACATGAGATAGATAAATGAAACAAAAGAGATAATCTATAAATGTGTTATTTTATATTACTATTAAGTTTCTTTTAAAGATGATTAAATAAATTGATGGAGAATAAAGACGTTGCTCAGTGTCTTGAGTCAAATGGGTGAAAAATCTGTGAAATAAAATATTTTAATTTTTACTAAACACCAAAGTCATTTCTGGAGAAGGCAATGGCACCCAACTCCAGTACTCTTGCCTGGAAAATCCCATGGACAGAGGAGCCTGGTAGGCTGCAGTCCGTGGGGTCGCTAAGAGTCGGAAATGACTGAGCGACTTCACTTTCACTTTTCACTTTCATGCATTGGAGAAGGAAATGGCAACCCACTCCAGTGTTCTTGCCTGGAGAATCCCAGGGACGGGGGAGCCTGATGGGCTGCCGTCTATGGGGTCACACTGCCGTCTATGGGGTCACACAGAGTCAGATACGACTGAAGTGACTTAGCAGAAAGTCATTTCTGAATGAATGAAATCTATACATGGCTATAAATTTAAAAGGAATATTCTAGGAATACCAGTGCCTTATACTTGTCAAGGGAAAGGCTACCCACTCCAGTGTTCTGACCTGGAGAATTCCATGGACTGTATCGTCCATGGGGTGGCAAAGAGTCAGACAGAACTGAGCAACTTTCACTTTCACCGATGCCTTATAAGCTAAGAAAACATTAAAAAAAAAAAAAGTTGATGTATGGCAAAACCAATACAATATTGTAAAGTAATTAACCTCCAATGAAAATAAATAAATTTATATTTTTTAAAATTGCATAATAGAAAAATGGCTCACTTAACCTCAGTATATTGAACTATATAGATGAAAATAACTAAATTTTTAAATGGAACAAAAAGTATCAAGAATTTTCAGGACTATTGACAACGAATTAATACTTCAATTTTTTTTAATTTATTTGTCTACTTTTGGCTATGCTAGGTCTTCATTGCTGCAGGGGCTACTCTCTCATTGCAGTGCAGAGGCATCTCACTGTGGTGGCTTCTCTTGTGGAGCATGGGCTCTAGGGCAGGAGGGTTTCAGTAATTGCGGTTCCCACGCTGTAGAGCACAGGCTCAATAGTTGTGGCACATGGGCTTAGTTGCTCCGTGGCATATGGAATCTTCCTGGATTAGTGATTGAACCCTTGTTTCCTACAGGCAGATTCTTTACTGCTGAGCCAGCAGGGAAGCCCCAGTACATCAGTTATATAAAGAACTCAGGCAGGATATGAAGGGACCAGGGGATTCCCTGATAGCTCAGTTGGTAAAGAATCCACTGGTAATGCAGGAGACCCTGGTTCAACTCCTGGGTTGGGAAGATCCTCCAGAGAAGGGATAGGCTACCCACTCCAGCATTCTTGGGCTTCCCTTGTGGCTCAGCTGGTAAAGAATTTTCCTGCAACGTGGGAGACATGGGTTCAATCCCTGGTTTGGGAAGATCCCCTGGAGAATGGAAAGGCTACCCATGCCAGTACTCTGACCTGGAGAATTCCATGAACCGTGTAGTCCATGGTGTTGCAAAGTGTGGGGCACAACTGAGCAACTTTCACTTTCACTTCATTTTCTGTGATATCAGTGTTATAAATGTGTTAAGATTCATTTTGGCCAACCTGGATGCTCAGACAATTGCTCTTTTTGTTTACAACTCTTCCATGATCTCCCTCCCAAAGATTTATGTTTAAAGAGAAAGTTTCTCTGAGTTAAAAAAGATTTTCTTTTAATGTTAAATATTCTGTCCTTGCACATTATTCTTCTGCTTCTGGAACCTCAAAACAAAGTTTCTAAATAACACTTACAAACTGAAAAGAGAAAATTAACATCCCAATAGATTTATGGGAAAAAAGTAAAAACAGAAAAAAAGAATAAAATGGGAAATACAAATAATAATTCAATTGATGAGGTACAACTCAATTTTATTAATCAAAGACAATAAATCATACTCTCAGTGAAGTTATATCTACAATGTTCTATCAAATTAACATGAAAATGATGCTAAATTGTATCCTTTAACTGTTCTGAAATAGTTTGTGGTCATGTAAGTTGTTTTAAAAATAATTTGGCAATAACTAAAGTGATAACAAATCATTACTTATTGTTTAAGTAATAACTGACTATTAGTTACTTAGGATTTTAAATGTTTAAATAATTTGGCCAAGAAGTTATACTCTTAGGAATGTGTATCTTTGTAAAGATTTATTTGTTTATTGGCTGTGGTGGGCCTTTGATACTGCACCCAGACTTTCTTTAGTTGTGACGCGTGGGCTCAGTCATTGCAGCTCAAGGGCTCTATAGTGCTGGCTCAGTAGTTGTGGCACATGGGGTTATTTGCCCCACAGCATGTGGGATCACCCTGTACCAGGGATCAAACCAGCGTCCCCTGCATTGCCAGACAGATTTTTAACCACTTGACCACCAAGGAAGCCCAGGAATCTATAACTTTAAGAAATCATAAATATAAAAACAATTTGCACAGGTACATTTATTGTCTCAATAATTATAAAAATAAACACATGGAAATACTCTGTATCCAACAATAAGAGAATGATGAAGTAAACTATGGGAAATTCAATTGATAGAATATGATGCAATAAAATAAAATTATTGTTTCTGTTCAGACACTCAGTTGTGTCCAACTCTTTGAAACCCCATGGACTGCAACATGCCAGGCTTCCCTCTCCTTCACCATCTCCTGGAGCTTGCTCAAACTCATGTCCATTCAGTTGGAGATGCCATCCAACCATCTGATCATCTGTCATCCCCCTTTCCTCCTGCTTTCAATCTTTCCCTAACATCAGGGCCTTTTCTAATGAGTTGGCTTTTTGCCCCAGGTGGCCAAAGTATTGGAGCTTCAGTTTCAGCATCAGTCCTTCCAAAGAATATTCAGGATCAATTTCCTTCAGGATTGACTGGTTTGATCTCCTTGAAGAGCAAGGGACTCTCAAGAGTCTTCTCCACCACCACAGTTCAAAAGCATTAATTCTTAAGATAACTACCCACCCCCCACTGTAGAATGATGAAACTTAGAAATTAAAAATCAAATAATGTTGTGTCCAATTAGAAAATTATAAGATGGCCTTGGCTTTTTTGTCACTGTTTTGGAGATTTTCTTTCATTTTCTTTTGGTCACAGAGTGGCTTTGATGAGGTTGATGTCCTCTGATGTTCCCACCTCTCCAACAGAAAAATATCCAGTCCTGACTGTGACTGCCACGTCATCTCCTAGCAATGTCAAGGTCTAGCTATTCCTGTCAGCTGGGGGCAGCATTTCATACATTTCGAAGGCAGCTTTTGTCCTTCTCACAATAAGAGAAAACTAGCTCCAGGCGAACTGGACACCCACATCAAGAATCTGACTATCTGACTGGAAGATATAAAAGACTGTGTACAGGACATCTAACTTACTAAAAGTCTCTCAGCCAATATTTACAGAGACACTTTCCAATGAGATAATGTATGTCTTTGGTCAAGATTCCCTTTTCCCTAGAAAACACTGATTGACCACCAAATAAATTTTCTATCTTTTCTTACTTTCTCACTGGACTATCCTCCTTTCCTGCACATTTATTTTTTCCCTTAAATACTGAATGTTAGAGTAACATTCTTTTTCATGAAAAATTTCATATTTGACTAGTTTCAAAGGCTGTGACACTGTATTTTTCTTGCTTTTAATGTTTGAACCCTAGTAGATGAGGCTGATGTAGAGGCTTGTGCAGGATTCCTGGTGGGAATACTATTTATGATTATTCTAAAGAAAATGAAGTAAGTAGAAATCTAACAATATGTCTATAAGATGTGAGTCCTAATAATTACAAAATGGTAATAAGAGATGGGGCTTCCCTCGTAGCTCAGTAGTAAAGAATCTGCCTGCCAATGCAAGAGTCGCAGGTTCGATGCTTGGGTCAAGAAGATCCCCTGGAGAAGGAAGTGGAAACCCATTTTGGTATCCTTGCCGTGGATAGAAGAACCTGGTGGGCTGTAGTCTGTGGGGTCACAAAGAGCCAGACATTACTGAGCAGCTTAACAACAATAGCAATAAAAATATATAAGAAGACTTCAATAAAGAGATAGATCAAGTTCATGGAATTTTGTCAATAGTCTCCAGTAGCATGAGGTGGGCTCATGAAATATTTAACAGTTCTCTTGTACTTCAGGAGGCATGTGTCTTAATCATCTATTCATATATTTTATTTAAAGGAAAGTAACTTCTTTTGATTTGACAGGATGGGATTCTTTAGAATGGACTGTAATAAGGAAAAAAAATACATTTGAATATGTATTAGGTCAGATTTTTGAAATGTAAAAGAAATTTGTCACAGAAAGACTGTGACCTTTCCACTACAGAAAGGGTAAAAATTGAAGGCAAAGAAACTCCGAATGGTCATGGAAGAGCAGTTTTTAGAGTTATTGGAGGGATATAGATGTCTACAGGTTTCCAACTGATGCCATCATTAGTTTGCTTTTTCCTATTTTATTTTTTTTTAATATGAGAATGGGGAGGAAAATTAGTTGTTCAATGAATTAATGAGAGAGAAGGAGTTTACCCCGGTGAAAACAACACGTTTCTTCCCACTACTGTATTTTATTCATTTTGAGTAGGGTTAGGAGGAGTATTGACACCTTGAGCAGCTGTGGATGTCACATTGTCTTTTCTGCTTCCACAAGACAAGGTAAAAAACAAACTTGATTTGTCCTGGTAATTTGAAAACTTTGATCTAAAGTGTTGGTTCCAAAATATTGTTTCAACATCGTTTTTGCGTCTTCCAAATTTGGCACAAATGGACTTTGGAACCAGCATCTCTAAGTGACCTGGAAGTTGATTTCAGAAATGAGCCACTTTGCCATTAGTCATGCTCATGGCACTGTGCTCCTGAGACCCCATGACATTTCTGTTTAAATGAGTAGCCATTCTGAATCTGGATGTATACTCTCTTATAATTTCCTTTGAACGTCTTACTTGGGTTTGTAGTCTTGTCTATAAAATGAATGCTTTTTCATATAAGAAGCAGCTGGTATTTTTTATCAATTCAATTTAAAGGAGTCAAAAAATCGTTATTATACAGTGCATCTTGCCTTATGTCCTTTCTACTTGGAGTTGATTCCATTTTTTAATCCAGTACTAATGAAGCTGCTAGAATGTTTTCCTTGTAACAATTGAAACATCAGTTTTACATGTCTGATAGCTTGGTAGGCTGTCAACTTCATGACCACATGGTTATTTTCTCCAACATCCCTACACTGGTTTCTGTTCTCCTTGCTCCATTTGTCATTTTATCTTCTGTGTTAATTGAAAAGAAACAATTCATTTTATCATTTTCTTGGTTTGGTTTCAATAACTTCTATTTTCTTACACAGCCAACTGCCATCTTGTCATATCATAACATGTGTGCATTCTCTATCTATATTTCTAGTTTCTTGGTATTTTTCCCATGGAGTTTTGTAAGGACTCTCCAGTGTAATTGCCAAGGACTGAGTCAGATCATTTTGACATATATCTTACAAAGATACAAAGGGAATACCTTGTGGTATTGTGTCAGAGAATGTTTTCAGCCTCATTTAGGCTTTGCACTTAGCTTATTTTTAGCTACCTCTTAAAGCCTGGATAAGAGCTTATTCCAGATTTCAGCATGCAATGCTAAAATTGTATCAGTCATTTCTGGGCAATCAGAAACAGAAGTAGCACTTGTCATTGTGGACACTGGGCACCTTTCATGATTTGTTATCCCATAAGCCAAGGCAGACATCTGTGTTGGGTAACTTTTCAGGATAATTTGTTTCCAAGTCATCCACAGATTCTACAGACTGAAAGAGAATTCACATGGCTCTTCATTCATGAGTAGTATTTCAGAGGATGGAGATGATGCTTTTTGCTTTGTTCTTCTCAAAGATGAATTTTTTAAAAAAAGATGAATTTTCTAAGAATGTGGTATTGCTTCTGGGTTTTCTTTTCTTTGAAACTTTGTGATGACTGTATTTCCATGAGAAGTAAAGACAAAACATTTCTGAGGTTGGGGTGGACAAGGGTAGACAGTAAAAGTCAGAAAATCATTTTGAAATATGTCATTTTCAGTTTAACAAAGAATCTGTTAGATTGTTAAGAGTTACAGGGAATGAAAAAAAAAAAAGGCTTCTTTATAGATACAGAAATATCAAGCATTAGAAACCATCAATAGTATTCCAAACAACCACAGTAAAATATCCCTCATCAGTTCATTTAGCCTTCAATGAAAATGAAATGTCTGTCAATCAGTCATGTCTGACTCTTTGCAATCTGATGGACTGTAGCCTGCCAGGCTCCTCTGTTAATGGGATTTTCCAGGCAAGAATACTGAAGTGGGTTGCCATTCATTTCTCCAGGGAATCTTCCAAGGGATCAAACCAAGGTATTAATTATTCCACTGGACTTTTGATCAGCAGTTTCATGAAGTTGTTTCTTAATTAAAAAGAGTTCTGGAAATCTTGATCAACACACTAGAAAGATTTGAATATTATCCAAGTAAGCACATTAGAAGCCTGTCCCCAAAAGTCTATTGTTTGGAGGGGGAGTTTGGGGACTTTGAGGTGTCTGGTTCTGTGTTCTTCCATGGGGCTCAAAGGTGCTACTTCTTCAATTCTGGCCTCTAGCTGATTTCAGGCCCTTTGTATAAGCATCAGAATAAAACAGAACTGCCTGTAGATGGATGCTGCTGCTGCTAAGTTGCTGCAGTCATGTCCGACTCTGTGCAACCCCATAGACGGCAGCCCACCAGGCTCCCCCATCTCTGGGTTTCTCCAGGCAAGAACACTGGAGTGGGTTGCCATTTCCTTCTCCAATGCATGAAAGTGAAAAGTGAAAGTGAAGTTGCTCAGTCGTGTCTGACTCCTAGCGACCCCATGGACTGCAGCCTACCAGGCTCCTCCGTCCATGGGATTTTCCAGGCAAGAGTACTGGAGTGGGTTGCCATTGCCTTCTCCATAGATACATTTTTTTTGCTCATTTTACAACAGGTAGAATTGGAGTGGGGCTTCACAGGTGGTACAGTGGTAAAGACTCTGCCTGCCAATGCAGGAGATGTGGGTTCTATCTCTGGGTCAGGAAGATGCCCTGGAAAAGGAAATGACAACCCACTCCACTATTCTTGCCTGGGAAATCCTGTAAACAGAGGAGCCAGATGGGCTATAGTCCATGGGGTTGCAGAAGAGTCAGACACAACTTAGCGACTGAGCACACACAAAAAAATTGGACTACATGGAAGTTGAGTAGTTTGCCCAGGGTCACAGAAGCAATAAGCAAAGAGTCAAGAATTCCCACCAGAAAACCTGGTTCCTATACTATTATCCCAAACAACTAACTGTAAGATGTACCACTACCACCTCCTACACACACACACAGACACACACACACACACATGCTGGTGCTCTTGGCAAAGCCACTTATCTTCAGAGGAGCCTTCCCTGTCTTAATTGAAGCCCTCCCTCTGGCATTTTGAGGTGCTGTTGTCGATGTATCTGCCTCAAGTAAGCCCTGGGAGGCCCATGGTTTGAAGTTGTTCCAAATATGCCTGGAACAAATTTATCTCCAAGGCCAACCCTGTGAACACTGAGGGGCTGAGACAAGATCCCTGCTAGCCATGAGGTCCCCTTTGTACACATGAGAAGAAGTACTTCTTTGGTGGTGAACGTGCTTTTTAAAGTGTGTGTCATCTGTCCCTTCAGGGCTGAGACAGAGCCACCCCAACCCACGGAGATACAGAATCTCTCTGAGTTTTCTTATAATAGATCATGCCTACCACAGTTTTCTTCTATTATGGGTGCAGGGCACTTTTTAAATCCAACATTGTTTGCTTAAAAATTACCTTGTCCACTTCCAAAATTCCAATTGGAGTATTTGGCTTAGAGACAGATAGTGAGGTTTACAACTGGCAGAAGATCAACCATGCAGATTGAAAGATTTAATGATGCTGGGCATACAGGAGTGTCAACACGTCTTTACTGCTTGGAGGGATAGTAGGTTTTCAGTGCTTCCTGTAGAGAGGCCAATGTCTATCTCGTTGACCTTATTTTTCTGGTGAAAGGAGATTTCACAGAACTTTCAACAAAAAATACAACAGGTCAACTTCAGCTGGAAAGAGTGGTGGCTGTGGCTGGGGGCTGCTGTAGTTCAGTGCAGATCACAAGGTTCTCACACATTTGCAAGGCACTGTGAGGGCTTCCCCAACCGTAGCATTTTCTTATCAGAACTCAAGATGTGATCACACTTCCTCCAACCATCAGTCAGAAGGGAGGGTGAGGTTGATTTCATCCCACCAAGGGATACATCTGGCCAGAGAGAGGGTCAGAAGTTAGGGGAGGTCACCCGTGACTCTGACAGGAGGAGTTTTGGGGAAGTGGTAGAGAAAAAGAAGAACACCATACACAAACAAACAAAACCAGACATTCATGTGGGTTCAAGGAAGAGACTAAGAGGAGTAAGTCGAGAGGGGGTTATAGACAACTCTTTAGAAGACATATTTTGTAAAAAAAGAGTACCAAGATAGCTGAAAATTGTAATCATTACAGTGAAATTGTGGTTAAAGGTGTTTAACTCAAAGGGATCCTTAATTTTAGTTCCAGATGCTATTTTTTGTTAACTTATTTAGGAGTTAAATCAGATAGTTTGAAACCATTGACTGTTTTATTCTCACTAGAGAGCCAAGGTCCTAGGTAATGAGACAGGTGAGTTTGGATGGAATGGTCAATGACGGACCAGGAGCTGATGCAGGCACACAGGATCATTGGAAAGAGTGGGCCTGGGATTCAATCTTTGGCTCTGAGTGGCACCTGCCCATTGCCAGCAGTAGGTCTAGTTCTAGGGGGGAGATACCATGTGTCCTGAAATCAGACTGAGGAATTCAGACTACACCGAGGCCCTGCAGAAGGCACTGGGGATTAGAGCAGTGAGGAGCCAGAGGAAATGAGAGCAAGACCAGCTGGCTACTCCTGAACCAAGATCCTGAACAGAAAGAGGTAGAGCCAGCACCAGTGGGTGACGGAGAAGATGTAGTTGCTGATATCCAGGATCAGATCCATGTGTGATAGAGGAGGCATTGTTCCTGAGCAGATGGAACTGGAGTCCCTGAAGGCCCTTAACTGTCTTCTCTGGCTCTGCAAGCCCTGGGGCTTCATTCGTCAGACCCACCATTAGAAAACAAAGATGAAGATGAGGAGTGAGCCACAGCATGGAGCAACCACAGGTCTGTTCCCATGGACTTAGGGCCCAGAACACACAGAACTGATGAAGAGGAGAATGGCTGGAGTACATCTGTCTGCACCAGGGGTTCCTGCCTGGACTCAGAAGATTATCAATTGTCCAGTGGGAAGATGTGGTACAGTAGGTCCTCCAAGCTAGGCAGAATGGCCTGCCTGGAAGCGACCACCCTCAGAGTGGCCATATCTACCTGCATTCCAAACCAGAACCAGCACCGTACTGAATACATCTTGGTTGAAATGTCCATCTCCATCCTCCCTATAGATACAGCCTATGGACCATAGCCTGCCAGGCTCCTCTGTCCAAGGGATTCTCCATGCAAGAATACTGGAGTGGGTTGCAGTACCCTCCTCTAGGGAATCTTCCTGACGCAGGGATCAAACCAGAGTCTTTTTAAGTCTCTCATATGGCAGGCAGGTTCTTTATCACTTGCACCACCAAGGAAACCCATATATATGTATGTATGTCAATCCTAAACTCCCAATCTATCTCCCTCCTCTCCCTCTACTCTTTCCCCTGGTAATCATAAGTTTGTTCTCTAAGTTTTTATGTTTCTGTTTTGTAAATCAATTTATTTGTATCATTTTTTAGATTCCACATACGAGAAATATCATATGATATTTGTCTTTCTTTGCCTGATTTACTTTACTTAATATGATAATCTCTAGTTCCATCCATGCTGCTGCAAATGGCATTATTCATTCTTTCTAATGGCTGAGTAATATTCCATTGTATATATGTGCCATATCTTCCTAATGCACTCATCTGTTGATGGACATTTGGGTTGCTTCTACGAACATGGACTTAAGACAAATAGAAATACCTACTACTATACACCTCCAAAGGAAGGGATTCAAAATGACAAGATTTTTTGTTAAATACCTCTTCTTTACATTGTTTTTTCTCTTTTTTCCCAACTGTCATTTCCTGCTGTGTAGTCTTATGTTTCACCCTAGGCATATTTTCATCCCTTATTCTAATCTACCATTTATAGTTTGTGAACTACTCAAATAATCCAACCCATCAGAATTGTGCATAATGTAACTACATAACTGATTTTGAACCAGGATCAGAATGGTACACACTTCTGAATAGTACTTATTTTAAGAGCTTTATTCTGAGCACAATGTTTCAGCAGGTCTTTATAAAATTAATAAATTCTTTGATGGACTTAAGTATTATTCATATACTTGATTCTTAACTCTATTAATGAGGTTTTCCTCTCAGTTAAATTAATTAGCATAGTGATTAATTTTTGAGTTGTACTCTGTCTCCCATGATGAAATGCAGATCTCCTAATGTGTGAAAGCAGAGTATGTCAGGAGATTGCCCCTGTGGAAGACTCAGCCAATGCAGTTCTATAATTTCTCTGCTACAAACAAAGCTGCAAAGTACATTACTGAACAGGTGCTTATTCTGAGAATTTCTTTCCAGTAGAAAACTACAAGTTTATAAAACATGCACATTCTTCAACTTCATTAGATATTGACAAATTTTTCTTAGAAGAAATTGTAGCAACTTATATTTTCATTAGCCAATAATGAGAATTCTAGAAAATTATTTGTCAGTGACACCTCAAAAACTGGGCTTCTCTGGTAACTCAACAGTAAAGAATCTGCCTGCCAGCCCAGGAGAGGCAGAGTGGATCCCTGGAGAAGATCTCCTGGAGAAGGAAATAACAACCCACCCCATCATTCTTGCCCGGGAAATCCCATGGACAGAGGATCCTGGTGGGCTACAGTCCATGAGGTCTCAAAAGTGTTGGACATGACTTAACAACTAAACAGCAACAACCTCAAAGATTGCCTATCTTTTTATTTCACTTATTTCTTATGGGATGCTTATTAAATGTTTTCTGGCATCTTCTCATTCTATCTTCCAACTTTTTTAAATGTCTCACATTTTTAAAATCTCTTTATTATCCTCAGCTTTAAGTTGCAGTACTTTAATTACCCCTTCAGTTCAATTAGCTATTTATTTGATTTATTAAAGAGTTAATAGATTGTTCATTTCTAAAAGTTCCATTTAGTTATTTTAAAAATGTGAAGTCAAGGTGTCACAGCTGGAGTCTGGTCCAGGAATTAAGCCCTTGAATTCTCCTTGAAAAAAAAAAAAAAAGTTCTGCTTTTGTTTCCTTTATTTTGTAATATATTCTTTCAGGTCATTCCTTACATAATATTGGGTCCTTCTGATTTGAATCTTCCTGTTTGTTGCTTCATTTGACTCTCTTAAACAATATATATATTTAAAATTTCTATTGTGAAATCACCTCAAACGTGGATTTTCCCACATTGCAGAAGTGCCACTCTGGAGGAGTTTTTTTTTTTTAATTTTAAAATAAAATTGGAATGCAGTAATACCTCTACATACAGACAAGTTCTGTTCTGAGAGCATATTCATAAGAATAATTTGTTCAGAAGTCAAAAAAAGTTAGCATAGGCACCCAACAAACATAAGTGGCTATATGATGCTGAACTGTAATGGGTGTATAATATTTTTCAGACAAATAATACATAAAAAACAAGGCTGGTGCACTGAGACGACACAGAGGGATGGTACGGGGAGGGAGGAGGGAGGGGGGTTCAGGATGGAGAACACGTGTATACCTGTGGCAGATTCATGTTGATGTATGGCAAAACCAATACAATATTGTAAAGCAATTAACCTCCAATTAAAATAAATAAATTTATATTAATAAATAAATCATAAAGCAAAAAAAAATTAAGAAAATAATCTTAGTCTTATAGAACATTACCTTGAAAAGTTTAGTAGTACAGTACAACAGCTGGCATAGAAGGGCTGGCATCAAGTGAAACCAGGCAAGAAGTGTTACTGGCTGGAGTGGGGAGAGGAGGTGGGAAACGGTAGAGCTGAAGGATTGCCAGCAATAGGAGATGGAGGGCAAACTGCAGCTTCACGAACACCTGGCGTTCATGGTACAAGTTCTGGTTCCTTGCTGGATTCAATTCTCTCTTCCCTCTTAAAAAAAAAAAAAAACAGTTCGGTGGTGTCTGGGTAGTAATTCTTTTATCATAGATGATATGGTAGCACTTTATTTCCTTCTGAATGGCTGCTACAAACTTCATGTCCCCTTCTACATTTGGGTCCATGCTAATAAAAACTAACAGTGCTTCCTCAAATAAAGAAAAACCTCTTCCCATTTTCTGTGTCATGAATCTCTTAATTTCTTAAGTTACTTCTTCTTCTTGTCTCTCTTCATCCTTACTCCGGGCCTCTGGTTTTATCAGGTCTTCAGTGCGTGTTCACATCTTTGAAAGTTCACAATTTAAAAGTTGGTATGCAGGGGAGTTACTGTAATGTAAAATTAGATCTTTTAAACCGAACAATTTAGTGGTATGAAGTATATCCACTTATACAACCACCATCTCTGTCTATTTCCCAAACGTTTTAATCACCTCAAGAAGAAACCTCATACCCATTAAGAAGTTGCTTCCTATTCTCCACCAGGACATCCAGCCCCTGTCAAATCCCCATCTGTTTTGTGTCTACTGCTTTGCCTATTCTGGATATTTCATACACGTAGAATCATATGATGTGTGACCACATATGAGAAAAAGCAAATACCTGAATAAGGACTAAAACAAATCTAAGTGAGATTAAAATTTGTCTAATGAATTAACTTTTATTAATAACCACATATTTTCTGTTAAAAAATTCTACAGATACAAAAACAGATACTTTAATTAAAACATGAGCAGAGGAGCTGAATAGACATTTTTCTAAAGAAGATATACAGATGGCCAACAGACACATGAAAAGACATTCTACATCACTAATCATCAGAGGAAAATTTCAAAAGCACCATGAAATACTGTCTCATAGTTGTTAGAATGGCCATTATCAAAAAGACAAGAGACAAGTATTGGCAAGAATGTGTAGAAAAGGGAACCCTTGCGCACTGTTTGTAAAAGTGTAAATTGGTACAACCACTGTGGAAAACAGTATGGAGTTTCCACAAAAAGATATAAAATAGAACAATCATATGACCAAGTAAGTTCCTCAATGTCTTGTAGCTCTTTCCATGACAGCATTACAGTTTAACTTTAATGCTGCATATTATTTTCACTTTATGGAAGTATCACTTTTTATTTAGCAGCACTTCTATTGATGTAGATTATGTTTTTTGTAGTTTGAAATTTTATACAGTTAAATGCATAATGAATATGAATAAATCTAACAAATAAGCATATAAATAGATAAATTTTTAAAAGATAAGTTGTTTAATGTTATGACTTTAGAAAGAGCTAAGCATTCTTTCCAATGTTTCCAGCGAGCCTCTATCAAACACCTATGCTTTCAAATCATCCAGCCAAAGAAGCAAAGGAAATAGAGAACACATGTTGCATTCTTGCTGTCTCCTATCCCCTTTAGTAAGTTTTCTTGGTAGGGAAATAATTCCCCATAACAGTTAGGGTTCTCCAAACAAAAGTGATAGTATGTGTATGAGATTTACTTTGAAGAATGGTTCATGTGATTACAAAGGCTGGTAAATTTAAAATCAGCAGGGAAGGTCAACGGACTGGAGACTCAGGGAAGGGTCAGAGTTGCAGTTCAAGTCCGAAGACTGTCAAAATGAAGTAAGAGTTGATATTTCAGTTCAAGCTCAAAGACCATCTGCTGCCAGAATTTCCTCTTGCTTGGAAGTAGTCAGTCTTTGTTTTATTAAGGCCTTCAACTGATTGGATGAGACCCATCCACATTACTGAGGGCAATCTTTACTCAGTCTCCACTGATTTAAATCTCATCTTAAAAAGTCCTTACAAAACTATCCAAAACAATGCTTGACCAAATACATTTGATTTAAATATATTTGGCTGAGCCAAGTTGACACTAATTTAAGCATCACACTCTGTAATAGTGATGGGTCTTCTCACTTCAACAGAGTAGAAAACATAAGTCAAATTCCTTGCCATGAATCATAGCGCTTTCTCCAATTTGAAAAGCAATGGAAGAAGAAAGAAGCCCCAGGTTGAGGCCTCAAGTGACAGACATGTGCAAGTATACACAGAATGCCTCAAGAAGACAGCTGGGTAAAACCCAACACACATTGTCTCTTTTGCTTTGTGTGACAAAAGGGGTTCACTAAAAAAACAATAATTACAACAGACTTTCAGCTGACAATCAGGATTATAAACCTAGAAATCTGAAAAAATTGAAAACACTGAATTTCAAGGAAAGTAGCACTGAATTTCAAGAACAGAAGAATTGGTGCTTTTGAACTGTGCTGTTGGAGAAGATTCTTGAGAATCTCTTGGACTGTAAGGAGATCAAACCAGTCAATTCTAAGGAAAGCAATCCTGAATATTCATTGGAAGGACTGATGCTGAAGCTGAAGCTCCAATACTTTAGCCACCTGATGTGAAGAGCCAACTCATTAGAAAAGACCTGTTGCTGTGAAACATTGAAAGCAGGAGGGGAAGGGGGTGACAGAGGAAGAGATGGTTGTTGGCATCACCAACTCAATGGGCATGATTTTGAGCAAGCTCTGAGAGAAGTGAAGTACAGGAAAGCCTGGCATGCTGCAGTCCATGGGATCACAAAGAGTCGGACACAACTGAGGGACTGAACAATAAAAACAAATGGAAGAAAGATTGAAAACAGGAGCTAAACAGTGTCTTTACTTAGAAACATTATCAGAAACATCTTTATTTATTTGTCAGTGTATAAGAATGGAAATAGAAATTAGCAAGAGGTTCCCTTTTCTCCACACCCTCTCCAGAATTTATTGTTTGTAGACTTTTTGATGATGACCATTCTGACCGGTGTGCGGTGATATCTCATTGTAGTTTTGATTTGCATTTCTCTAATAATGAGTGATGTTGAGTAGCTTTTCATGTGTTCGTTAGCCATCTGTATGTCTTCTTCAGAGAAATGTCTGTTTAGGTTTTTTTCCCACTTTTTAATTGGGTTGTTTGTTTTTCTGGTATTGACCTGTATGAGCTGCTTATATACTCTGGAAATAAATGTTGATCCTTTGTCAGTTCCTTCATTTGCTATTATTTTCTCCTCTTCTGAGGCCTGTCTTTTCACTTTGTTTATAGTTTCCTGACAGACGAATGGATAAAGAAGCACATATATAATGGAATATTACTCAGCCATAAAAAGGAATGCATTTGAGTCAGTTCTAATGAGGTGGATGAACCTAGAGCCTATTATACAGAGGGAAGTAAATCAGAAAGAGAAAAACAACTACCATAC
Source organism: Oryx dammah (assembly GCF_014754425.2). Classification (NCBI taxonomy): domain Eukaryota; kingdom Metazoa; phylum Chordata; class Mammalia; order Artiodactyla; family Bovidae; genus Oryx; species Oryx dammah. The sequence continues at coordinate 18,718,843 of NW_024070213.1, read as the reverse complement.
ACTAATACATATATATGGAATCTAGAAAGATGGTATTGATGAAATTGTTTGAAGGGCAGCAATGGAGACACAGACATAGAGAACAGACTATGGACATGGTGTTTGGGAGAGGAAAGAGAGGGTGGGATGTATTGAGAGAGTAACATGGAAGTGTATATTACCATATGTAAAATAGACAGGCAATGGGAATTTTCTGTATGACTCAGGGAATTCAAACCAAAGCTCTGTAACAACCTAGAGGGGTGGGACAGGGAGGGAGGTGAGAGGGAGGTTCAAGAGGGTGGGGACATATGTATACCTATGGTTGATTCATGTTGATATTTGGCAGAAACCAACACAATTCTGCAAAGCAATTATCCTTCAATTTAAAAATAAGTAAATGTTTTAAAAAATTAGCAATTTACTCTGTATCTTATTTGTGTGTCTGAAAATCAGTTAGAGAGCTTTACTTCCTCATCTGGGCATATACATTTTGTTTTTTAACAAATCCACTTCCTCCCAGTAGTGCCTGGCACTACTGGCCCCCTTGTCGTTCAAATAGGCACATTTGCCCCTCCTTATATTGGAAAACTGCAATGATTGAAGCAGAGTCAATTGGCTGGCCACTGGATACTTTCTCGAGAGTGGAGAGAATAGAGATGGGAAAATAAGCAAACGTTAATTCAGCCTTTAAATATAAGATGCATTACACATGGGGCTTCACTGGTGGCCCAGCGGTTAAGAGTTTACCTGGCAATGCCGGAGATGCAGGGTCAATCCCTGGGTAGGGAATGAAGATCCCACATGCCTCAGGCCAACTATGCTCACACTCTGCATCTACTGAATCTGTGCACCTCAACTAGAGAGCCTGTATCTTGCAAACCACAGAGCCCATGTGCTCTGGAGCCCACACAAGCAGGAAGAAGTCTGTGTCCACAGCGAAAATCCCACATGCTGCAATTAAGATCCAATGCAGCCAAAAATAAATAAAAATTTAAAAATTTAAGTTTATTAAACAAGACACACAAATCGTCTCTTTAATATTAGTGACTATCCTGTAAGATATGTATTATTATCTTTTTTATAACCAATTAGAAACTGAATTCCCCAAAGTGTCATTAAAAACTAAAACTAAGATTCATACCTAACGATGAAACTATAGAGACAGGGCTATATCTATCTTCTTTACTCTGGGAAAGAGAAGAGTGAAGAAATCTTGCTGTGTTGCAGGTCATTTTTTATGTTCATAGACTTAGATTTTCTCCTGGCCTATACATTTACCACTAACTAGTTGATGGGCTTTAATAATCTGGACATATAATAAATCAATCATAGGGACAGTGAATCAAATCTGTCTTACATCTGTAACCATAGTGTTTTTTCAACTACATCCAAAGCGCTCATGGAAATTGTCTTCAGACACGTGTTTTCTGTCCAGAGTTTCAGCAGTATTCTATTTCCTTAAATAACTGAAGACTTCAGCAGCTTTTTCTAAGCTTTTTCCTTTAAAAATTGATGATCTCAATAGCTTCTTCTTATGTTTCATTATAGTCTTCTTACTTCCCTATATTTCTAGTCCTAAAAATTCAGTGTTTTCAGCTGAATTTCAACAGCATGACACAAACATTTGGGTCAGCATTTAGACTCTAAGTTTCTCCTTTTGCTGGTTAAAATAGTGATAGTCTAATATGGTTTGCTAATTATTGAGACATGCTAGTTCTTAAGAAATATAATACTTTTCTTTTCTATAGTAATGATCCCTTTTCAACAACTCACTAGTTAATAATGTATTTGAATCTTACAACACTTTAAGAATTAGACAGACTAAATATTACTATCTCAGTATTGTAAAGGAAGAGATAAAGGTTAATTTTAAGTACTCATCAAGTATCAGGCTTCCCAAGTGGTGCTAGTGATAAAGAACGTGTCTGCCAATGCAGGTAGAAAGAAGATACGGTTCAATCCCTGGGTCAGGAAGATCCCCTGGAGAAGGGCATAGCAACCCATTCCAGTACTCCTGCCAGGAGAATCCCATGGACAAAGAAACCTGGTGGGCTACAGTCCATAGGGTCACAGAGAGTTGTACATGAATGAAACAACATAGCATGCACACATACAAGTATCCACCATGTGTTAGGCAGTGCAGATACCACGGTGTATAAGTTCTAATTATTAAAATTTGCCATCTGTCCAAGGTCAAAGAGCTAATGATAAGATCTAGTTTTCAAAACCTACCAATGTCCAGTCCAGGGCCCTTCAGTTCAGTTCAGTCGCTCAGTTGTGTTCGACTCTTTGTAACCCCATGGACTGCAGCACACCAGGCCTCCCTGTCCATCACCAACTCCTGGAGTTTACTCAAACTCATGTCCGTTCAGTCAGTGCTACCATCCAACCATCTCATCCTCTGTCATTCCCTTCTCCTCCTGCCTTTGATCTTGCCCAGATCGGGGTTTTTCCAAATGAGTCAGTTCTTCTTTCAGGTGGACAAAATGTTAGAGTTTCAGCTTCAACATCAGTACTTCCAATGAATATTCAGGACTGATTTCTTTAGGATTGACTGGCTTGGCCTCCTTGCTGTCCAAGGGACTCTCAAGAGTCTTCCCCAACACCACAGTTCAAAAGCATCAATTCTTTTTTTTTTGTTTCTTTGTTTTCTTTTTTCTTTTTTTAAAATTTACTTATTTTAATTGGAGGTTAATTACTTTACAATATTGTATTGGTTTTGCCATACATCAGCATGAATCCACCACAAATGTACATATGTTCCCCATCCTGAACCCCCTCTCCCCCCTCCCTCCCCGTACCATCCCTCTGGGTCATCTCAGTGCACCAGCCCCAAGCATCCAGTATCATGCATCGAACCTGGACTGGCGATTCGTTTCATATATGATATTACACGTGTTTCAATGCTATTCTCCCAAATCATCCCACCCTCTCCCTCTCCCACAGAGTCCAAAAGACTGTTCTATACATCTGTGTCTCTTTTGCTGTCTCATATACAGGGTTATCATTACCATCTTTCTAAATTCTGTATATATGCATTAGTACAGTGTTCAGCTTTCTTTATAGTCCAACTCTCACATCCATACGTGACTACTGGAAAAGCCAGAGCCTTAGACAGAACTTTGTTGGCAAAGTAATGTCTCTGCTTTTGAATATGCTGTCTAGGTTGGTCATAACTTTCCTTCCAAGGAGCAAGTGTCTTTTAATTCATGGCTGCAATCATCATCTGCAGTGATTTTGGAGCCCCCCAAAATAAAATCAGCCACCGTTTCCACTGTTTCCCCATCTATTTGCCATGAAATGATGGGACTGGATGCTATGATCTTAGTTTTCTGAATGTTGAGCTTTAAGCCAACTTTTTCACTGTCCTCTTTCACTTTCATCAAGAGGTTCTTTAGTTCTTCTTCCCTTTCTGCCATAAGGGTGGTATCATCTGCATATCTGAGGTTATTGATATTTCTCTGAGCAATCTTGATTTAGCTTGTGCTTCATCCAGCCCAGCGCTTCTCATGATATACTCTGTATATAAGTTAAATAAGCAGGGTGGCAATATACAGCCTTAATGTACTCCTTTTCCTATTTGGAACCAGTCTGTTGTTCCATGTTTAGTTCTAACTGTTGCTTCCTGACCTACATTTAGGTTTCTCAAGAGGCAGGTCAGGTGGTCTGGTATTCCCATCTGTTTCAGAATTTTCCACAGTTTACTGTGATCCACATAGTCAAAGGCTTTGGCATAGTCAATAAAGCAGAAATAGATGGGGTTTTTTTTGTTTGTTTGTTTGTTTGGAACTCTCTTGCTTGTTCAGTGACTCAGCAGATGTTGGCAATTTAATGTCTGTTTACTCTGCCTTTTCTAAAACCAGCTTGAACATCTGGAATTTCACAGTTCACATATTGCTGAAGCCTAGCTTGGAGAATTTTGAGCATCACTTTACTAGTGTGTGAGATGAGTGCAATTGTCCAGTAGTTTGAGCATTCTTTGGCATTGCCTTTCTTTGGTATTGGAGTGAAAATGGACCTTTCCAGTCCTGTGGCTACTGCTGAGGTTTCCAAATTTGCTAGCATATTGAGTGAAGCACTTTCACAGCATCATCTTTTAGGATTTGAAATAGCTCACATCCACTAGCTTTGTTTGCAATTCCTGAAACAGTATCCAGGTAACTTACTATCAGCCAATCAGAGAACAGTGTAGGAGCTGATCATGCACCCTGCAACCTCTTTCTGTATCTTCTCTGAAAATATCTTCTCTGAAAGTGTCTTCTCTGAAAGCATCTTCTCAGAAAGTGTTTTCTCTGAAAGTGTCTTCTGTGTCTTCTCTGAAAGGGGTCAGGAAGTTCAAGTTTGAGCATCAGTTTCTCATTCTCCTTGCTCGATGTTTTGTAGTCTACACTACTTTCCTTCACCACAAGGTGATGTCAGTAGGTTGGCTTTGCTGTGCATCAGATGAGTAGACCCAAGTTCAATTCAGTAACACAAGGCCTTTACAGTAGTCTAATAGTCTTGTGAAATATTAAAAGTACCATCTGATCCGCTCTTATTCACACTGCATGTGTATTGTTGAAGTAAAATAAAGTCTTTAACTCTGTCTCTGACGGAGTAGAGAATACTACAGATAACAAATGACAAACATATTGGCCAAATCCAAACACATCTTTCCTTTTCATATTTGTTTTTGAAAAATTCAAGTTTTGCTAGAGAAAGTAATGAGTAATCACTCTGCTCCAGATTTCTGTCCAGAGATGACTCTGAGAAAATATCACATTGAGAAATCTTTGATAGCTAACCATGAGGATGACCATAATGAGTTAAATATTACTTCTATTTATTAAATATGTAAGCGACTTAGCAGCAGCAGCAACTTTATATTATTTCTACTAAAAAAGATAATGGGGGTGGTGATATTGCTTATGGTAATAAAAATAGCATAAAATAGTTTTGGAGGCTTTATTTTTATTCAGGGTGGTATCATCTATTGTGTGGATCAAAATAAACTATGGAAAATTCTGAAAGAGATGGGAATACTAGACCACCTGACCTGCCTCTTGAGAAATCTGTATGCAGGTCAGGAAGCAACAGTTAGAAGTGAACATGGAGCAACAGACTGGTTCCAAATAGGAAAAGGAGTACATTAAAGCTGTATATTGTTACCCTGTTTATTTAACTTATATGTAGAGTACATCATGAGAAGCGCTGGGATGGAAGAAGCACAAACTGGAATCAAGATTGCTGGGAGAAATATCAGTAACCTCAGATATGCAGATACCACACTTATGGCAGAAAGTGAAGGGGAACTAAAAAGCCTCTTGATGAAAGTGAAAGAGGAGAATGAAAAAGTTGGCTTAAAGCTCAACATTCAGAAAACTGAGAGCATGGTATCTGGTCCCATCATTTCCTGGCAAATAGATGGGGAAACAGCGGAAACAGTGGCTGACTTTATTTTGGGGGGCTCCAAAATCACTGCAGATGATGATTGCAGCCATGAAATTAAAAGACCATTACTCCTTGGAAGGAAAGTTATGACCAACCTAGACAGCATATTCAAAAGCAGAGAGATTACTTTGCCAACAAAGGTCCATCTAGTCAAGGCTATGGTTTTTCCAGTAGTCATGTATGGATGTGAGAGTTGGACTGTGAAGAAGGCTGAGCACTGAAGAATTGATGCTTTTGAACTGTGGTGTTGGAGAAGACTCTTGAGGGTCCCTTGAACTGCAAGGAGATCCAACCAGTCCATTCTAAAGGAGATCAGTCCTGGGTGTTCTTTGGAAGGACTAATGCTAAAGCTGAAACTCCAGTACTTTGGCCACCTCATGCGAAGTTGACTCACTGGAAAAGACCCTTATGCTGGGAGGGATTGGAGGCAGGAGGAGAAGGGGATGACAGAGGATGAGATGGCTGGATGGCATCACTGACTCAATGGGTGTGAGTTTGAGTGAACTCTGGGAGTTGGTGATGGACAGGGAGGCCTGCCGTGCTGCAATTCATGGGGTTGCAAAGAGTCAGACACAACTGAGCGACTGAACTGAACTGAATCACTGCAAACACATGAAGTATATAATCATTTAATTAAATTTTAATACACTAAATTTACAAATTTATTCCATTACCTTTTTATGCTAAAGCTAAGTATAGACTCTGTAACCCTTGTCTACTAGTGGCCTTTTATAAAAAAAATAGATTTTTTTTCAATTCTAAAATTGCAAAATCTCCTACTGACACCAAAGGGCAGAGTCACAGATTTCAAAGTTTATGGTGTAACTGAACGAAAGCAAAAGTCACAGATACTATTAGGAAGTTGTTTTGCATGACATATCTTGCTGAGGTTGTCCCATATGTCCTACTCTACATAAGAAATTTGAGACACAAATAAGCAACAGTATAGTCTACACAGGATTAGACAGTTAGCTCCTTGAAAATCAGCCATAATGGTTTTACAGACTATGCCAAAGAAAGCCAAAGAAAAAAAATGACAAAAATTGTCTTTTAAGTGTATTATTAGATGTCAGGCATTGTCTGTGGCAGACTTCCCAAGTGCCTCGTTAGTAAAGACTCCACCTGCAATGCAGGAGATGTGGGCCTGGCCCCTGAGTCAGGAAGATCTCCTGGAGAAAGAAATGGCAACCCACTCCAGTAATCTTCCGTGAGAAATCCCATAGAGAGAGAAGTCTGGTGAGCTATAGTCCATGGAGTCACAAAAGAGTCAGACACAAAAACAACAGCAACATTATCTATATACTTTATTTATAATAGCTTATTTATCCTCAAAACAACCCTATGGAGTCTACTTATCATGCTCATTTCACAAAGAAATTAGGAATAAGAGTTTAATTAATTTTCTCAAAATTCCACAGTTCACACTTTAACTGAGTGGTAAAGTGTACATATGGCTAAATACTGGATTACAATCTTTTTCTAACTCTAGATGGGAAAAAAATGACTGAACACGTAACACAGTATGGTCAGAGAAACTGAAAACTAAAGTACAGATTTTTTAAATTGTATTAAAAAGGATAAAATATTAGATACTTTTTCAATTGGTGATCATTTATTGAATGTTTAGTCTGTGCTAGGGACTAGGCTAGAGACTAAGGATATAGAAAAATATAATACTTTTCCCTCAAATTGCTTATAGCAAGCATAATAAGCTCAAAGATAAATAGAAAATTACACTATCAGGTAACAAATGCTATGATAACTCAGAGGCTGCAACTAATATTCATTAATTTTTTTTCTGAAATATAGAAGTACTTTATAAATTTGTTGGAAAATAAATTTGCTTTGCTAAGTCACTTGAGTCGTGTCCAACTCTGTTACCCCATAGACGGCAGCCCAACTGGCTCCCCCATCCCTGGGATTCTCCAGGCAAGAACACTGGAGTGGGTTGCCATTTCCTTCTCCAATGCATCAAAGTGAAAAGTGAAAGTGAAGTCACTCCGTCTTGGGAAGCAAATTCTAGTGCATTTACAATAACAAGCCCAAAATATTTTCTATGTTGTATATGAACTATATGGCTTTGGGCCAATTTTTGCCATTCCTGATTTTCATCAGATTTCATTATTCTTTGGATTCACATAATTTTAGAAAATTTTGACTTTTTTAGCAATATGCCAATAGCTTCAGTACTGTGTTTTAACTAAAAACAATTTGAGTTTCCTGACCAGTAATAATATTCACTACATACTTAATTGTAGTGAATGGACTCAATGGACATGAGTTTGAATAGATTCTGGAAGCTGGTGATAGACAGGGAGGCCTGGCGTGCTGCAGTTCATGGGGTCGCAAAGAGTCGGACACGACTGAGTGACTGAACTGAACCGAACATACTTAATTAGGCTTCCCAGGTGGTGCTAGTGGTAAAGAACCTATCTTCTATTGTCCAACCTCATTCATATACAAATTCATTTAATCATTACAACAACAATGACTAACCTGAAGCACAGAGTAGTTATTAGAGCTGTCCAAGGTAACAGGGCATCACAAGCAAAAGAGCTGAAATTCAAGCCGAGGCAATGTAAATCTAGAATCTACACTCAAATCTGTGTTCTCAAACTCTGTACTCTCTCATTTATAATTTACCTGGCAACTTAGTGACCTAAGAAGAATTTGATAAAGGATGAACCTGTATGTATTTAGGTGTGATAAGGATAATAAAAGGCATAAAAATATGGGAAAGCCTGAGCATGCATTTCCATAAGCTATTATGGATTTTGTCTTAAATTACCCAAAGTTATACATTTCTGAATTATTCTGTTAACATCAAAACTTCTCAAAAAAGTGAAAGTCTGTAGATAAACAAAAATTGAAATTCACTGACCAAAAACAGTACCCATTACACATATTGCAGCTGTCAGACATATGATTATAGGAGAAACCAAAACTGGATTCAGGATAAATTTATCCAAATGCTTTTTTGAAATCAGACAACTTGAAAAAAATATTGGAAAACATATTTGCATTAGTTACAGACTACTAGAAACATTAACCATCAAAATATTACTCCCACCTAATTCTTCCCTTTTGACCAGGGAGTCAATTATCCTATCATTTTATGAATTTAAAATTGCATCTCCAAAGTTTAAGTGTTCATGGAGGCCAAAACTGACCCCAAACACACAAACTATGGATTAACCTTGCTACACCTTGAACTAGTTTGGTACATTTGTCACAAATCATGAGAAATATCAACACATTTATTCTTGCTATCCAGTTGCTAAGTTGTGTTGGACTCTTTGTGACCCCATGGACTGCAGCATGCCAGGATTTCTTGTCCTTCACTATCTCCCTGGGTTTTCTCAAACTTATGTTCAGCTTGTACATCTGGAAGTTCTTGGTTCATGTACTACTGAAGCCTAGCTTGAAGGATTTTGAGCACTACCTTCCTAGCACGTGAAATGACTGCAATTGTATCATATTTTGAACCTTCTTTAGCATCATTTTTCTTTGAGACTGGAATGAAAACTAAACTTTTTATTCTTGTGGCCACTGCTGAGTTTTCCAAATTTGCTGACATATTGAATGCTGCACTTTATAACAGCATCATCTTTTAGGATTTGAAATAGCTCAGCTGGAATTCCATCATCTCCACTAGCTTTGGTCATAGTAACGCTTCTTAAAGCCCACTTGACTTCAGACTCCAGGATGTCTGGCTCTAGGTGAGTGATCCCACCATCTTGGTTATCTGGGCCATTAAGATCTTTTTTGTGTAGTTCTTCTGAGTATTCTTGCCACCTCTTCTTAATATCTTTTGCTTATTAGTTGAAGTTCATTAGGGTCTTACCTTGTAGCTCAGCTGGTAAAGAATTCACCTGAAATGCAATAGAGCTTGGTTCAATTCCTGGGATGGGAAGATCCCCTAGAGAAGGGATAGGCTACCCACTCCAGTATTCATGGGTTTCCCTGGTGTCTCAGACAGTAAAAAATCCACCTGCAATGCAGGAGACTTGGGTTTGATCCCTGAGTTGGGAAGATCCCTTGAAGGAAGGTATGGCAACCCACTCCAGTATTCTTGCCTGGAGAATCCCCATGGACAGAGGAGCCTGGTGAGCCCAAGTCTATGGGGTCACAGAGAGTCAGACGTGACTGAGTGACTAAGACTGCACAACAGTGCCCATTAGAATTCACTCTTCTGGTTGCATATTCTGAGTTTTGACAGATGAATAATGACGTGTGCCCACCACTACAGTATTATACAGAATGGTTCTCGGAAAGGAGTATGTCAAGGCTGTATATTGTCACCATGCTTACTTAACTTATATGCAGAGTATATCATGTGAATGCCAGGCTGGATGAAACACAAGCTGGAGTCAAGATTGCAGGGAGAAATATCAGTAACCTCAGATATGCAGATGACACCACCTTTATGACAGAAAGCAAAGAGGAATTAAAGAGCCTCTTGATGAAGGTGAAAGAGGAGAGTGAAAATGCTGGCTTAAAACTCAACATTCAAAAGAAGATGATCATGGCATCCAGTCCCATCAGTTCATGGCAAATAGATGGGAAAACAATGGAGACAGTGACAGACTTTCTTTTCTTGGGCTCTAAAATCACTGTGGATGGTGACTGCAGCCATGAAATTAAAAAACACTTCCTTCTTACAAGAAAAGCTATGGCAAACCTAGACAGCATGTTAAAAAAGCAGAGACATTACTTAGCCTACAAAAGTCCTTATAGTCAAAGCTATGATTTTTTCCAGTAGTCACTTACGGATGTAACAACTGGACAATAAAAAAGGCCAAGTGCCAAAGAATTGATGCCTTTGAACTGTGGTGCTGGAGAAGACTCTTGAGAGTCCCTTGGAGAGCAAGGAGAGCAAACCAGTCAATCTTAAAGGATATCAACCTTGAATATTCTGATGGACTGATGCTGAAGCTAAAGCTCCAATACTTTGGCCACCTGATGCAATGAGTCAATTCATTGGAAAAGACCCTTAAATGACAGCAAAAGAGACACAGATGTATAGAACAGTCTTTTGGACTCTGTGGGAGAGGGCGAGGGTGGGATGATTTGGGAGAATGGCACTGAAACATGTATCATATGAAATGAGTCACCAGTCCAGGTTTGATGCATGATACTGGATGCTTGGGGCTGGTGCACTGAGACGAACCAGAGGGATGGTACAGGGAGGGTTGGAGGAGGGGGATTCAGGATGGGGAACACGTATATATCTGTGGCTGATTCATGTCGATGTATGGCAAAACCAATACAATGTTGTAAAGTAATTAACCTCCAATTAAAATAAATAAATTTATATTTAAAAAAAAAGAAAAGAAAAGTCAGTTCATTGAAGGAGAAGAAGGGGACGATGGAGGATGAGATAGTTGGATGGCATCACCGTCTCAATGGACATGACTTTAAGCAAATGCCAGGAGATGGTGAAGGACAGGGAAGCCTGGCATGCTGCAGTCCATTGGGGTTGCAAAGAGTCAGAAAAGACTGAGTGACTGAACAACAGAATGTTTCCACTGCTCCCAAAATCTATGTGCTTAGGACTTATGCATTCTTCTCTCTCTCTCTCTTCCCAACCCAAAACCTTGGTAACCATTAATCTTTTTTAAAAGTATTTATTTATTTATTTTTGCTGCCTGGGTCTTTGCCATTATGTGCAGGCTTTCTCTAGTTTCAGGAGAGCAAGAGCGACTCTCTAGCTGTGGTTTTCAGGCTTCTCATTGCAATGACTTCTCTTGTACAGCATGGGCTCTAGGTGTGCAGGCTTCTGTAGTTGCTGCATGCGGACTCAGTAGTTCTGATGCACAGACTTAATTGCCTTGTGGCATATGGAACCCTCCCAGACCAGGAATCGAACCAACGCCCCCTACTTTGCGAGGCAGATTCTTAAACCATTGGCCTATGAGGGAATAATCTTTTTACTATCTCCTTTGCCTTTTCCAGACTATCATATAGCTGGAGTTATACTGTACGACTTTTCAAATGGCCATCTTTCCCTTAGCAATAGGTATTAATATTTAAAGTTCCTTCATATCTTTTTGTAGCTTGACAGTTTATTTCTTCGGAGAAGGCAATGGCACCCCACTCCAGTGTTCTTACCTGGAGAATCCCAGGGATGGGGGGGCCTGGTGGGCTGCCATCTACGGGCTCACACAGAGTCGGACACGACTCAAGTGGCTTAGCAGCAGCTGCAGCAGCAGCAGTTTATTTATTGTCATTTAACATACTCTATACTATAGATGCACTAGCTTATGAATTCATTTATTGAAGGACATGTTGATTGCTTCTAGGTTTGGCAATCATGAATAGTGACTATATACAATCATGTTCAGATTTTTGTGTGGATGTAGGTTTTCAATTCATTTGGATAAATACCAAGGAACGCGATTTTCCAGTTATATGATTAATATGTTTAGTTTCGTAAAACACTACCAAACTATCCTCCAAGGTAACTGTGCACTTCACCAGCAGTTAATGAGACTTTCTGTTGCTCTACATCATCAGCATTTGGTAATTTGGATTTCGGCTGTTCTAATAGACATGGAGTGGGTGCTTTGTTCTTTCAGTTGCAATCCCTTAATGTAGGTGTCCTCAACCCCCAGGCCATAGACAGAAACCAGACTGAGAGCATACATTGTGTGATTTGAAGCTCAAAATCGGTCTAACTTGGCAGATGTTCAACGTGAAATAAAGTAGCCTATAAATGTCAATGATTTTATATACAGTTTGCTGGTGGTGCTGTTAATACAACTACCTTCTTTTGATTTTGTCTGCTGGATCTGTCCATTTCTAATAGAGGGTTATAGAAGTCTTCAATGATTAATATAACAGCAAATTCACCTGTTTCTCCTAGCAGTTCTATCAGTTTTTGCCGTACATCTTGACTCTATTCTTAGATGCACATATGTAAAGAATTCTTAGGTCTTTTTGGAGAATTAACTGTTTTATAATTATATAATGTCCCTGATAATTTTATCCCTGATAATTTTTCTTGTTTAGGAGTTGCTCTGCATGAAATTAATAAAGCATAGCTACTCCAGCTTTCTTTTAATTAGTGTTCATATGGAATATCTTTCTCCATCCCTTTCTTATTTTTAAATCTACATGTGTCTTTATATATTTAAAATGGATTTCTTATAGACAACACATAATTGGATCTTATTTTTATTCAACTCTGACAATTTTTGCCTTTTAGCTGGTGTATTTAACCATTGACATGAAGGTGATTATTTATAGAGATGAATTAATATTGAATATGTTTGTAAGAATTTTCTATTTGTTGCTGTTGTTCTTTGTTTCCATTTTTGTCTTCATTTTTTCTGCCTTACATGGTTTTAGTTGGGCAGTTTAGATTATTTCATTTTCTCTCCTATCTTATATTCACCTGACTTATTTCTCTTTCAAAAAATATTTTTATTGATTGTCCTAGAGCTTGTAACACAAAATTACAGCTAATTCAAGTCTGCTTTCAAGTAACATTATAAAACCTTGAGTGGTGTAATATCTTATAATAACAAAATAATCCTAATTATATTCTTGTCCCTTATATCATAACTGTCATTCATTCCACTGATGCATAAACTACAAGAAATACAGTTACTATTATTATTTTGAACAAGCTTTTATTAGTTTGATCAATTAAGAACAAAAGATACATTTTTAATTTTCTCTTCATTATTCTTTCTTTAATATTCTTTAAGTAAATCTGAGTTTCTGACCTGTATCATTTTCCTTCTCTTTTTCCTTCTTCTTCCTTCTTTTAGTAATTCTTTCAAGACAAGTCTCCTGGCTACTAATTCCCTTAATGTTTGTTTGTCTGGGAAAGTCTTTATTTCTTCTTAACTTTGAAGGATGATTTCACAGGACATAGAATTCTGGGTTGGTGGATTTTTTTCTTTCAAAGTTTCAACATTTCCCTTCACTCTCTTCTTATTTACATTGTTTCTTAGGTAAAGAAAAGTGGTAAGACGTCTTTTTCCTTTAGTCTTCTTTCAAAAATTTTTCTTAATCTTTGATTTTCTGCAGTTTAACTATAATATACCTAGGTGTATTTGGTTTGTGTTTTCTTGTTTTTGTTTTGTTTTTTTGACAATTGTCCTGCTTGGTGTTCTCAGAGCTTCCTGGATGTATGGTTCAGATTAATTTGGAGAAATTCACAGTCATTATTGATTTCAAATATTGCTTCTATTTCTTTCCTCTCCTTTTGGTGTCCCCATTATAGATGCTGCACTTTTTGTAGCTGTCCCACAGCTCTTGGATTTTGGGGCTTTTTTCTTAATCTTTTTCTTTTAACTTTTCAGTTTTGGAAGTTTCTCTTACTATAGTCTAAACTCAGAGATTCTCTGCTCAACCATGTCTCATCTATTAGTGAGCTCACGAAAGACACTCTTCATTTTTGTTAGTGTTTTTATTTTCTGGACTTTCTCTATTTTTCTTTCTTATAATTTTTATTTCTCTCCTTACATTACCTATTTATCCTTGCATGGTCTCTATTCTTTTGCATTGAAGTCATTAGCATATTGGTCACAGTTTTTTAAATATTTCCAGTCTGATAATTCCAATATTGCTGCCATATCTAAGTTCTGATACTTTTCAAACTGTGCTTCATTTTTTTTGTTTTGTTTTTGTGCTGTAGTATGGCTATAATTTGTGGTTGAAAACCTGCGTTGCAGTAAATATACCTGGTTTTTACCCCTTATTCCTGGCAAAGAACTTCAAACAGCATTATAATTTCTTGAGTGATAGAGAAGTATCTTTGTTATGCTAATATGATTACTCATTGTGGAGGTTTTAAATAGGTTTAGGAGGTTTAGCGTGGGGGCTAATCCCCAGGAAAACCAACTACCATGTGATTAGAGGGTAGAGTCTTTCACCCTCCTGATCTGTGACCTTCAAAGAGAGAGGGAGACTGAATATTACGTTTAATCATGTGACCAATGACCTACTCAGTTATGCCTATACAGTAACACTTGGATAAAACTCCAGACACAGACTCCATGCTGGCATTCTCATGCACCTGGATTCTGCCAAGAAAGGGCATTTTATCCAAGTATTACTCTAGAGTGAAAGTGAAAGTGAAGTTGCTCAGTCGTGTCTGACTCTTTGCGACCCCATGGACTGTAGCCTACCAGGCTCCTCTGTCCATGAGATTCTCCAGGCAAGAATACTGGAGTGGGTTGCCATTTCCTTCTCCAGGGGATCTTCCCGACCCAGGGATCGAACCCGGGTCTCCTGTATTGGAGTCAGATGCTTTAACCTCTGAGCCACCAGGGAAGCATGATTAAATCATTACCCCCATCTCAAACCTAGCTTCTTGTGCCTCTTTCATTTGGCTATTCCTGAGTTGCAGTCTTTATAATAAAACTATTATCACATGTCTAGTACATTCAGTAAGTTCTGAGAGTTGTATCCATGAATGATCAAACCTAAGGGGTTGTGGGAAGCCTTAAATTTGTAGTCATCCAGACAGAAGTGTGAGTAGCCTGTGGACCTGACTTGTGGCTGTCAGTCTTGTTAGGGACATTGGTCTTTAATTTGTGGGATTTGGTACAAACTACAGTTAGTGTCAGAATTGAATTGGATTGAGTTATAGAACACCCAGTTGTGTAAGAACACAAAGCTAGAGAAGATATGCTATAAAAGGAAGCTGGTACTTTCCAGTTCCCAGGCTTCTGCTCCAGTGAGTTGTGGTCTCTGTATCCACCACTGTCTCTCTTCAATTTGTCAGCAATGGTTTTCCATGTAACAGTCCTCTGTTCAATCTAAGAAGAGATACTGATTTTTGGGTTTTCAGATTTTTTCTTATTGTATATATGAGCTGTAGTTCCAGCAAGGTTGGATCAAATCCTCTGCTTTTTTCCCCTCCTTTCTTTCTTTCTTCCTGTGATATGGTCTTACAGATGCAGCCACAATTGAAAAGTGCATGGTAGACCAGGATAATTACAGTCACAAACTTCTAGCAGGAGGATGAAAAAAAGAAGTTTCTGGGAACAACTGAGTATTGGGCAGATAATGAAGAGAGAGGAACTTTGTAAAGAGATCTCTGAATCTTATTAACAAGCTCCTGTGCTCCCCCTGCTCACAGATGCAGAAGTTGCACATTTTACTCTAATGTGCCAAGACATTGAGACCTGAACTCTTCATATTAGACCATTGCTTAAATTCCATATTGGTCATTGGGTGAAAACCCACTTGCGATAAATATCCCCAAACACTATAAAGACTCTGAAAACTGAACTGGAACCAGAGTCCCCAGAAGGCCTGAACCTAGCCAGAGTGACTGCCTGCTTAAGCAAAAAAATTGAATATACTGCATACATTTAAACAAAATCAAGAGTCTCATAGCAAAATGTCCAAAAGACAATCCAAAGTTGTTCAGCATATGAATAGCCATGAAAATTTGGACTCGCATGGGGAAAGACAATCAACAGAAGCTGTGATGAGGTGACACAGATGTTGGAATTATCTAGCAAATATAAGCAGCTTTTATAGTTACTCAAAATACCAGAAGAATGAAGAAATAAATCATTTAACATGAATTGGAAATAATTTTTCCCCTCATCTGAATTGCAGTTCTATCTACTTTTATCAAGGAAAAATAAAAATTTCCATCCTAAATTATGACACCTCAAATTTCCCCAACAGGCAAAAATCACTTTTTCCATTCATTAAATCATCATAGAAAATCTCCAATACAAGTTTCTTCTTTTAATTTCAAGTATATATATATATACACACATACACACACACACACACACACACTAATATTTTTTCTTTTTATAGTACCTGGAATATATTTCATTCTTCTAAGTTTTTACTTGGACTTGCTCACTTTTCTTTTTCTGTAACTGTTCTTTACTTACCTGGTAATGTTTTCTCTCCTATAATCTTCCATGATAGATTTTTCTACCTTATTTCATAATAATAATATGTTACATCTGTATAACACTTTACAGTATGTATTGTTCTCAGTGAAATTAATCATTTCATTCTCAGTTATAAATTTAACCTGATTATATCCTCTTTCTCTTAATAGTCCCCTTTCCTTCCTTGTTAGGACAAGAATTTCAATATCTGCCTATTTTTACACAAATTATAAGCATATATATGACTTCTAGCACTCCATCTCTCATCTTTGAATGCTCTGTACCCATCAACCATTTTCCCTGTGTAGAAACTAGAGTCCATCAGCATCATTACCTTATCACCGCAAATCCCACCTTCATTCCATACAGCCCAACTTAGCTCAATTTGCAATCCATACAGACGGAAGAAAGTCTTTCCTCTACAATATTCATGTCGTTCATTTTGCGTCAGGTTTTCATGAGAGAACTAAGACCACAGTTAACCATTTGATTCAGAACTTTCCAAGTAACTAAAAATGTCAAGTGAAGTTAAATTGATCAAAGACTCACGTTTTTATAAGGTCACTTTCCACACAAAAAATGTATATATATATACATAGCAGAAGGCGATGGCACCCCACTCCAGTACTCTTGCCTGGAAAATCCCATGGATGGAGGAGCCTGGTAGGCTGCAGTCCATGGGGTCGCTAAGAGTCAGGCACAACTCAGCGAGTTCACTTTCACTTTTCACTTTCATGCATTGGAGAAGGGAATGGCACCCCACTCCAGTGTTCTTGCCTGGAGAATCCCAGGGACGGGGGAGCCTAGCGGGCTGCCGTCTATGGGGTCGCACAGAGTCAGACACAACTGAAGCGACTTAGCAGCAGCAGCATACATATATGTAGTAAGTCCCCTATAAGATCTGCTTGAGAGCATGTTCATCCAACTTGTTCATAAGTCAAACAGCCTAGGTACTCAACCAGCACAAATAGCTTTATAGTACTATACTGTACTGTAATAGATTTAGAATAATTTTCAGACAAATAGTACACACACACAAAAAAAAAAAAACACACACAAAAAATAAAGAAAACAATTTTAACCTTATATTATAGTACCTCGTGGGCTTCCCAAGCATGCAATGGTAAAGAATCTGCCAGCTAATGCAGGAGACTCAAGAGATGCAGGTTTGATCCCTAGGTCAGGAAGATGCCCTGGAGTAGGAAATAACAGCCCATTCCACTATTCTTGCCTGGAAAATTCCATGGATACAGAAGCCTTGCTGGATACTGTCCATCGGGTCACAAGAGTCAGACATGACTGAGAGTGACAATATATGATGAACATGTGAACTAATTTACATGATTAGACATGTCAACACGTTTGCATCTTTGAAAGTTTGCAACTTGAAGTTTTGTATGTAGGGGACTTACTGTAACTCATTTATTTTGTAACTAGAGGTTTTATCTCTCAATCTCTCTCACCTATGTCTTCCCTTCTGTGCACCCCACCCCCCATTCTTTTTTGGAAAACACTGTGTTTTTTATTTTTTTCTCAATATCAGTAACACTATACAGAATTTATAGCTGTTTATGTTTATGTTTTGTTATGCTTGTTTTAGATTCTATATAAAAGTGAAGCCATCCAGTATTTGTCTTTCTCTAATAACATTTATCATCGTACCCTCTAGGTTCACCTATTTTATTATAATTGACAATATTTCATTCCTTTTATGACTGAGTAATACTCCATTGTATTCTATATATCACGTCTTTTTTATCCATTTATCTATCCATACTCTTAGCTTGCTTCCATATCTTGGCTATTGTAAATAATGGTTCAATTAAACTAGGGGTGCATGTATCTTTTCTAATTAGCATTTTTTTCCTTCAGATAAGTACGCAGGAATAGTAATGATGGATCACATGACAGCTCTATTTTAAATTTTTTGAGCAATCTCCATACTGGTTTTCATGGTGGCTGCACAAATTTACGTTCCCATAAATAGTGCATGATATTTCCCTTTTCTCAGTCTCCTTGATAGCACTTGTTATTTGCTGTCTTTGAGAGGTGTGCTGCTGCTGCTGCTGCTGCTAAATCACCTCAGTCGTGTCTGACTCTGTGCGACCCCACAGACAGCAGCCCACCAGGCTCCGCCATCCCTGGGATTCTCCCAGCAAGAATGCTGGGTTGCCATTTCCTTCTCCAATGCATAAAAGTGAAAAGTGAACGTGAAGTCGCTCAGTCGTGTCCGACTCTTAGCGACCCCATGGACTGCAGCCCACCAGGTTCCTCTGCCCATGGGATTTTCCAGGCAAGAGTACTGGAGTGGGTTGCCATTGCCTTCTCCACTGAGAGGTGTGAAGTGATATCTAATCTTTGCTTGACTTGCTTTTCCCTGGTGATTAATAATGTTGAATATCTTTTAGTGTACCTGTTGATGATTTGTATGGTTTTTTTTAAATGTTGAGTTGTGTTTTGGATATTAATCCCTTATTTATATTTTGCAAATATCTTTTCCCAATCAGTAGGTGTCTTTTTCATTTTGTTGATAGTTTCCTCTGCTTGCAAAAACTCTTTAGTTTGATGTTGTCCTGTTTGTTTACTTTTGCTTCCCTTGCCTGAGGATACATATGAAAAAATATTATAAAGATCAGTGTCAAAATGTATATTGCCTATGCTGCCTTCTAGATTTATCACTTCAGGTCTTACACTTAAGTTTTTAATCCATTTCAAACTTATTCTTGTGTGTGGTGTGAGAGAGTAGTCTAGTTTGATGCTCTCACATATAAATGTCCAGTTTTTCAAACACCATTTGTTGAAGATGATGCCCCCCCACCATGGTATATCCTAGCCTCATTTGTCATAGATTAATTATCCATATAAGTATGCGTTAATTACTGAGATCTTACTCTATTTAACTGATCTATGTGTCTGTTTTTGTGCCATTGACATACTGTTTTGATTACTATAGCTTTGCAGTACAGTTTGAAAACAGAGAGTGTGATACTCTTGTTCTTGCTCAAAATTGTTTTTACTATTTAGCAGGTGGCTTTGTGCTTCTGAACAAATGTTAGAACTATCTATTCTAGTTCTGTGTGAAAAAAAATGCCATTCATATTTTGATAAATATTGCATTGAATGTGTAGATCATCTTGGGTAGTTTGGTCATTTTAACAATACTAATTATTTTCATTCATACACATGGTATATCTTTCCATCTGTTTGAGTCATCTTCACTTTCTTTCATCAGTCTCTTATAGTTTGCCAAGTACCATGTTTTATAATCTTATTTTGTTGTTGTTTGTTGCTTTTATTTAGTCACTAAGTAGTGTCTGACTCTCTTTGTGACCCCATGGACAATAGCCCACAAGTTTCCTCTGTCCATGGGATTTCCCAGGCAAGAATACTGGAATGGGTTGCCATTTTCTTCTCCAAGGTATCTTCCTGACCCAGGGATAGAAACCTGTTGTTTTCTTTCACCACTTAAAAAAAAAAAAAAAAAAGTCATTTCCTCATTGTTTCCATTGTGAAGGCACTGGTCATTCTTACTATACCTACACTTTTGCTGTTTTTTCTTTTAATTTTGCAGTAATTTTACTATAATTTTCCTAGGTAAGATTTTCAAAAGTCTATCTTGTTTTTAATTTGCCAAGCTCTTAAATTTATAGCTTGATGTCTTTCTTCTCTTTTGAAAAATTATTGGTTGCTATCTCTTAAATTACTGCTTTTGCCTTCCTCCAATCTTTTCACTTCTGAGTATACAATTGCATCTATATTAAGATTTTTTTAATTTATTTATTTTAATTGGAGGTTAATTACTTTACAATATTGTATTGATTTTGCCATACATCAACATGTATCCACCACAGGTATACACGTGTTCCCCATCATGAATCCCCCTCCCTCCTCCCTCCTCGTACCATCCCTCTGGGTCATCCCAGTGCACAAGCCCCAAGCATCCAGTATCATGCATTGAACCTGGGCTGGTGACTCATTTCATATATGATATTATACATGTTTTAATGCCATTCTCCCAAATCATCCCACCCTCTCTCTCTCCCACAGAGTCCAAAAGACTGTTCTATACATCTATGTCTCTTTTGCTGTCTCGCATACAGGCTTATCGTTACCATCTTTCTAAATTCCATACATATGTGTTAGTATACTGTATTGGTGTTTTTCTTTCTGGCTTACTTCACTCTGTATAATCGGCTCCAGTTTCATCCACCTCATTCAAAATGATTCAAATGTATCATTTTTAATGGCTGAGTAATACTCCATTGCATATATGTACCACAGCTTTCTTATCCATTCATCTGCTGATGGATATCTAGGTTGCTTCCATGTCCTGGCTATTGTAAACAGTGCTGCAATGAACACTGGGGTACACGCGTCTTTTTCAATTCTGGTTTCTTTGGTGTGTATGCCCAGCAGTGGGATTGCC
The DNA here is from genome assembly GCF_014754425.2 of Oryx dammah. Classification (NCBI taxonomy): domain Eukaryota; kingdom Metazoa; phylum Chordata; class Mammalia; order Artiodactyla; family Bovidae; genus Oryx; species Oryx dammah. Next base: position 18,698,128 of record NW_024070213.1, on the reverse strand, counting down.
GGGTCATAAGGCAGTTCTATTTGCAATTTTTTAAGGAATCTCCACATGTTCTCCATAGTGGTTGTACTAGTTTGCACTCCTACCAACAGTGTAAGAGGGTTCCCTTTTCTCCACACCGTCTCCAGCATTTATTGCTTGTAGTCTTTTGGATCATAGCCATTCTGACTGGTGTGAAATGGTATCTCATTGTGTTTTTGATTTGCATTTCTCTGATAATTAGTGATGTTGAGCATCTTTTCATGTGTTTGTTACCCATCTGTATGTTTTCTTTGGAGAAATGTCTATTTAGTTCTTTGGCCCATTTTTTGATTGGGTCATTTATTTTTCTGGAATTGAGCTACAGGAGCTGCTTGTATATTTTTGAGATTAGTTGTTTGTCAGTTGCTTCATTTGCTATTATTTTCTCCCATTCTGAAGGCTGTCTTTTCACCTTGCTTATAGTTTCCTTTGTTGTACAGAAATGCCCCAATCAAAAGACAAAGACTGGCTGAATGGCTACAAAAACAAGACCCCTATATATGTTGTCTATAAGATTTTTTATTATTGTCCTTATATCTGAATAATATTTTCTCTATTGCTTCTCTGTGCTTCAGTGTGGAATTTTTGCTGACCTACCTTACATTTTTGTAATTGTGTCTTCTGCTGAGATCAATCTGCTTTTAAACCTATTAAACCATCAATTTTATTGCAATTTTTGTTTATAAAATTTCCATTTGATTTATATTTAGGGATTCCACTTCTCTAGTAAAATGCATCATTTTTGTTAACTACTTTCTAGAATGTGTTAATCATAGTTATTTTAAAGTTTGAGTTTGGTGATTCTTATACCTGAGCCATCTATGTGTCTATTATTTATTTATTTGTCTGTTTGTTTTAGCTGTTGGTACAATAAGAAAATTTTTGCTTGAATGTTGTCAGTGTACCTACACATGTATGAAATATGAAACCTGCTTCCAGGAAGTATTCACATTATCCTCTGCTAAGTATTACATTCATTGATATTGAAGCCAATAAAGTTGGCTTTGAGTTGATTTGCATCTATTGCAGTTTCTGCAAGATTTTATCTTCCATTTTTCAACCATTCCACCATTTCTTATTTATCCTAGCACCTGTGGCTAAACCCTCTAGAAATTCCATCTCAGAGCATGGACTATTACTAAAGTTCCTTGTCTTGTTGGAGAGTGAATCTGATTTTTTTTTCTTCTCAAAACTACATGATGGTCAAAATGCCACTCTGCTTGTCACATTTTCTTCTTAGCCTCTTTCCCTGTGAAGTTTAATAATTTGGCAAATGGCTTAAAGGAAAAATATCAAGCTTTCTTTGACCCACTTTTCACTTCAGGATTTTGGTCCTTCAAGTTCATTGGTAGCAATTTTTATCTCACCTAGCAGAGTGCGTGCTGGCCATGGCCCTGCTCAGATTCTGAGCAGGTGATCCTTCACCAAGACACTGCTAGGAGAAGAGTGACCCTCAAAATCTTTATTCACTTTGAATCTTTACTGCTTCTCCAAATTACCTTGAAAATTTTCCAATGCCTTTTTAAAAACTTGTTTGTTTGAATCTAGCTCCTCTAATTCTTCTCAGCATCAGCTTGGCCTCTCTCAGCTTGCTTTATTATAAACAGAAGTACATATGAGCTTTCAAGTTTATCCCTTTTACATATTTCATCATTTTGCTGTCAAAGAGAAATGGAACAAACCCTAGTAAATTTCATATTCTTGGAATTCCCAAATAATTGACAGAACTAATAACATTACTTTTACCATTATTATCATGACATGGTAACATAAAGCTACAGTTTATCATCATTATCAGCCAGAAACATTGATAAAATATTTAAATGTATCTCATATAATTGGTTCAACTACATTGAAGATGAGCTCCTTGAGTGAGAAACCAAGTAAATTTGTTGTAAGTTGACAGCAACAGAGTAAATGGTCTGTTTTGGAAATTCCATTAAGGCAGTAAAAGGTCAGTGACTAAACCAGGTCATGGGATTTCTGAATTAGACACACAGCACATTTATCATGAAAGCGCTGCTTAACTTCTCTCTATTTTGAGAACAAGGAACTGAAAACTAAGTACTTGAATATTCATATGGTTACTCACTTGCCATTTAGAGCATATTTTTGAAAATAATACCTTTGAGTCACCAGGCCTCACTGAGCAGTTTAATAGGAAACTGCCAAGTTAACAGGGTATAAATGATTCATTGTGACAAATTGCAAAAGACAGTGGAATAAGTATATTATGAGAGAACTTAATGAGATATATCTACCCAGTGGAAAGTCTTCCAAGGAAGTGTTAAATAAATTTCCAAACCAATAACTTGAGTAGACATTTGCTATATGAAAGGGCAAGGCAATTGAGTTTGAAGGAGGAAATATTCCATCTGAAGGGAACTGCAAAAGAGAAGAGAATGTATCTGGCTGTTAGGAAACCCCCTAAAATTAAAAATAACTCAACCACACATTAGGAAAGAAAACACATGAGAACATAACTTTCCAAATAACCCAGAGGCTCTTTATTAAATATGTGAATTTTATAATTCCTAAATCTTATTGTCCTGTTTACTTTGTTACTTGTTACTTGTTACTTTGTTATGAAACCCTATATCTGATACCTGACATGACACATAAGATGAAGTGACATTGTTTTACATGGTTCCTGGGGGGCTGCAGTGTGAGGGGAGAAAGTACACAGAGAGTTATTTTAATTTTATTGAGGATAAAAACTTTTTTTATTTTCCAAAAGAATTTAATTGGGCCTACATTTAGGAGACGGAAGTGAGTGACTAATTGAGTGTGAAAAGGTAAGAAAAAGTTCTTCAAGTTACACATTACCACCTGAGAAATGGAAGATTTCCTGCCAGATCAGTAAAAAAGAATGTCACAGTTGTCAGTGATTGTAGCCATCCAATGTGAGCCTGTGAGCACTAAGGGAACTCAGGAAGGAGAAGAATACCTGCCCTCTAACAGCCGTCAGGCTGCTGCCACATTTCCTAAGGTGAACTCCAAGGAACCTCAAGATGTTAAAACACAAAATACTGGTCCCAGAGAGCTGAAACACATTTGAAAGGAATGATTTCAGTTGAGCCCAGATTCTTGCATCCTCCCAGACATAGAAAAACATCAAATTCCTCATCTTGGAATATCTTGTTTTCTTTAATTAACAATAATCTTTGGATGTTCTGACTACCTGCCCTTTGTTGTAAAACTTCTATATAACCTGGCCCTTCTCCTCACCTCCTCAGAGCAGTTCTCTCAGGGTTACTTGAAATGCTGTCTCCTGGGCTTGAAGTCCTAAAAATTCCCACCAACTAAAACATAACTCTCAACTTTTAGACTGTGACTATTTTTTAAGTCAACAAACCCAACAGAAGTGATTGTCTAAATGAGTAACATAAAAATAAAATAATCAGTGAGATGTGATTACTTAGAGCAGTGGACTTTCCTGGTGGCTCAGATGGTACAGCGTCTGCCTACAATGCGGGAGACCTGGGTTCAATCCCTGGGTCAGGAAGATCTCCTGGAGAAGGAAATGGCAACCCACTCCAGTATTCTTGCCTGAAAATCCCATGGATTTTTAGCCTAGTGGGCAATAGTCCAGAGGTCACAATGAGTTGGACATGACTGAGCACAAAGGGCATGAAAATTTACTCCCAGTTTACCTCTGCCCTGCTTCCCTTGGGCCTTTCTAACTTGGACAACAGAATGGATGGTTAATGTAGCTGATGAAAGAGGAATATACTCAATGAAAGAGACAGGAAAAAAACAGTCTTTGGAGCAAAATAAACTCAATGTAAGTAACAAATCTTCAGCTTGTTAAATGTTTGACTTTACACATATGTGGTAGACAAAGCAATGGATGCCCGTCATCAAAGATACCATGTCCCAAGCCCCTAAACATGTGGATTTGTTACCTTACATAAAAAAATAAAAAAGAATCTTTGAAGATGTAATTAATTAAGGCTCTTGAGATGGGGAGATTATTCTGGATTACCTAGGTTGGTCACATTTAGTCACACAGCTCTTTTTAGAGGAAGACAGCAGTGTCATAGTCATGGAGAGATTTGATGATGCTCTGCTGATGGCATTGAAGATGAAGCAAGAGGCCAGAGGGATGCAGGTGACCTCTAGAAGCTATAAGAAACAAGGAGACACATTCCGTCCTAAAGCCTGCAAAAGGAACTCAGCCCTACTAATATATCTTAAGCTTCATTCAGTAAGATTCATTTTGAACTGCTGACCTCCAGAACTGTAAAATAATAATTAGTGTAGGTTTGAAACCACTAAATTGTTGCAACTCATTAACTTTCTAAGGTTAATTAATTTATTTTTGGCAGTGCTGTGTGGCTTGAAGGATCTTAGTTCCTCCTTCAAAGATTGAACTCAGGCCTTCTGTAAAGGCAGTACAGAGTCCCAACCATTGGACCATCAGGGGCGTCCTGGTAATTTATTATTGCTTAAATTGTTACAGGATTCCCAGGTGGCTCAGTGATAAAGAATCTGCCTGCCTAACAGGAGACACAGATGTGTGATCCATCTCCGGGATGGGAAGATCACTTGGAGTAGGAAATGACAACCCATCCCAGTATTCTCACCTGGAAAACTCTCTGGACAGGGCACCCTGGCGGGCTACAGTCCATGAGGTCGCAAAGAGTCTGACATGACTGAGCCACAGAGCATACATGCAAATTATCACAGCACATTAAGTTCTTTCACTCTCATGATCTGTATGGTGACAGGAGTGTTCTGAGAAAGAAAATTATGATTTTGTTAAAGGTGTCCAAAAAACTTTAGCTGTTAATACATTTATTATTCAGTTACTAATAATGTTACCAAACCATACCTGAGTCTGCTCACCCATATGCAATAAAGCCAATTTACTGACATCAGGTTGTGAGGAAGGAAAGTATCATGTTTATTGCAGTCACCAGACAAATAGTCCAGGGCAGTTAGTGCTCGGAAAACCCAAATTCTCTGATGCATTTCAGAAAAGCATTTTTAAAGGCCAAGCAAGGGAGGGGAGTAAGGATGTGTGAGCCTCTCAATTCTCTGATTGATGGTGAGGAGCCAGGGTGGCATCACAGGGGTTAACATTATCAACTCCAGAGCTCCAGTAGCTCTGGGGGCTACTACTCATGGGCATCAAGCAGTTAACTTCTATTTGGTAGAGAGTTAAGCATCTGTAAAAGCAATCAGGATATGGGGTCAGATGTTACTACCTAGGTAATTCAGAGAGGACGTAAGATTCTGTGACCACCATATGGCTGATTACTGGCCAAGCGCGAGCGGCTGCGACCTGGCACGCCAAGCACGGCCGAGAGGAGTTACCCCACGTTCAAGGTCAGGGGCAGCGGCCGTGCCAGGATGTGACAGCGCAAGAACGGGCGAGAGGACCTGCCGAAGTCCGAGGTCAGGGGCGTTGGCCGGAAGGAGCTACCCCACATCCGAAGTCAGGGGCGGTGGCCGAGAGGAGCTACCCCGCATCCGATGTCAGGGGTTGCTGGGAGGAGCTACCCCATGTCCCAGGTTAGGGTCGGCGGCCGAGAGGAGCTACCATGCATCGGAGGCCAGGGGCGGAGGCTGAGAGCAGCTACCCCGCGTCTGAGGCCAGGGGCGGAAGGGAGAAGCCATCTTGAGCCCAAGGCCAGGGGCGGTGGCCCTGAGGAACCACCCCACTCCTGAGGCCAGGGGTGGCAGCCCTGGGATTTCTTTGGAAGGAATGATGCTAAAGCTGAAACTTTAGTACTTTGGACACCTCATGCAAAGAGTTGATTCATTGGATAAGACTCTGATGCTGGGAGGGATTGGGAGCAGGAGGAGAAGGGGACGGCAGAGGATGAGATGGCTGGATGGCATTACTGACTCGATGGACGTGAGTCTGAGTGAACTCTGGGAGTTGGTGATGGACAGGGAGGCCTGGCGTGCTGTGATTCATGGGGTCGCAAAGAGTTGGACACCACTGAGCGACTGAACTGAACTGTTTTAAATTGTTATCCGTTCCTTCCACCCAAAAGCTGTTTTATCACTAAATGTTTACGTCTATTCAATCATTTATCCTTGATCCAGGCTTTTGTGACTCGGGAAGGCTTGGAGACTACACCTTTTCTGCAAAGGAGATGTGGGCAGAGGACATAAGGGGAGGGTCTGTCCCAGGAAGATACCATAGGGTCCTGTGCATGTGTGCACACTCAGTCATGTCCAACTCTTTGCAACCCCATGGACTGTAGCCTGCCAGGCTCCCCTGTCCAAGGAATTTTCCAGAAAGAATACTGGAGGGCGTTGCCATTTCCTGTTTTCCAGGGGATCATCCCAACCCAGAGATAGAACCCAGGTCTCTTGTGTCTCCTGCTTTGGCAAGTGGATTCTTTACCACTGTGCCACCATAGGGTCCTGCTCAGTTACAATTATTCATGCCTGCTTAAGGAAATATTATGAACTTTATTATCTAAAATCCCAGTGAAGTTTGGTCTGGGGAATACCTACAACCTTTTTTTCTTCAGGGCTCAGATAAAGCTATAACCCTCAGGTTAGAACACAGACTAGAGACTCTTCTGATTGACAAGTGCCTGTGTTTAAATATTCTGAACACTAGCAGCAGCAGCAGCAGCAGCAGTGTTTCTTCAAGGGTAGGAGAAATGGTATATTTCACCCTAGTTCCTCATGAAAAGAATTTTAGAGAAATGAGCAAAGCCCACTTGATCTCAGAGAGACAGCAGTAACTGATGGCTTGAAACAAGCGAGATCTTACGTCCCCGCTCAGTAATTGAACCTAGGTAGCCCTACCTGCCAATGCAGAAGACATAAAAGACACAGGTTTGATCCCTGAGGTCAGGAAGATTCCTTGGAGGAGGGAAAGGCAACCCACTCCAGTATTCTTGCCCAGAGAATCCCATAGACAGAGGAGCTTGGCAGGCTACATTACATAGGTTTGCAAGAATAGGAAACAACTGAAGCGACTTAGCACACAGCACAGCATGGATGGAAACCTGGAATCCTGGCTGATAGTCCACTAGGGGTTAGAAGACAGAAGCAAAATTCCACTTACCCTCAATGAAAAATGTGTTTCTCAAGGAGGCAAAAACTGTAAAACCAGGTACAAAGTCTAATTAGAGACACAGCACAAGTGGAAAACCCTCAGAAAAACAGTTTAAGGGAGAAACAAGGCAGAGATATGCACCCAAAGAGAGAGGGTGTAGACACCCCCCTTCATGAGGAGGAGTTCAGTAAAGAGGTGGTTAAACGATTTATACAGGGCAGTTCTACTGGGTCTTTGATTATCTTTGGTTAATTATCTTGCTTCTTTTTGCACAGCTGACATACCCAAGGCCCGTCCCCAACATGAATGCACAACTTTTTTCCAAGATGGATTCTCACCCAGAGGCCTGGGGAGGGGAGGGGCTTAGCATCACATATTTTCTGGTGGTGCTCCCTCCTTTTTGAACTGCAAGGAGCCTTTCTGCACATGTGTAGATGGGGAGGTTTTTCCCTCTTCAAGGATGGGAAATATGTGATCTCTTGATCTTTCACTCAAACAGGGTTTAGCCCTTCTTTATCTCTGCCATAATTGTTATCTTAAGGTGAACATGAGAAACAAAGCCCAGCTATTCAGCCTTTTCCTGTGGCTATTATTATCTCAAAATGCAGACAGAAAGTTGATCATAAATATGTAGTCTGGAGACAACTTGTTTCTTGTCTCAGCAAGTTGGAATAGAAGGCTAGTTATACACCATACACAAAAGTAAACTCAAAATGGATTAAAGATCTAAATGTTAGGCCAGAAACTGTAAAACTCCTAGAGGAAAACATAGGCAAAACACTCTCTGACATAAATCACAGCAGGATCCACCTCCCAAAGTAATGGAAATAAAAGCAAAAATAAACAAATGAGACCTAATTAAACTTAAAAGCTTTCACACAATGAAGGAAACTATAAGCAAGGTGAAAAGGCAGCCTTCAGAATGGGAGAAAATAATAGCAAATGAAGTAACTGACAAAGAATTAATCTCAAAAATATACAAGCAGCTCCTGTAGCTCAATTCCAGAAAAATAAATGACCCAATCAAAAAATGGGCCAAAGAAGTAAACAGACTTTTCTCCAAAGAAGACATATAGATGGCTAACAAACACATGAAAAGATGCTCAATATCACTCATTATCAGAGAAATGCAAATCAAAACCACAGTGAGGTACCATCTCACGCTGGTCAGAATGGCTACTATCCAAAAGTCTACAAACAATAAATGCTGACGAGGGTGTGGAGAAGAGGGAACCCTCTTACACTGTTGAGAGGAAGGCAAACTAGTACAGTCACTATGGAGAACAGTGTGGAGATTCCTTAAAAAACTGGAAATAGAACTGCCTTATGACCCAGCAATCCCACTGCTAGGCATACACACCAAGGAAACCAGAATTGAAAGAGACACATGTACCTCAATGTTCATCGCAGCACTGTTTATAATAGCCAGGACATGGAAGCAACCTAGAGGTCCATCAGCAGATGAATGGATAAGAAAGCTGTGGTACATATACGCAATGGAGTATTACTCAGCCATTAAAAAGAATACATTTGAATCAGTTCTATTGAGGTGGATGAAACGAACCTATTATATAGAGTGAACAGTATACTAAAGTATATATATGGAATTTAGAAAGATGGTAATGATGACCCTATATGTGAGACAGCAAAAGAGACACAGGTGTATAGAAAAGTGTTTTGGACTCTGTGGGAGAAGGTGAGGATGGGATGATTCGAGAGAACAGCATTGAAACATGTATATTATCATATATGAAACAGATCACCAGTACAGGTTTGATGCATGAGACAAGGTGCTCAGGGCTGGTGCACTGGGATGACCCTGAAGGATGGGATGAGGAGGGAGGTGGGAGGGAGGTTCAGGATGGGGAACACCTGTACACCCGTGGCTGATTCATATCAATGTATGGCAAAAACCACTACAAAATTGTAAAGTAATTATTAATTGTAAGTTAGTTGTAGTTATAAATTAATTAGTAATTAATTTATTTTTTTTTAAAAGAAGGCTAGTTATAAATGACAACCCTAAGTCCATTTATTTCCTGCCTCTTGCTAAGCCAAACAACTCTTGTTAGGTAGCTTAGCAGAGAAAAGTACACTCTTCAAGAAGCAAGAATACTAAAATTTCGCAGAAAATGGTGAACTGCAACTGGACATAAAAATAATTCTGTGTGCACCATCAGCTATGTGGACATACAGACCATTCAGGAGCACAGTTCTCTGTGCTGAAAAGGGTTTCATACTTGGCTTAATGCCCTACGATCAATATCTTGAAATTATTAATGATTTTTTAAACAAAGAACTCCAATCTTTTTATTTTGCACTTGCAAATTAAGTAGCAGGTTTTGACTATATGATCATCTGTGCTAAGTGGCTTCAGCTATGTCTGACTCTTCATGACCCAATGGACTGTAGCCCGCCAGGCTCCTCTGTCCATGGGATTTTCCAGGCAAGAATTCTGGAGTGGGTTTCCATGTCCTCCTCCAGAGGATCTTCCCAACCCAGGGATTGAACCCATGTCTCTTATGTCTCCTGCATTGGCAGGCAGGTTCTTTACCATTAGCACTACCTATAAGCTTGAAAGTTTGAAAGGGGTTTATCTAGTTGTTTTTTTTTTTTTTTGTAAGCATCTTTTGGCAGGAAAGAGTTCTTTGCAGAAAAGAGCTCTCAGCAAGTTACCAACTGAATTGAGGGTGACTGCTCATTGCTTACAAAAATCAAACTCATGGACATTGGTACAGGGACAAGGTGTCTTTAGTCAGAATGCCGACAATCTGGGAAGTCTGTGGGCTCAGTCCCCTTAGAACCACCTCCAAAGATGCTGCTATCCATGAAAGTCTTAAAGAAAAAGGGGGAAGTAACCTCAGTTAATCATTGAGGAAGTGGATGAGAGTCATCACCATCCTCCACTGAATGCAGGCCTGTCTCTTCCTGACCTTTCTCTAGACCTGCTCCTTTATCTTGATCACAGGTTAGTCACATGGTTTGTTTGGGAGGTCACTTAATGGGAAGCTACAGAAGAGACCTGGTCATCTTATTCTTCATATCTACTTCTTTGATCTATGGGAAGAACCGACAAGCTAGGCAAGCTGTTGTGTGATTAAAAGATTTGAAAGTTGGGCTTAGGTCAGAAATGAGTAGAACAGTGAAAGTGAAAGTGAAGTCACTCAGTCACCCCCGACTCTTTGCAACCCCATGGACTGTAGCCTACTAGGCTCCTCCGTCCATGGGATTCTCCAGGCAAGAATACTGGAGTGGGTTGCCATTTCCTTCTCCAGGAGATCTTCCCAACCCAGGGATTGAACCCAGGTCTCCCACTTTGTAGGCAGACACTTTACCGTCTAAGCCACCAGGGAAGTAAGGGGGTACCCAATTAAATTTAGTTATAATAAGGCTTGCTAAAAAGACAAGGAAAGGAGCCTCCTGCTGTCACCTTAGAGAAATATTCACAACCTAAAAGTTGAGAGTTACGTTTTATTTGGTGGGAACTTTTAGGACTTCAAGTCTTGGAGACAACATGTCAAGTGGCCCTGAGAGAACTGCTCTGAGGAGAGTAAGGAGCATGGTTAAATGGAAGTTTTACAACAAAGGGCAGGTAATCTGAACCTCAAACGATTGTTGTTAATTAAAGAGAACCAGATATCCCAGATTGTTGTTAATTAAAGAAAGCCAGATGACTTCCCAGGAGGTGCAGTGGTAAAGAATCTGCCTACCAGTGCAGGAGACCCAAGAGACATGAGTTCGATCCCTGGATCAGAAAGAACCCCTGGAGTAAGAAATGGCAACCCACTCCAGTAGTCTTGCCTGGAGAATCCCCAGGAGTTCTATAAGCCAATCATAGAAGCACAAACTGCATGATTCCAGTTACCTGAGGTATCTACAATAATCAGACTCATAGATTCCAAGGATAGAATGGTGGTTGCCAGAAACTGGAGGGAAGGAAAAACGAGTTGCTAATAAACATGCATAAAATTTGAGTTATGCAAGATGAATAAATTTTAGATATCTGCTATATAACATTGTACCTATAGATTAAAATGCTATGTTATGTATTTAAAAATATGTTAAGAGAGGAGGTCTCCTTTTAAGTATTCTTATCACAATTTAAAAAAATTGTCAAACTATTTCCTTGAGTATCTGTAATATTTTATACTCCCATCAGCAATGCAGTTTCTCTGCATCCACATCAGAATTTCGCATTGTCTTTTCTTTCTTTCTTTCTTTCTTTCTTTCTTTCTTTCTTTCTTTCTTTTTTGTAATTCTGGCAAGTTTTATCTACTTATCATGTGGTTTCAATTTTTACTTCTATAGTGATTAATGGACATAAGCATCTATTCTTGGTTGTTGCTCTCTGGATATTCTCTTCTAGGAAATGTCTGTTCATGTCTTTTCTGGAAAATGTTTACTATGTCTCTTCTGGGAAATGTCTGCTCATGTCTCTTGCCCATGGTCTGGCCTTTGTCCCAGTTCCTGGAGGTAACTTCAAAATCTTCAGATTTTCCCAAGTAACAGGAACATCCTGGTTAGAGTAGACAAAGAATGACACCTGCCATTTCAGTAAACAAAGGATGCTGTGGCCATAACTCTATCAGTCACAACAGTTGCCTAAAACAGTGCTTTCTGATAGAAATTCAAGGAGAAAAATAGGACACTGGTCCTACATAGTTTAAATGCCTATCAAAGGAATCATTTCAACGAGTCCAGATTCTTGTATCTTCAGTTCAGTTCAGTTCAGTCGCTCAGTCGTGTCCAACTCTTTGCAACCCCATGAATTGCAGCATGCCAGGCCTCCCTGTTCACCACCACTCCAACCCGGAGTTCACTCAGACTCACGTCCATCGAGTCAGTGATGCCCTCCAGCCATCTCATCCTCTGTCGTCCCCTTCTCCTCCTGCCCCCAATCCCTTCCAGCATCAGAGTCTTTTCCAATAAGTCAACTCTTCTCATGAGGTGGCCAAAGTACTGGAGTTTCAGCTTTAGCATCGTTCCTTCCAAAGAAATCCCAGGGTTGATCTCCTTCAGAATGGATTGGTTGGATCTCCTTGCAGTCCAAGGGACTCTCAAGAGTCTTCTCCAACACCACAGTTCAAAAGCATCAATTCTTCGGCGCTCAGCCTTCTTCACAGTCCAACTCTCACATCCATACGTGACCACAGGAAAAACCATAGCCTTGACTAGACGGACCTTAGTCGGCAAAGTAATGTCTCTGCTTTTGAATATACTATCTAGGTTGGTCATAACTTTTCTTCCAAGGAGTAAGCGTCTTTTAATTTCATGGCTGCAGTCACCATCTGCAGTGATTTTGGAACCCCCCCAAAATAAAGTCTGCCACTGTTTCCACAGTTTCCCCATCTATTTCCCATGAAGTGATGGGACTGGATGCCATGATCTTCGTTTTCTGAATGTTGAGCTTTAAGCCAACTTTTTCACTCTGCTCCTTCACTTTCATCAAGAGTCTTTTTAGTTCCTCTTCACTTTCTGCCATAAGGGTGGTGTCATCTGCATATCCGAGGTTATTGATATTTTTCAGAGCAATCGTGATTCTAACTTGTGCTTCTTCCAGCCGAGTGTTTCTCATGATGTACTCTGCATATAAGTTAAATAAGGAGGGTGACAATATACAGCCTTGACGTACTCCTTTTCCTATTTGGAACCAGTCTGTTGTTCCATGTCCAGTTCTAACTGTTGCTTCCTGACCTGCATACAGGTTTCTCAAAAGGCAGGTCAGGTGGTCTGGTATTCCCATCTCTTGAAGAATTTTCCACTGTTTATTGTGATCCACATTTGGCATAGTCAAGAAAGCAGAAATAGATGTTTTTCTGAAACTGTCTTGCTTTTTCGATGATCCAGAGGATATTGGCAATTTGATTTCTGCTTCCTCTGCCTTTTCTAAAACCAGCTTGAATATCTGGAAGTTCACAATTCACGTATTGTTGAAGCCTGGCTTGGAGAATTTTGAGCACTACTTTACTAGTGTATGAGATGAGTGCAATTGCACAGTAGTTTGAGCATTCTTTGGCATTGCCTTTCTTTGAAATTGGAATGAAAACTGACCTTTTCCAGTCCTGTGGCCACTGCTGAGTTTTCCAAATTTGCTGACATATTGAGTGCAGCACTTTCACACCATCATCTTTTAGGATTTGAAAGAGCTCAACTGGAATTCCTTCACCTCCACTAGCTTTGTTCATAGTGATGCTTCTTAAGGCTCACTTGACTTCACATTCCAGGATGTCTGGTTCTAGGTGAGTGATCTAACCATCATGATTATCTGGGTAGTGAAGATCTTTTTTTGTACAGTTCTTCTGTGTATTCTTGCCACCTCTTCTTAATATCTTCTGCTTCTATTAGGTTCATACAATTTCCATCCTTTATTGAGCCCATCTTTGCATGAAGTGTTCCCTTCGTATCTCTAATTTTCTTGAAGAGATCTCTAGTATTTCCCATTCTGTTGTTTTCCTCTATTTCTTTGCATTGATCGCTGAGGAAGGCTTTCTTATCTCTCCTTGCTATTCTTTGGAACTCTACACTCAGATGCTTATATCTTTCCTTTTCTCCTTTGCTTTTCACCTCTCTTCTTTCCACAGCTATTTGTAATGCCTCTTCAGCAAGCCATTTTACCGTTTTTCATTTCATTTTTGGGGATGGTCTTGATCCCTGTCTCCCGTACAATGTCATGAACCTCTGTCCAGAGTTCATCAGGCACTCTGTCTGTCAGATTTAGTCCCTTAAATTTATTTCTCACTTCTATTGTATAATCATAAGGGATTTGATTTAAGTCATACCTGAACAGTCTAATGGTTTTCCCCACTTTCTTCAATTTCAGTCTGAATTTGGCAATAAGGAGTTTATGGTCTGAGCCACAGTCAGCTCCTGGTCTTGTTTTTGCTGAGTGTATAGAGCTTCTCCATCTTTGGCTGCAAAGAATATAATCAATTTGATTTCACTCTTGGCCATCTGGTGATGTCCATGTGTAGAGTCTTCTCTTGTGTTGTTGGAAAAGGGTGTTTGCTATGACCAGTGCGTTCTTTTGACCAAACTCTATTTGCGTTTGCCTTGCTTCATTCTGTACTCCAAAGCCAAATTTGCCTGTTACTCCAGGTGTTTCTTCACTTCCTGCTTTTGTATTCCAGTCCCCTATAGTGAAAAGGACATCTTTTTTGGGTGTTAGTTCTATAAGGTCTTGTAGGTCTTCATAGAACAGTTCAACTTCAGCTTCTTCAGCATTACTGGTTGGGGCATAGACTTCCATTACTGTGATATTGAATGGTTTCCTTGGAAAGGAACAGAGATCATTCTGTCGTTTTTGAGATTGCATCCAAGTACTGCCTTTCAAACTCTTTTGTTAACTACTATGGCTACTCCATTTCTTCTAAGGGATTCCCACCCACAGTAATAGATATAATGGTCATCTGAGTTAAATTCACCCATCCAGTCCTTTTTGGTTCACTGATTCCTAGAATGTTGATGTTCACTCTTGCCATCTCCTGTTTGACACTTCCAATTTGCCTTGATTCATGGACCTAACATTCCAGGTTCCTACACAATATTGCTCTTTACATCATTGGACCTTGCTTCTTTCACCAGTCACATCCACAACTGGGTGTTGTTTTTGCTTTGGCTCCATCCCTTCATTCTTTCTGGAGTTATTTCTCCACTGATCTCCAGCAGCATATTGGGCACCTACTGACCTAGGGAGTTCATCTTTCAGTGTCCTATCTTTTTGCCTTTTCATACTGTTCATGGGGTTCTGGAAGTATACTGAAGAATACTGAAATGCATATTACTAAATGAAAGAAATCAATCTGAAAATGCTGTTTGACTCCAGGAGACAAGATTAAAAAACTGATGATTATGGGGTTGTGGAATGGAAGGATATTAAACTGACAAAAACCAAAAGGATTTTTACCACAGTGGAAATGTTATTATGCCTATATTGGTACATTGATATATTTTGCCAAAATCCATAGAATGCACAACACCAAGAATGAACCCTAAACTGTAGAGTTTGTGTGATTGTAATGTGTCAATGTAGGTTCTTCCTTCATGAAAAATGTACCATTCTAGTGGGTATTATTCATAATGAGGGAGGCTATGTATGTGTTATTTTAGGGCATATATGCAATAACCGCAAGCTGGCCCACTAAGTGCAGGCAGCTGCGAGCCGGCCCACTAAGCATGGCTGAGGAGCTACCCCACGTCTGAGATCAGGGGCAGCGGCCTCCGGTGTCAGGCTGCGATGGCGCAGGAACGGCTGAGAGGAGCTACCCTGCATCTGAGCTCAGGGGCGGCGGCCGAGAGGAGCTACACCACGTCCGAGGTAAGTGGCGGCCAGGAGGAGACACCTGGCCAGATCAGGGGTGGCCAGGAGAAACCACCTCACACCCGAGGCCAGGGGCGATGACCTTGAGGAGCCACCCCGAGCCCGAGGCCAGGGACGGCAGTTAAGAGGAGGAACCTACGCCCGAGTCTAGGGCCGGCGGCCGGGAGGAGCAAACCGAGGAGTGGTGGCTGCGCAGGCAAAGGAGGGCCTAGAGGAGCTATCCCACATTGAAGGTCAGAACGGTGGCGGTAAGGAGATACCCCTCGTCCAAGGTAAAGAACAGCAGCTGTGCTTAGCTGGAGCAGCTGTGAAGAGATACCCCACGCCAAGGTAAGAGAAACCCAAGTAAGACGGTAAGTGTTGCAAGAGGGCATCAGAGGGCAGACACACTGAAACCATACTCACAGAAAACTAGTCAATCTAATCACACTAGAACCACAGCCTTGTCTAACTCAATGAAACCAAGCCATGCCCGCAGGGCAACCCAAGACGGGTGGGTCACGGTGGAGAGACTTGACAGAATGTGGTCCACTGGAGAAGGGAATGGCAAGCCACTTGAGTATTCTTGCCTTGAGAACCCCATAAACAGTAGGAAAAGGCAAAATGATAGGATACTGAAAGAGGAACTCCCCAGGTCATTAGGTGCCCAATATGCTACTGGAGATCAGAGGAGAAATAACTCCAGAAAGAATGAAGGGATGCAGCCAAAGCAAAAACAATACCCAGCTGTGGATGTGACTGGTGATAGAAGCAAGATCCGTTGCTGTAAAGAGCAGTATTGCATAGGAACCTGGAATGTCAGGTCCATGAATCAAGGCAAATTGGAAGTGGTCAAACAAGAGATGGCAAGGGTGAACGTCAACATTCTAGGAATCAGCGAACTAAAATGGACTGGAATGGGTGAATTTAACTCAGATGACTATTACATCTACTACTGCAGGGAGGAATCCCTCAGAAGAAATGGAGTAGCCATCATGGTCAACAAAAGAGTTCGAAATGCAGTACTTGGATGCAGTCTCAAAAACCACAGAATGATCTCTGTTCGTCTCCAAGGCAAACCATTCAATATCACAGTTATCCCAGACTGTGCCCCAACCAGTAACCCTGAAGAAACTGAAGTTGAATGGTTTTATGAAGACCTACAAGATCTTTTAGAACTAACACCCAAAAAACATGTCCTTTTCATTATAGGGGGCAGGAATGCTAAAGTAGGAAGTCAAGAAACACCTGGAGTAACAGGCAAATTTGGCTTTGGAATGTGGAATGAAGCAGGGAAAAGACTAATAGAGTTTTGCCAAAAAAATGCACTGGTCATAGCAAATACCCTCTTCCAACAACACAAGAGAAGACTCTACACATGGACATCACCAGATGGTCAACATTGAAATGAGATTGATTATATTTTTTGCACCCAAAGATGGAGAAGCTCTATACAGTCAACAAAAAAAAGACCAGGAGCTGACTGTGACTCAGATCATGAACTCCTTATTGCCAAATTCAGACTTAAATTGAAGAAAGTAGGGAAAACCGCTAGACCATTCAGGTATGACCTAAATCAAATCCCTTATGATTATACAATAGAAGTGAGAAATAGATTTAAGGGTCTAGATCTGATAGATAGAGTGCCTGATGAACTATGGAATGAGGTTCGTGACACTGTACAGGAGACAGGGATCAAGACCATCCCCATGGAAAAGAAATGCAAAAAAGCAAAATGGCTGTCTGGGGAGGGCTTACAAATAGCTGTGAAAAGAAGAGAGGTGAAAAGCAAAGGAGAAAAGGAAAGATATAAGCATCTGAATGCAGAGTTCCAAAGAATAGCAAGAAGAGATAAGAAAGCATTCCTCAGCAATCAATGCAAAGAAATAGAGGAAAAGAACAGAATGGAAAAGACTAGAGATCTCTTTAAGAAAATTAGAGATACCAAGGAAACATTTCATGCAAAGATGGGCTCGATAAAGGACAGAAAAGGGCTGGACCTAACAGAAGCAGAAGATATTAAGAAGAGGTGGCAAGAATACACAGAAGAACTGTACAAAAAGGATCTTCACGACCCAGATAATCATGATGATGTGATCACTAATCTAGAGCCAGACATCTTGGAATGTGAAGTCAAGTGGGCCTTAGAAAGCATCACTATGAACAAAGCTAGTGGAGGTGATGGAATTCCAGTGGAGCTGTTTCAAATCCTGAAAGATGATGCTGTGAAAGTGCTGCACTCAATATGCCAGCAAGTTTGGAAAACTCAGCAGTGGCCACAGGAATGGAAAATGTCAGTTTTCATTCCAATTCCAAAGAAAGGCAATGCCAAAGAATTTGCAAACTACCGCACAATTGCACTCATCTCACATTCTAGTAAAGTAATGCTCAAAATTCTCCAAGCCAGACTTCAGCAATACGTGAACCGTGAACTCCCTGATGTTCAAGCTGGTTTTTGAAAAGGCAGAGGAATTGGAGATCAAATTGCCAACATCCGCTGGATCATCGAAAAAGCAAGAGAGTTCCAGAAAAACATCTATTTCTTCTTTATTGACTGTGCCAAAGCCTTTGACTATGTGGATCACAATAAACTGTGGAAAATTCTGAAAGAGATGGGAATACCAGACCACCTAACCAGCCTCTTGAGAAATCTGTATGCAGGTCAGGAAGCAACAGTTAGAACTGGACATGTAACAACAGACTGGTTCCAAATAGAAAAAGGAGTACATCAAGGCTGTATATTGTCACCCTGCTTATTTAACTTCTATGCAGAGTACATCATGAGAAACGCTGGACTGGAAGAAACACAATCTGGAATGAAGACTGCCAGAAGAAATATCAATAACCTCAGATATGCAGATGACACTACCTTATGGCAGAAAGTGAAGAGGAGCTAAAAAGCCTCTCGATGAAAGTGAAAGAGGAGAGTGAAAAAGTTGGCTTAAAGCTCAACATTCAGAAAACGAAGATCATGGCATCCAGTCCCATCACTTCATGGGAAATAGATAGGGAAACAGTAGAAACAGTGTCAGACTTTATTTTTGGGGGCTCCAAAATCACTGCAGATGGTGACTGCAGCCATGAAATTAAAAGACGCTTACTACTTGGAAGATAAGTTATGACCAACCTAGATAGCATATTCAAAAGCAGAGACATTACTTTGTCGACTAAGGTCCGTCTAGTCAAGGCTATGGTTTTTCCTGTGGTCACGTATGGATGTGAGAGTTGGACTGTGAAGAAGGCTGAGCACCGAAGAATTGATGCTTTTGAACTGTGGTGTTGGAGAAGACTCTTGAGAGTCCCCTGGACTTCAAGGAGATCCAATCAGTCCATTCTGAAGGAGATCAACCCTGGGGTTTCTTTGGAAGGAATGATGCTAAAGCTGAAGCTCCAGTACTTTGGCCACCTCATGCAAAGAGTTGACGTATTGGAAAAGACTCTGATGCTGGAAGGGATTGGGGGCAGGAGGAGAAGGGGATGACAGAGGATGAGATGGCTGGAGGGCATCACGGACTCGATGGACGTGAGTCTGAGTGAACTCCGGGAGATGGTGATGGACAGGGAGGCCTGGCGTGCTGCAATTCATGGGGTCACAAAGAGTTGGACACGACTGAGCGACTGAACTGAACTGAAGCAATAACTGTCCCTTTCTCTCAATTTCATTTTAAACCTGACACTTATCTAAAAAAAAAAAAAAACTTAAAAATAGTTATTTATTTTCTAGTTGGAGTTTTTATTACTGAGTTTTGAGAGTTCTTTCTATATTCTAGTTACTAGTTCTTTGTCACATACTAGTTCTTTCTCTATGTGCAAATTTTTCTCCCAGTTTCTAACTTGTCTTTTCATTCTCTCCTCAGGGTATTAGGCAAAAAAAAAAAAAAAAAAGTAGTTTTGATGAAGTCTAGTTTATTAATGTTTTCTTTTATGAGTCATGTTTTTCGTGTCAGGTCTAAGAATGTATTGAAATGAGAGTGTTAGTTGCTCAGTCATGTCTGACTGTTGCGACCCCTGTGGACTGTAGCCAGCCAGGCTCCTCTGTCCATGGAATTCTCCAGGCAAGAATACTGGAGTTGGTAGTCATTCCCTTCTCCAGGGGATCTTCCTGACCCAGGGAGCGAGCCCGTCTCCTGCATTGCAGGCAGAATCTTTACCATCTAAGCCACCAAGGAAGCCCAAGAATTTATTGTCTAGCTCTATATCCAAAAGATTTTATCCTATATTTTTTTCTAATAGTTTTCTAATTTTATATTTTAAATTTAAGACTAGAGTCTCTTTGGGGGCTAATACTAGTTTCAGATGTAAGGTTTAGGTCATAGTTCTTTTTTTTTTTTTTTTTAATTTTTGGCCAGTGGATGCCCAAGTCCTCCAAATCATTTAGTTACTGAATTGCTTTGGTATGCTTGTGAATATTTAATTGGTCATATTTGCAAGGGTCTATTTATTGGTTCTCTATTCTGTTGTATTAATCTATGTGTTCAGCACTTTGCCAATATTGTATAATAACCTTAAAAATACAGTAAGACTTATCATATAAAATGATTCTTCCCGATTTTCTCTTCTTTTTCAAGGTTGTTTTGTTATCCTAGGGCCTATATCTTTCCATTTGAATTCAGAAATAAGTTTGTCTATAGTCTATGTCTATGAAAATCCTGCTGGATTTTGAAAAAAAGTTGCATAAAACCTATAGATCGCTTTGAGACAAACTGATATTTTACTACCAATTAAGTCTTCAATGGACTGGTTCAAAATTGAGAAAGGAGTATACCAAGGCTGTATATTGTCACCTTAGCTTATTTAACTTGAGTACATCAGGCAAAATGCCAGACTGGATGAACTACAAGCTGGAGTCAAGATTTCCAGGAGACATATCAACAACCTCAGATATGCAGATGATACCACCTTAATGGCAGAAAGCAAAGAGGAACTAAAGAGCTATTTGATGAGGGTGAAAGAGGAAAATGAAAAAGCTGGCCTAAAACTCAAAATTCACAAAACTAAGATCCTGGCAACCGATCTCATCACTTCATGGCAAATAGATGGGGAGAAAATGGAAACAGTGGCAAATTTTATTTCTTGGCCTCCAAAATCACTGCAGACAGTGACTGCAGCCATGAAATTAAAAGACATTTGCTCCTGGGAAGAAAAGCTGAGAAACCTAGACAGCATATTAAAAAGCAGAGACATCACTTTGCCGACAAAGGTCTGTATAGTCAAAGTTATGTTTTTTCCAGTAGTCATGTATGGATTATATGAGTTGGATCATAATAAAGGATGAGCACCAAAGAATTGATGCTTTTGAATTGTGGTGCCAGAGAAGACTCTTGAGAGTCCCTTGGACAACAAGGAGATCAAACCAGTCAATCCTAAAGGAGATCAACCCTGAGTATTCACTGTAAAGACTGATGCTGAAGCTGATGCTCCAAACTTTGGCCACCTGATGCAATGAGCCAACTCAATGAAAAAGACTCTGATATTCTGAAAGATAGAGGTCAGGAAGAGAAGGGAGTGACTGAGGATGAGATGGCCTGGATGGCATCACCAACTCAGTGGACATGAGTTTGAGCAAACTCAGGAAAACAGTGAGGGACAGGCAAGCTGGGCATGCTGCAGCCCATGGGATCGCAAAGAGTTGGACACAACTTAGTGACTGAACAACAGCAACAACAAAGCCTTCAAATCCACAAGTACAGTCTTCAGCTCCATTTATCTAGTTTTGTTTCATTTTTTCATTGGCATTTTAAAATTTCAGCATTCATATCCTGAAAATGCTTAAGTTTTGTACATAAGTATTTCATTTCTTAGGAATGATTATAGATACTATTGTGTTTTTCATTTGTTTCTAAATGGCAACCCACTCCAGTACTCTTGCCTGGAGAATCCCATGGACGGAGGAGCCTGGTGGGCTACAGTCCACGGGGTTGCAAAGAGTCGGACACGACTGAGGGACTTCACATTCACATTCACATTCACTATTAGTATATAAAATCTGACTAATTTTTTGTGTCTTGGACTTGTATCCTGTAATCTTGCTGGGCTCACTCATTAATTCTAGGAGACTTTTCTTTTTTATATTTGGGGGAGGCAGTGACATAACTATATTATATGACTGTGATTACCATTAGGAGTTTGGGTGGTATACTGAGAGTAAAGGAGAAGTCATTAAAATATTTTATCAAAGGAGTGACCAGATCACACTTTGGATTGGGATAATCCCTCTGGTTATAAGATAAAGAATGAATCAAAATAAATTTACAGAGGAAGAATCAGTAAGTCTCAAATCATGTAGATGTGTTTCTGTGTAATTTTACAAGCTTGTTCCTACATGATGTTTGAATGATTAATTCAATCAGTAGTTATTTCCACTGATGTGTTAGAAACTGATTCATTCCATTCCTTGACTTTCTGCTAGCACCAGTAGGAAAGTGTCAATGGACTTGTCATCACTTAGACGTTCCAGAATAATTGCTGTTATTTTCAATTTTATTTCCATAGAGCAGTGATGGAAGAAAACTATTTATTTGACTTCTCTTGTGGCCCAGTGGTTAAGAATCTGCCTGCCAAGACAGGGGACACAGGTTTGATCCCTGGTCTGGGAGGATTCCATGTGCCTTGTGGCAACAAATCCTGTGCACCATAATTATTGAGCCCTGGTGCCCTAGAGCCCACTTTCTGCAACAAGATAAGCCACTGCAGTGAGAAGCCCACACACCACAACTAGAGAGTAGCCCCCATACTGCAACTAGAGAGGAGCCTATCCTGTGAAACTAGTAATTGTATTTATTTTTCATGTGAAGAAACTCTGCTTTGAGTGGCTCTTTAATTTATAAAGTTCATAGCTAAAAGAAGGAATGTATGCTTTAGATACATGGCTTGAAAACTAGTTTCTGAAAGAATACTAAGTCAATTAGGGTCACAATTTGACTCAAACATCATTTGTAAGCTAATCACATCAAGTTTATCAATACAAAAATCTACCGGGGTCCAGCCCCAGTTGGATCCAGGGTATCCGAAGCATGGACGGCAAGGTGAGAGAGATGTATAGATATAGAGAGAGATAAGGAAAGAATTTGCAGTTAAGAGAATAGAGGAGAGAAAGAGGCTGATATTCCTTGGTTTATGCAGAAAGCCAATAAAGTCTCAGACAAGAAACTTGCTCTGTTCATGTAGGCCACAGGGGCCCTCTCAAATAGCGGAAGGTGCCCCCACCTTGGGCACCTTCTCGAGTGGGTCTTAGAAGCCCAGGCAAAAAAGTGAACACAGACAGCCTCTTCGTTCCAAGGGATCAGCCTGAAAAAGAGAGGGAGGGAGAGGGAGAAAGAGAGAGAGAAAGAAAGCACGACATGGAGGAGGCCAAGCTTGTGCAAAAACCCCATAACTTTATTTTCAAAAGGTGCTTATATACCCTAAGTTTTACGTAATGGAAGATGCAGAGTCATACAGGTGCAGCAGTCCTGACCCTTATCGATACCAGGCTTTCTTTCTGCATACCTTTCCGTATACAAAAGGTCTCAGGTGATTTACATTATCTTCTGGCCAAGAGGCCTGTTAACATTTTATGGCTCTTTTCCTTGATAGATGTTTAGTTCACTTCAGTTCAGTCACTCAGTCGTGTCCGACTCTTTGCAATCCCATGAATCGCAGCATGCCAGGCCTCCCTATCCATCACCAACTCCCGGAGTTCACTCAGACTCATGTCCATCGAGTCTGTGATGCCATCCAGCCATCTCATCCTCTGTCATCCCCTTCTCCTCCTGCCCCCAATCCCTCCCAGCATCAGAGTCTTTTCCAATGAGTCAACTCTTCTCATGAGGTGGCCAAAGTACTGGAGTTTCAGCTTTAGCATCATTCCTTCCAAAGAAATCCCAGGGTTGATCTCCTTCAGGATGGAGTGATTGGATCCCCTTGCAGTCGAAGGGGCTCTCAAGAGTATTTCTTATATATTGTATAAAAAATGTATGCAATATATAAAAATAAATACAAAACTAAATATTATCAAATTTGCATAGAATTACAAGAATTACAAAGCCTCATGTTCTGCAGTCTCTGCCATGCCAAGCCAAGTGATTACAGTCGTGCCCAACTCTTTGCGATCCCATCAGGCTCCTCTGTCCATGGGATTCTCCAGGCAAGAATAATGAAGTACGTTGCCATTTTCTTCTCCAGTTCTGCAGTGCATGGGGTCGTAAAATGTCGGACACTTCAAGAAGAAACTGATAAGACAAACATCATACGATATTGCCTATACATGGAATCTAAAAAACGGTACAAATGAACTGATCTACAAAACAGAAATAGAGTCACAGGTGTATAAATCAAACTTCTGGTTACCTGGTGGTAAAGAAGTGGAGAGGGATAAATTGAGAGATTGAGATTGATGTATACACACAACTCTCTACAAAAAAGATAATTGTTAAGGACATACTATATTGCACAGGGAACATTACCCTATATTGTGTGAATTCTTATAGGGGAAATAGTCTATAAAAGAGTGCACACATGTACATGCATAGCTAATTCACTCAGCTGTATACCTGAAATTAATACAATTTTTATTGTAGTTGTAAATCAAAATTTTTTTATAAAAGAAGAAACTGAGAAATATACAAGTGAGATGGGAGAAATGGAAGTATTGGATTGGCCAAAAAGTTCATTCACGTTTTTCCATTCCATAAGATCTTATGGAAAAACTAGAAGAAACTTTTTGGCCAACCCAATAACACAGAAAGAGAGAATGCATTATAAATTACTATTTCATCCTTTTGGGGACTCATCAGTACAGTGTAGCTAATGCTGTAAAAATTTAAAACATTTTGTTTCTTAAAACTCAATAATATGTAACAGTTCTGAGATTTAGTAGAAGTATTTAACTATTTGTGATTTAAGTGGGATAAAACCAGGATGTTTTAAATCTAGTAAAGTTAAATAAAAAATTGATATTTATATACATTTATTTAGCACACTGTAATTATAAACATGAATACTGAGAATAAGTGTAAAATGCTTTTTTTCAGTGTTTCTAATTCTACTGTTTTAAAATACAAAATCTAAAAGAAATGTAGTCCTGGTAATTAAAAAAAAAAAATTATTTGGCTGTACCACATGTTAGTCATGGCACATGGGATCTTCAATTTTCCTTGCAGCATGTGGAATCTTTTCTTTTCTTTTTTGCCAATTTCTGTGATTTTTTTTCTTTTTTCTGCTTTTTGTGGTAAAGAGTTGTTGTTGTTGTTGTTTTTCCATTGGAGTATAATCCCACATGGTGCAACTAAAGATTTCATGTGCTGTAGAGCTGATTCACTTTGTTGTACAGCATGTGGGAATCTTTAGTTGCAGCGCAAGGGACCTTCTAGTTGTGGCATGTGGGATCTAGTTCCTTGACCAGGGGTCAAACCCAGACCCCTTGCATTGGGAGCATGGAGTCTTAGCCACTGGACCACCAGGGAGTCCTTAGTCTTAGTGCTTTTGAAAATTTCCCTATATATTTGTAACTGATAGTAAGAGAATTTTGAATATGTTAACCAGTTATAAATTTCTCATTATCATTTTGCATGGGTTCAACTATCATAGTTATTTTTATGGTCCCAAGTGTGCAAAGAAAAGTGCTGTCTGTCTAACAAAAGAGGAATTCATTCATATTTTGTTGTTTGGTCGCTAAGTCATGTCCAAATCTTTGTGACCCCATGGACAGCAGAACGTCAGGCTTCTCTATCCATTCACAATTATCAGGTTCAAATATAAGTATCAACTTATATTATTCAACCCCTGGAGGAGGACATAGAAACCTTCTCTAGAATTCTTGCCTGGAGAATCCCATAGACAGAAGAGCCTGGTGGGCTACTGTCCATAGGGTCACAAAGAGTCAGACACGACTGAAGCAACTTAGCACATACAATATTTAACACTTAGAATTATGCTCTTTCAAATCCCTATATCATTCAAGAATAGCTTACTTCTTCGCTGTTAGCAAATATTATAAATGAATTTTGATGATAAATTTTCGGCAGATCAGGCAGTACAGCAGCAACTGTATATAGTAATTCATAATGCATCTCTTGGAAATGGTGTGTGAAATTCCCTAAAAAGGTCTTGAAGTATTTAAGGATATGGAGACATTACCATTTGTCTTGCTGCAAATCCAATTTCTACTTCCATATTTCCTGCCACTACTAATTCCAGTCATACTCAGGTAGGCATATTCCCCAACACCTCCTATGACAGGCCTAAAACCAAACACAAAAATATTAAAAAGCATGGGTTGGACATCTGCATTCCTTCCTCCTCATATTCTTCCACAGCTCTACTCCAGGTATTTTCAATGTGAACCAGAGAAAAGTGAAATTCTGTCTTCATATGGCTTCTTAATATAAGATACATACATCATTTTTGTATTTAGTTCCTTATATACTCTCAAACTCCCTACTTGAATATCAGAAGATTATCATCACCCATCCAAAATCCAGTTATGTTGTTGACCAGTTATTTAGCGTTTGCTGTTGCGGCCAAGTGAACTGCCGCCATGAGTGGCTGCCGCTGCTGCTGCTAAGTCGCTTCAGTCGTGTCCGACTCTGTGCGACCCCATGGACTGCAGCCTACCAGGCTCCTCCATCCATGGGATTTCCCAGGCAAGAGTACTGGAGTGGGTTGCCATTGCCTTCTCCGGCCATGAGTGGAGATAAAATAAATTTTCATATATTGAAATATAGGGAAGTCATTCTGGCTTATACATGAGTAAACTTGAATTTTAGGCCACCTATAACAGCCTGTTTGTGGCCTAGCAAACATATATTGTACTTTTGCTTTAATGACTAAAGAAAAGGGCACACTGATCAGAAGTAAAAAAAAGTCCATGTTAAAAATAAAGATTAAAAGTCTCTCTTCTGGGGACACTAGTCCTGGTCCTCCTTCAATGATAAGACTGCCTTCCCAGGTGCCAAGGCCATACTGACCCGCTCTGTATGTGCTGGTCTGTTTTTTTCATCTGGGTTCATGTTGATGTATGGCAAAACCAATACAATATTGTAAAGTAATTAACCTCCAATTAAATAAATTTATATTTAAAAAAAAAGAAATATCCTTGAAATCTTGAAGGAATGTGACCCTGACTTGTTTAATGTTCTCTCTTCTGACAAAACATAAAACTGGGCTAGAAACCCTGTTTCTATGAGGCAGTTTCTCAGAGTAATCTGGGATGTGGGCTTCCAGGCTAGTCCTCAGCTTGGCTCAAATAAAACTCTTTTCTATTCTTTTATTTTTGATCATTTATTAATTATTTTCATTGGCCTTCAATGAAGATGATTTTCAGTGTTCTCCTGACCTGTTTCATAAACGTGTGAAAATAAAATTATGTACTTACTAGTAAATTATTAAATGGGCTTGGCTTTGATTGAGGGAAGCTATTGCCCCTTTTTATTCTGTCTCCTCCAGTGTAATGGTTACAGTTAATACTTCTCCACTGAAGTGTTCAGAATCCAAGATGTGTTACTAAGTTTCTTCCAGGGATAAATTATCACAGGAGGGATTCCCTCTGGGTTCCTGACAACATTCTTTTTAGGAATAAACACAGCAGCTGGCAGAGTGGACTAAGGGTCTGTGGATACCAATTCTTCAGTGGCTTTCCAAGACTATAGGACCCCAGAGTACCTCAGCTGTTCTCTCTACATTCTAAATATGGATTTCAGCACAGCTTAAGTCAGTGGGTGAATGCAGAACTATGTCTAATGTCATCCTTATGCTAAAGATTTCAATTGAAAACACGATATGTAAACTTTTCCCAAAGGCACTGCTAATAAACAGAAGATTATACAAAGGATTTCTATTTCTTACA
The DNA here is from genome assembly GCF_014754425.2 of Oryx dammah. NCBI lineage: Eukaryota > Metazoa > Chordata > Mammalia > Artiodactyla > Bovidae > Oryx > Oryx dammah. The sequence goes on along the minus strand of NW_024070213.1, from coordinate 18,670,963 downwards.
TCATAGTGCAGGAAACCTTCCATGATATTAAATTTACATTCCCATATATACAATTCACACCCATAACTATATAGACTAGAAGGCAGTCTAAAAACTTACGAGGCATTATATTTAGAGTTGTCTGTCCACTTCCAAGCATGATGTGATGATTCTCTGCTAAGGCCAATCCAATGGTCAGAAGGGCCTTTGTATCTTTTCAGAAAGTTCTATTATAAAACACAGAAAGCAAAAACACTTGTCTCCTTTATTTTACCCTTGAGTCCTCTTCCCCCCTAGCCTTCTCTCTTTGGATGACAGCCTAGTAAGATTGAGAAGCTTAGACATTGAAGGGAGAAGACTAGTCCCCAGTTCTCAGCTTAAGTCACTCAAATGTCTCTGACCCTAAATTACGTTAAAGTGATCACACATCTCAATTTGACCGGGAAAGTCCCAGGTTATGGCTGTGGTTCCAACATACTATTGTCACTTTCACTCCCCAAAATGTCCCAACTTGGATGATAAATTACATGATCACCATACTTCTTTTTTACAATGGGAACAATATATCTAATTTGAAGATTAACTATGAGGATTACATGAGAGAATGTGTCCAAATCGTCTCACAGGGTTCCAGGCAGAGAACATACCCAAGAAATATCAGGCACTAATATGCACTCCAAGCCCCCAAGTCTGCCTGGAATGAGAGCCTTCCTCTTCTTTCAGCTGTCACCCTGTGCGGCCTATAGCCTTCTCAGGGGCTAAGTATTTAACAAAGAACATGGTGCAAAAATGTTCCTTACCAGCTCCTCCTCCGTTTCAAACTGAGCAAGAACAGCTCCCAGTGAAATACAGGATGTCTGACTGAATGTCCAATTCTTTGATTTTTCAGAAAAATAAAAACACTTATTCCCAAATCCAATCCACCCTTCTGGGCAAGTGGCATACAGAACTTGTAAGTCTGTCGCTCTGCTTCTCACTAAAAGTTGGGCAGACACAGTGAAGCACAACATATAAATTTTCTCATCCCTTTTATCTATTTTTCCACTTACCATCCTGAGGTTAGTCTTTTTTTATACATGTATGTATTAATATATACATATATACATGTGTGTACATGTATATGTAGGTACAGTATAACTAAATTCCAAAATGAGGGGTTTGAAGAAAAGCATGCCAAAGAACAGCTAGACTTGTACTTTTATGGCCTTGGCTAATAACCTTTTGCTCTTCTCAAAATCTGAACAGGGGCTATTTTCTATAGGTAGACAGACTCTTAGAAATGTTTTCCAAGCCCAAATTTGTCTGTTTTTTTCAAATGAATAGTTTTCTTTTTTATGTATTTTGGCACCATCAATTACATAATTTTCTCTCATTTTACTTCCAGGAACATATTCTCAAGTGCATTTCTAATGCCTCTTAGAATGCTATCAGCCTTAGTCATTTATAAAACACCAACTGTTACTCAATACTTGGAAATGTGATTGCACTTCACTTCACTGCTTGCCAAAACAACGACTCTCTTGAGGTCGTTTTTTCTTTTTGGTTTCCGGGAAAATGGAATATTGAGATCTGTGATCACTTGCTGAGTACAAACTAGTGGCAGTTGCTTTTCCCAAGTGATTTTATTATATTGAGGATTTGCTTTAGAATAGAATGTTCTACAAAAGCTATTATGTTAATAAATATACACATTACATGATTCTCAATGTAGCAGTCAAAATATTATTCTACAATGAAATTCAGATCATGGCATTCCTCTCCTACAATTTCCCTCTTTCTGATACCCCCTACTGCACTCAGATTAAAAGCCAGAGTTTTTACCTGACTCATTAGGCTGTGACATCTCTGACCCCCAGCCCGTTACTCTTCCTCATTCTCAACTTGCTTCAGCTGTAGAAGCCTCCGTGCTGTTCCTCAAACCTACCAGGAGATTCCTCCTTTCATTCTACTTGTTTCTGCCCTCTGGAATGCTTTCCCCACAAACCCAATGGCTTCTTCATCTCCTTCAAGTTTGCTGAAAAGTCGTTTTCTCAAGGAGGCTTGCGCTGGACACTTACATTCAACTCAATATTTTACCCTATATTATAACATCTGCATCTTCCTGCTATTAATAGAATAGGAGTGTTTTGTTCACTAATACACCTCAAGCATTTCACACGCCCTGGCACATAATGGAGCTCAATAAATATTTATTGACAATGTGAATGTGCAAGGAACATGGTACGGTTTGGAGAACAGGTAACTCACCTGCCGCAAGAGTGGAAAGGGTCACCACATTTAGAGCCACAAGTACAAAGATAACCAGGATGCAGCAGCAAAGCTTGGCAGGTGTAGCAGGAGAGGCAATTGCTAGGCATTTCTTTTGGAGATCTTTACCTGTAAATACAAATGTCAGAATGTCAATCTCATGGAGGTATTAGAAAGAAAAACTTAAATTTATCACAGAATCAATATGTAAAGTCAGCTGCACCTCACCTCCCCTATTGCCAAACTCTCACAAAAGGTCCATGTCCAGGAGAGATGACCACAGCCCAAAAGCAACTAGAGAGAAGCTTTTTACCCTGGAGAGTCTTCCAGTTATTGGAAGAAGAGCTAATAAGAGAGTAAGAAACAAAAAGAGTAGAAATCAGAATGAAAACAAAACATATAAACAATCCAGATTTACCTCCTTAAATAACAAATAGAAATTCTGAGGAGAGCATTAGAAAATTAATCACTATAATTCATCATATTAACAGAATAAGAGAAGAGAAATGGATATGACCATGTTGGTAAGTATGACATAAAATATGTCATAAAACGTAACAGCCTTCCAAAGTAACAAAGCCCAACAAATTATGAACTGAACTTTCACTTTTCGTAGAAATAGTACAGCTAACGTGATACTTAATGGTGAAAAAGTGAAGGCCTTCTTCCAAAGGTCAGGAACAAGGCAAGGATGTCTGTTCTCACCAATCCAATTTAACATTTTACTAGGGTTTCTATGAGTGCCAATAAGGCAAGAAAAGTAAATAAGGCAAAAGTTTAAAAGGCAAAGAGATTAGAAAGAAGTGAAACTGTTTCAAGAAGTCACAGCCACTCTCCTCCCAGTAGAAATATCAATTTGAAAATTATCTGTGCATTAAAATACCTTCCCCAGAGCCAAGGAGCACCAGGTACACCCACCCCCTGCCTCATCCCAGCTCCTGTGTACTCTAGCAATTCCAGGCAGACAATGCAGCCTTCGACAGCTTCCACCCAGGGCTTCCTGTGGGCTCCTGTCTCCCCCTTGCACCTGCCAACCCCAGCAGCTCCAGGTGGGGCTCCTGTGACACTTGGCTCCTAGTGAACTCCTGGGGACCAGGCCCCCAAAACCCTTCCCTCAGGACTGGGCAGTCCAGCACAGAGATAGACCCATTCCCCATGGGAAAAGGGGAGTAAGACAGCACCTGCCTTCACTACACATCCCAGATCTGCCTTTCCCAGCCGTCTGACTCCTGCAGCCCTGTATGACTCCCTGCAAACTCACCAACCAAGGCCCCCTCCTCCCAGGTGCCTGCCAGCTCCAGTGACCCAAGTGAGTCCTGTGACACCAGGTTCCCAGCAGGCTTCTGGGAGCTAAGGCCTCCTTTCACCCCAGTGACTGCTGACTCTAGCAGCCCTAGGCAGCTCCTGTGACTTCCCTGCTGGCTGCCACCAATCAAGAAACCAACATAACTAGTCATTAGGGAAACAGTAAAATACAGTGAGCTGCCACAATATGTGCATCAAAGTGGTAGGTTAAACAAAATAACTGACAGGGAAAAAAAAGATACAAATGGAATTCTAATGAATTGTTGGAAATATAACTATATAGCCACTTTGGAAAACAGCTTGGCAGTTAGGTGTGGTGACCATATCCTTACAATATGCCCTAGCAATGTAAGAATCCCTTGGTGTCTATGCAGAGGAATGAAAACTTCCATTTACACAGAAACCTAGACTTGAATATTTATATTAACTTTATTCATTATCGGGCTTCCCTCGTGGTTCAGCTGGTAAAGAATCCACCTGTAAATGCGGGAGACCTGGATTCAATCCCTGGCTTGGAAAGATCCCCTGGAGAAGGGAAAGGCTACCCACTCCAGGATTCTGGCCTGCAGAATTCAATGGAGTGTGTAGCCCATGGGGTCACAAAGAGTCAGACACAACTGAGTGGCTTTCGCTTTACCTTTTTATTCATCATCACCAAAACTGGCAACAATTCAAATATCCTTCAGCTGATAGAAAGATTAAATAAATACCACTTGGTAATATGAGAAAAGAAAAACTTGACTTTATATTCACAACTGCTCATTTCTTCTTTTTCTTTGGCTTGCTAAATTTTAGTGAGGCTCACTCTCCCCCCAAAACTCCCAAACTCTGGCTTGCCTGAAAATGTAAACAAGCTCTTAAAAGAGAAGTGAGATGCATCATAGCTCACGTGTGACCATGAGTTCTAACTTCAGGATATCACCTACTCTTTACATTTCATGCTCTCTGTCCCCACAAGTGTCCAACCCACTTCTTGACCTATTTATAAAATGAGAACCTTTTTTAGAGCATTCTTCCTATTGCAGGAGTCCTTGTAAATAATATCTCTCCCTCTTAACACTACGCTATTGATAACACGGTACAATATGGATGAATTTCAAATGCATGAGGCTTAGTGAAACAAGTCAGACCCCCTCGACATTCTTCTAAAGAAAGAGTATAAGAGAAGATAACAGATCAGTTTTTATTAAAGGGTGGACAGAGAGGAAAGCAATGTTTACAAAGGTGTGGGTGCGGGTGGAACTGTTCTTTGTAATGATTGTGATGTGGCTACAAAACCATATGTATTTGTCAAAACTAGAAGTGTATACCAAAAGAATGACTTAAAAAATTTTATTTCTAATTGAAGGATAGTTGTTTTACAATGTTGTGCTGGTTTCTGCTATACAACAGCATGAATCAGCTATAATATACATATATCCTCTCCCTCTTGAGCCTCCTCCCACCCTCCCATCCCACCCCTCTAGATCATTACAGAGCCCTGACCAAAGTAAGACCCTCATGCTGGGAAAGATTGAAGGCAGAAGGAGAAGGGGATGACAGAGGTTGAGATGGTTGGATGGCATCACCGACTCGATGGATATGAGTTTGAGCTAGCTCTGGGACTTAGTGATGGACAAGGAACCCCCATGCTGCAATCCATGGGTTCACAGAGTCAGACAAGACTGAGTAACTGAGTTGAACTGAATAGGCAAATATATAATTTAGCATTAGAATTTTTTTTATAATTTTTCTCCATGGTATTTGCCAATAACTTATGAATTATTATTTGCTTTCAAGTATATTGTTTCAAGTGTATTTTTAGATGATTTTGATATTGTTGTCCATGGAGTTGAAAGAGCACTGGTGAGGAATTTAAGGAATCCTAGAAAGAATTTTGTCTCTATCACCATCTGCTTGTGTGGACTTGAACAAGTTATTCTGTCTGTTAGTATTTTAACTGGTCACTATTTTTCAAATCTTAGTAGCAGAATGAACAATGGTCTCAAAAGCTTCACAGTTATATTAAATTCTAAATATAATTGTCCTCACAGCGATGAGCAAAGTCTTTCCTGAATTTATGATGAGTAGTGCATGCGTGGTTAGTGTTAGTGGGGTGGGGACAGGTTAGAAACATAATATTTATTTCTTCTTCCTCTTTCTTACTTAATTGTTCCCCTTCTTTCTTACTTTAGAGAGATCAGTTAGTACTCTTGCCTGGAAAATCCCATGGATGGAGGAGCCTGGTAGGCTCCAGTCCATGGGGTGGCTGAGAGTTGGGCACAACTGAGCATCTTCACTTTCACTTTTCACTTTCATGCATTGGAGAAGGAAATGGCAACCCACTCCAGTATTCTTGCCTGGAGAATCCCAGGGACAGAGGAGCCTAATGGGCTGCTGTCTAGGGTCGCACAGAGTCGGACACGACTGAAGCGACTTAGCAGCAGCAGCAGCAGTTCCGTTAATGTGCTCAATGCCTTGGCAACAAATTCGAGATAAATGCTTGTATTTTCATGAAACTTCCAAACCTTGGGATGATAGTCTAGCTGACTGTTCCACAAGAGAATCCAGTCTGCTGATTACTCAAGATCAGGAAGAATTGGTAAATAAATAAGTAAAATACTTTAATACAACTTAGCACTGACTTCTAGCCATATCAAGATCTTTGTGCAGATGGAAATATCAACCTTGACTTCAAGAAGTTCACAATCTGAGAGACTAAATAGACATGAAAACAAAATAAGTATAATTTAATGAATACAAAAATATAAACATAAACATTTGTATATATTAATATATAAATGAACAAATAGAAGTATCACAAATAAGGATTAATTAACTCCAAGAGGGAGTCAGAAAAGGCCTCATAGAAGAGGTGATACTTGAACTGGGTTTCAGAGGATGAGCATAAGAATGCAAACCAGCAACAGACAAACAGGTATAATATTCAGTCATTTCTTCTGTTTCATTTACAGAGACTCATACAAAATCTGATAAACAAAGAAGCAATTCTGTTTTGGATTGGATTAAATTTTACGTTATCAGAGAAGAACTGGAAGTGGATAAATGGATCCTTTTTAAACTCTACTATGTGAGTATTAGATAAGCTAATTTGAATATTCAATTTGCTTCCCACTAGCTATCCATTTTGCAGATGGTAGTCCATCTCTCTCAGTTTGTCCTACTCGCCTTCCCCTGCGTCTCTATTCCTGCTCTGCAAATACATTCATCAGTACCACTTTTCCATATATATGCATTAATATATGAGATCCAAACCAGTCCATCCTAAAGGAGACCAGTCCTGGATGTTCATTGGAAGGACTGATGCTGAGGCTGAAACTCCAATACATTGGCCACCTCATACGAAGAATTGACTCATTGGAAAAGACCCTGATGCTGGGAGGGATTGGGGGCAGGAGGAGAAGGGGACGGCAGAGGATGAGATGGCTGGATGCCATCACCGACTCAATACACATGAGTCTGGGTGAACTCCAGGAGTTGGTGATGGACAAGGAGGCCTGACGTGCTGCGATTCATGGGGTCGCAAAGAGTCAGACACGACTGAGTGACTGAACTGAACTGAATGATGCTTGCTTTTTAAATTTATTTATTTATATTAATTGGAGCATAATTACTGGTCTACTGGTTTTAACTTTTAGTTTCATGTCCTAGAAAACTTATTTAACTTACAGGGACAGTTTAAATTTAAAAGAAAATAGATTTCACCTTTGCGCTGCTCAAGTAGTTTCACCTACGTGGCTTAGCTAGTAAACCATTAATATTTGGCAAGAACTTTTGCTTTCATTAAGCATTAAGCATGAGCCCTGTGTTTCAGGAACTTCAATATCTTATTGTCTCAGATAAAAAGTAAAGTTCAGGGAGAGGGAAGAATGGAAGAAGAAAGAAGGAAATGCAAATTTTTAGCAGAAAATAGAAGTTCAGTAAAAGCTATAAAAAGTATTCTTTCTACTGGACTGAAGAACAAACATGCATAAGCTATGTTCTTTCTCTTTACATCAAATTTAATATAAACTAAAAAGGCTAAAGAATTTGCTGGTGGATAGATTTAAGTCCAATTCCTACTTTCAAACTCTACATCTGCTTTTAAATTACCAAAGACTAAAATTTTTAAAAATAGAAACTGAATTACAAAGGATCTATATACGAATAGTCTCAGTTTTTGCAGGTAACTTTTTAAATGTCAATAATTATTCATGATTTTATCAAACAAAGTCTCTTTAGAGAACAATAAGAAATTAATTCTCAGCTCCCAAGTTGCACTAGTAGTAAAGAACCCACCCGCCAGTGCAGGAGACATTAGAGACACGGGTTTGATCCCTGGGTCCAGAAGATCCCCTGGAGGAGGACATGGCAACCCACTCCAGTATTCTTGCCTTTAGACTCCCAGAAACAGAAGAGACTGGTGTCTTCTTCCAGGGGATTTTCCAGACAAGAATACTGGAGAGGGTTGCCATTTCCTTCTCCAGGGAATCTTCCTGACCCAGGGATCAAACTTCGGTTTCCCACATGCAGGCAGACTCTATACTATCTGAGCCACCAGGAAATCCCTTAATTTGACTAAAATGGTTATGTTTAAAAGATGCTCATTTCATTTTTATGATCACTTCTGAAAATTTCTGGTAAGACACATTATATAAACTACTTTGGTAATGTATTCTAAATAGTATGATATAATGCTTAGCTGAAGATGTGCTATAATCAAAAGTCCAGAGAATGAAAAAAAAGAGAGAGAACACAGAAGTACACCAGAGCCCATGAGACAGAGAGAGACATAAAGCAAGAGAGAGACAGTGCATGCATGCTCAGTCATTTCAGTCATGTCTGACTCTTTGTGACCGCATGGCCTATAGACTACCAGGCTCCACTGTCCATGTGATTCTCCAGGCAAGAATACTGGGGTGGGTTGCCAGGCCCTACTCCAGAGGATCTTCCTCACCCAGTGATCAAACCTGCATCTCCTGAATTGTAGGCAGATTCTTTACCCACTGAACCACTTGGGAAAGCTGGAGAAAGCCAGAGGGAGAGACAAAAGGGAAAGTCATTTGAACACATAAATGAGCCTCAATAGATTTCATCTGAAACACTTAATGATATCACTGAAAATCACATTTACCCTTAATTCCAAAAGAAAATTGTTCAGGACAGTTTTGTGCCCAAGGGTAAGAAAATATATATTTGTTTAGATTTTTTTTTGAACACAAAATTGTGATGTTTTCTCATATTTCTTCCAGAAAATGTGACAACTCATTCAAAGGCCAGATCAAAAGTCACTTCACAAGTAAAGCCATCACCAATTCCCTAGGTTTTATTAAATACCTTGTAGTACAAATCACATCAAATTGTAGTAACTCATTTGTCTGTCCCTGACATGATGAAGCCCTGCAGGCAGAGTCTAAATACAATTCATCTTTGTAGCTCTGTGTCTAACAAATAACAGATTCCAAATATATTATTATTAGTTTCAAACAGACTACAGCATAGGTGTCATGGTTAATTTTTTTTTTAACATATACATGTGTTTATTCTTTTTCAAATTCTTTTCCCACTCAGGTTGTTACATAATATTGAGCAGAGTTCCCTATGCTATATAGGAGGTATGGGTAACTTTTATTAGTTTATACATTACAAAAGTATTGGTGTCTGTTTGCCATCACTCTGGGATATAATCATCTGTTATTTAACATCATAATGTGAGTTGCCAGAATGCAAGTAGCCGGCAACCTGGAGAAAATACGAAGAGTAATTGAAAACAAAACCCAGAGACCATTTTTCTCTTAACCTCCTATAACATAATTCACTGTGTAGTAATATTTAAGTAACATATCCAGTAGCAGAATAACTAACATAACAATTACACACCTGCCTTCTCACCCACCTCTAGTCCCTCAAAACATCTCTCCTTCTATGGAGGTTAACTGTAAAGTACTGATACCTCTGAAGCACAATTTCTGCTATGCTGTCAGTGATCAGTAGTATAAGAACTCCCCTCCCCAGCTCCTGTTTTGTTTTGTCAAAGTTTATCAATTTTACCTTACCAGATCTCCACTCCTCCAAGTTCGCTCTATAGGTAGGGTCTGTCTCTAAGAACTTTAAAGACATCTCTGTTGTTGTCCTGTTTCCGTTTGAAAAAAGGAATTTGGTGGTACCTTTTCTCAGTAGTTGCAAAGCAGGAAATGTGAACTGAAAGAAACTTCTGTTAACATTTGACTGAAAAGGAAGCTAGCAACCTCTCAGTTTAGACTCCACCTCTCGTTGCAAAAGAGCCTCTTGATGAAAGTGAGTGAAAAAGCTGGCTTAAAATTCAACACTCAAAAATCTAAGATTATGGCGTCCAGTCCCATTATTTCATGGCAAATAGATGGGGAAACAATGGAAACAGTGACAGACTTTATTATCTTGGGCTCCAAAATCATTGCAGAGGTGACTGCAGCCATGAAATTCAAAGATGCTTCCTCCTTGGAAGAAAAGCTATGACCAACCTAGACAGCATATTAAAAAGCAGAGACGTTACTTTGCCAACAAAGGTCCATCTAGTCAAAGCTGTGTTTCTTCCAGTAGTCATGTATGGATGTGAGAGTTGGACTATAAAGAAAGTTGAGTGCCAAAGAACTGATGCATTTGAACTGTGGTGTTGGATAAGACTCTTGAGAGTCCCTTGGACGGCAAGATCAAACCAGTCAATCCTAAAGGAAATCAGTCCTGAACACTCGTTGGAAGGACTGTTGCTGAAGCTACAATACTGTGGCCATGTGATGTGAAGAACTTACTCATTGGAAAAGACCCTGATGATGGGTCTTTTCAGAAGGCAAAAGGGGACAGGGGTGCCAGAGGATAAGATGGTCAGATAGTATCACTGACTCAATGAACATGAATCTGAGCAAACTCTGGAGGATAATGGAGGACAGAGGAGCCTGGTGTGCTACAGTCCTTGAGGTTACAAAGAGTTGGACGTGACTTAGCAACTGAACAGCATCATGTCACTATGTCACTGGGTGCTGACCTTCCAAAAATGTACATGTTTTTGTTGTTCAGTCACTCAGTCATGTCCAACTCTTTGTGACCCCATGGACTACAACACGCCAGGTTTCCCTATCCTTCACCATCTCCTGGAGCTTGCTCAAACTCATGTCTGTTGAATCAGTGATGTCATCCAACCATCTCATCCCCTTCTCCTCCTGCCTTCAATCTTTCCCAGAATCAAGGTCTTTTCCAGTGACTTGACTCTTCACATCAGGTGGCCATGTTTAGAGTCATCTCTTGTGCTGTTGGAAATGTACATGAGGCAGGAGCTAAATGGACCCGGGGCTGTACAGCTGGACTTTGTCCCCTGTGGATAGATACCCCAAGATAAAGAGGAGGAGGAGCTGAGCCCTGCCCAGATATGAGATAGCGCTTTTCTCATTTTCAAGGTCCAGAGGACCTTTCCAAGAATACACCTGCAACAAGGCTCTTTGTAGATCAAAAAGGGAGTAATGTCAACCTGTCCACAGGCCTCTTCACTAGAACCCATCTTGGCTAAGAAATGTGGGTACACACATGGGAGGACACTGATATATACCAAATACGGCATCAGAATCAGCTAAAGCAAGACGTTTGGCCAAAGGAAACCCAGAAGAAAATCACATAAAAGTGATTCGAACTACAAGGACCTGACGCTTTGGGCTTGCCAGTGTGTGCCTACGCACGTGTACTCTTTTCCCTCCTAATAAATGTTTCACTTGTTTCACTAGTTTTGGTTTCTCTGTGGAAATTCATTTTCTGGAAATGAATCCTAATGGCCAGGATTCAGCACTCAGCCTGACTTCAATCTCTGGCCAGAAACCAAAGTCCTGTTTCAAGTCCCTGCAGGTTGAGGCCACCCAAGCTCAGACATGTCTTCACAAAAACCTTTGTCTTTCTCTGTTTGTGAAAAAATAACAATAACAAGGAGACCTTAGAGGTAGCACAGCCTCAAGATAAAAGAAACTTATGGCCCTGAATTTCCATGTGGAAGAAAGCTGTGTTCTAACTAAAAACACCTATATTTCACAGCTACATGAGTGTTAAGTAAATATACACTGTGCTATCAACAAAATTTAGGTTATCTATTGTAGCAGCTGTGTAATGTATCTAGTCAGAGTGGCAGCCTCATTTTTTCCATAATTTTTTGCATTGCTAATCACTTCTTATCCAGTCACCAAATATCTGCAGATTGTTACTACTATGGTAGGTGCTGAGAAACAAAAGCTCTGCAAATTCTGATGAAGAGGATGAAGCAGGCACCTGGGTCTTGTGTGGGAGAGGTCTGGATGGATTTTCCAGAATGGCTGAGGCAAGGTTAATATCTTCTCTGGTGTCTAGTAAAGACAGGAACATTTTAAAAGATCACGATTTATAGTACCACCGAAAACCTGACAGAGCTAAGAGCAATGACAAATTGAAATTATAATAGAGTGATCATTATAATTATAATGTAATGGTCAGCATACAAAAATGGAGTTGGAAGGCAAGGGTCCGATTTCAGAATTCAAGAACTAGAACTTCTTTGTATCTTCGTATTGTGCCACACAGAAGGACAGAGCAACACCTGCCGATTTCTGTGGCCTCATGGGACCCCGAGAAATCTTGTCTCCCTAAAGATCTCTCTCCCTCCCTTCCCTGTGTTCGTGCAACAAGTTCTTGCTTAACACACTTCACTTCTCATCAACTGAAGTTTTAATGCTTGAGAAACAAGTTCTGTAATGAACACATGGCTTCTTGCATTTAAAAAAATAAACTTCCTCCTTTTATTTTTAAGTGCGTCAGTCACAACTCAGAGCTTCCTGCATCTGTGTCTCCAAGCTGGGGCTCTAACAATCCAGCCAAAAAATGCCTCTGCTCAATCAGGTCTTTGTTTCTGAAATTTCAGTTAATAAAAGCAATACATTATGAAAATGGTGACACACTTAACCTGCTTGACACCAGGAAGGGAACTTTTTTTTTTTTTTTAAACACACCCTTATTCTGCCACCAGGAGCTTAATGCTCTTCAGACAAAGCGGAAAGACAAGTCTCCCCAAGAACACTGGGACCTTTGTGTTTCTGGAAAGGAGCGGAATTCAGGCCAGTTCCAAAGGGATCTCAACTTTTCAATTAAGATACAATTCTGGGAGTGAGGCAGATGGAGACATAAAAAGGGGAAAGACCCTGAACCAGGTCAGTAAGAACACCTGCTGCCCTCTCTCAGCCTTTCAAAGCCCTTAATCCCTAGAGCACAGAGCTTACTCTAAGGAATCTCCCAGTCACCCACTAAAGTTCTGCAAACTCCTATGAAGAGGGCAGCTTAGGCGCACAGCCATCTGGAGAGAAATCAAGTCAAATATTTTTCAAATCATGCAACCAGGCCAGATGTGCACCCCGTATCGGGACAGCCCTGGGGAGTTTGCAACCTGCTTGAGACCAAGAAGGCAGTTTCTTCTTTCTCTTCTCCTCTCGGTAGTGGTTTCTTTTTCACTATGGCTTTGCTCTGGACCAGAGGTGGCCAAACAGGGGGATGTAGTGACTCAGGGCTGCGACCGCTGTGCTCTCCCAGCGCTTCCAGCGACCGCTGCGCTCTCCCAGCGCTTCCAGCTTACCTGTGGGGTGACCACATCCCTCTCCATCCGAGGCTGTCTCCCACATTCAGGTCCCAACCGTCTACCAAGGTCTAAGAGAGACACCGGATGCAGGGCGTAGGAAATTATGCCCATAGAGCAGATGGTACCCCAGATGGTACTAGATATGCTCCCTCCTCACCACCCTCCACCTTCCGCACTCCACCCTAGATGTTACGCCCCACTTCCTGTGTTTCATTTCTCAGGATGTTGAGGCAGAAAAGGAAGTCAGAACACTTGTAAACAGGATGCCTGCCGTTGAAGAGTCTTTGGCTCCTTTCCAACCCACCAAACGCCTGATGGAGACCTGGTGGACTAACGGTGCATGTAAGAGGACAGTCCTCTGCTCAGGCTGTCTGCCACACTGGGTCCCTTCCTAGCAGGGAGAAAGTCTGCATAAATCTCCACAGCCTGCTAGTCTGCCTGGCCTAGCAGAGATGGGGACAAGGCTCTGTCTGTCTCTCTGAGGTTCAACCTGTGGTAACCAAGACCCCTGAGAACAGAAACCCTGTGGTGTGTAGCCACCCACACACAAACCTCCTCTAAAAGGTGTTGATCTGTGGCTTGTTAGCACCACTGTTCTCAGGAGATCATACACAGATCAAAACCCCAGGCTAATATGTTCTGAGGCTACAAAATGAGGAAAGGTTATAAAGGCCAAAAACTACAAGGTTATATAAATGGTCAGGAATTAGGATTAGAGTTGGGAAGAAATAAGAATGCTTGTTTAAACAGGAGTTGTTTGGGGTTCAAAATGGTTACACATTTGCAGGTGCAGGAGGGAGGCGCTTTGAAACTGTGTTTGCACCTGGCGCTGCCTGCAGATACTATTTTGAAAATGTCTGGTGATGGTCTTGAGTTTGATATAATTCAGAAAGTTTAAGTTCTCAGTGATGCGTCTGCAAGTTCTCAGATGCAAGATTGCATCTGAAACTACCTCCACCTAAGGCCATCTGGCTCCATTTTGTATGTGTGAACTACAGTTACTCCATTTTTATTTTTGAAATATCTTAAATACATAATCAGGCTGCCCTGGTGGCTCTGTGATGAAGAACCTGCCTGACAATGCAGGAGAAGCAGGTTCAATCCCCAGTCCAGGAAGTTCCTTTGGTGAAGAAAATGGCAACCCAGTCCAGTATTCTTGCTGGGGAAATCCCATGGACAGAGGAGCCTGGTGGGCTACAGTCCATGCGGTGGCAAAAGAATTGGACAGGACTTAACGACTAAACAACTGCAGTACTTTGGCCACCTCATGCAAAGAGTTGACGTGAGTCTGAGTGAACTCCAGGAGTTGGTGATGGATAGGGAGGCCTGGTGTGCTGCGATTCATGGGGTCGCAAAGAGTCGGACACGACTGAGCGACTGAACTGAGCTGAACTGGCGACTAAACAACAGCAGCAGCAAATATATCATCACCTGTCTACATTACCAGTTTTTGGACTTTTGTGGGGTGATAAGATTTCAACCCTGAGGATCTGCTACAGTGAGATTGGTCCAGTTGGAACAGAGTTTACAAACAGATTCTTAAAACAAGACAGTAATGGCAGAAATCAGTCTTTGATGAACAAAAATTTTTTTCCTGGTGAATTATTTTGATCCTTGAAATGATTTAGAAGTTTCACCAAGTGGTGACAATAAAAAGCTGACTCTTTAGAAGATAGTTTGTCAGTCTCTTATTAAATTAATATACTTGCCAGGTGATCCAACAGTCTCACTTTGGGGCATTTACAGAAATGAGTTGAAAACTGATGTTTATGCAAACTTACACAGGTGTGTTTATAGCAGCTGTATTTATGATTGCCAAAACTTGGAAGCAACCAAGATGCCTGTTAATATATAAATGGCTAAACACACTGTAGACTCTCCAAACAATGGCATAATGTTCAGGGACTTTAAGAAAAGTTCTCAACTGAAGAAAAAAAAAAACATAAAAAGAACCTTTTATGCAGGTTGTTAAGTGAAAGAAGGCAATCTGATAAATCTATGTACTGTAAAATTGCAACAATTTGACACTTACATAAAGGTAAAACTATGGAGATGTTGAAAAGACATGTCTGAAGGGCCAAGGTGGAGAGATTGGGAGGGATGAATGGGGGAGGCCAGGGGGTTTTTAAGACAATGAAACTACACTCTGTGATTCTGTAATGACGGATTTAAAACTACTAGGTGGTGTTTGGGGGAATTCTCAAGATCTCTAGTTCTTTATGTCTCAGCACAGAAAGAATCCAGTGAGAGGCAAAGTGATAGATAAGAAGTGATTTATTAGAATAGGAGGTTTGTGAGGTTAACAAGTGGATGGATGAGAGGGTGCTGTGCCTGAGAACTTAGTGAGCTATCAGTTCAGTTCAGTTCAGTCACTCAGTCGTGTCCAACTCTTTGCGACCCCATGAATCACAGCACGCCAGGCCTCCGTGTCCATCACCAACTCCCAGAGTTCACTCAGACTCACGTCCATCGACACAGTGATGCCATCCAGCCATCTCATCCTCTGTCGTCCCCTTCTCCTCCTGGTCCCAATCCCTCCCAGCATCAGAGTCTTTTCCATTGAGTCAACTCTTTGCATGAGGTGAGCTATAGTTTTATATTAATAATCAAAGGAAAAATGGGGAGGGGAAAAATACCACTTTTTCCCTCATTCTTGAGTAGATGTCAAGCTTCCACAGTCAGCTCTGCCTTCACGTCAGGCTGGGGAGTTTTCTTGTCCCTACATGTTTAAGCCAGGACAGTCATGGCACTATGGAAAAATTGTTTCAAGTCTCAGTCCCATGAAGGTCTTTCACTTTGATTATCACCTTTCCATTTTATTTTATTTTATTTTTTTAATGTGTGCAAAGAGCTTTTCCTGGGGGCCATCAGCTTACTGAGCTCACCAGGTGGGATGTGGGTCTCATGCAGTCATTGTTCTGTTGTTTTCAGAGATGTCTCATGCTTCTGTTTTGCAGGATTTTGTTGTTAAGCAACCCTGATTGGTTTTGTAGTTAAGCAAACCTGCTTTCTTAAGCAATCATTAACATACAGGGGTTTCCCATTCTCATATTTTTTCACGTACAATCCCCAGCGGGATTAACCATTTAATTACCTACTTTGTCCCTTTACTCTATCCCTATCAAACATGTCATTGTGAAAGTGAAAGTGTTAGTTGCTCAGTCGTGTCTGACTTTTTGCGACCCCATGGACGGTAGCCCACCAGGCTTCTCTGTCAAGGAATATCTCCTGGCAAGAATATTGAAGTGGATAGCCATTCCTTTCTCCAGAGGCTCTTCCTGACCCAGGGCTGAACCCCAGCCTCCTGCTTCACAGGCCGATTCTTTAGTGTCTGAGCCAACAGGAAAGCCCAAGCTTGCCATAGCATATAAAACATAAAGAGTAAACCCTAATGTAGTCTATGGACTTCAGTTCATAATATTGTAGCAAAATTTGTTCATCAGCTGTAACCAATAAAACAAACTGTGGAAACTGCATTTCTGCTTTTTACCCGAACCTAAAAGTGCTTTTTTTTTTTTTTTTTGCATAAATCTAAAATGGAGTCTCTTAACTTAAAAGAGCAGTTGACTCTTAGTCAGCATGATCATGTTTTTAGCTCAGTGACCTAGGAACCCGCTCTCATCCTTAAACTAGAACTGGAAGTTAAACATGCGACATATACGGAGATCTAGTGTGTTCTGTGTGACATGAGTTAAGGGTCAATGATTATTTGCTGTCAGAATCCTTTAAACTTAAAGTGTAAGTCTGAAAAAGGCACCTTAGAAACCACTGGAGACAATGCTGAACAAATTAAAGTACTAAGCCATCAAGAGAAAAAGAGAGGCTGAAATCTCTAATTTTGCTTTGCTATGACCACAGTAACCTTTGAAACAGAATTGTTATCCATCCAACTACCCTTGCTGAAGGGTAAATATAATTGGGACTTTCCTAGTGATTTAGTGGTTAAGAATTCACCTACCAATCCAGGGAAAGCAGGTTCAGTCACTGCTCAGGGAACTAATATCCTACATGCTGTGGGGCAATTAAACCCTCAGGCTGCAACTAGAGAATAGCCATGCCACAAAAAAAGACCCTGCATGCTGCACCTAAGACTCACTTAACAACTAAACTACCACCACCATACAGCTTCTCCATCTTCAGCTGCAAATAATATAGTTAGTCTGATGGTGGTATCCATCTATAAAGTTGGGCTTCCCAGGTGGCACTTTGGTGAAGAATCCACCCGCCACTGCAGAAATTGTGGGTTTAATCCCTGGGTGGGGGAGATCTCCTGGAGAAGGTGTCTTTTGACTTAGGCAAACACCTGTCCAGAGCTTAAACAAGGGGTTTCCCTGGTAGCTCAGCTGTTGAAGACTTTGCCTGCAATGCGTGAGACCCCAGTTCAATTTCTGGGTCAGGAAGATCCCCTGGAGAAGGGATAGGCTACCCACTCCATTATCCATGGGCTTCCTTGGTGGCTCAGACAGTAAAGAATCCTCTTTCAATGCAGGAGATTTGGGTTAGATCCCTGGGTTGGGAAGATCCCTGAAGGAGGGCATGGCAACCCACTCCAGTGTTCTTGCCTGGAGAATCCTCATGGACAGAAGAGCCTGGCGGGCTGCAGTCCATAGCATCACAAAAGAGTCAGACATGACTGAATGACTAAGCACAAAGTGTATACAAAGTTAGGGAAATATCAAGGCTGTCCAGGTCACCATATACATATACATCAATCTTGTTCAGAGGTACCCTGGCACAATAAGCAACACAGTAAATATTGTTTTCATCCACTCGAATTTAGACAGACTATCTACTCAGGAGCAGAGCTACTGTTTGCAGTACAATTGCCAGCCTTGAGCAAAATTCATTTTAGCTTTTTTTTCCCTCTGTATAACTTGGTTTTGTAGGTATTACAGGAGCAAAATGTGGTGTGGTAGGTTGCAAAAGGAGCCTGGGTTTTGAGGTAGGAAACAGATGGTCAGTCTTGCTCCTTACTCATCCATAAATTCAAAAAAAATCCAATGCCTGGATAAGGCAGATATTAATGTATCAAATGAAACAATGTGGAGTGAAGCATTTACCAATAACTTGAGCTTTCTGATTTCAGTATACAGGTTTAAGGATATAAAAAAGAAAGGCCAGCAGCACCCCCTGGTAGGAACTGTTAGTAAATGAACTCAGATTTTTAAAAACATTGAACAACAAAAAGCAACCCCCAAACAAAAACCAACCAGCCAACCAGACAACAATAACAACAAAAACC
Source organism: Oryx dammah (assembly GCF_014754425.2). NCBI lineage: Eukaryota > Metazoa > Chordata > Mammalia > Artiodactyla > Bovidae > Oryx > Oryx dammah. The sequence continues at coordinate 18,652,595 of NW_024070213.1, read as the reverse complement.
TGCAAAGCAAAAACCACTTGGGTTTTTGGAGCAACTATGGAAGTTTCACTCTAGCAATCAATACTCCATTTATTTATGTGCATGCATGCATGGGTGCTCAGTTGTATCCTACTCTTTGCGACCCCATGGAATATATCCCGCCCGCCTTTGCTATCCACGGGGATTCTCCAGGGAAGAAGAATGGAGCGGGTTGCCATGCCCTTCTCCAAGGAATCTTCCTAAACCAAGGATCCAACCCACATCTGTTATGTCTTCTGAACTGGCAGGCAGATTCTTTACAATTGGCACCACCTGGGAAGCCCTAGACATAGGTTTATTCCATATCTTGGCAATTGTATAAGTAATGCTGCTACAAACATTGAGGGGTATGTATCTTTTCAAATTAGTGTTTTTGTTTTTTTGTGACATATACCCAGGACTGGAATTGCTGGCTCTTATGGTAGTTCTAGTATACATATGCTAACAATATTAATCTTCCAAGTCACAAACATGGGATGTCTCTTCATTTAGTTATGTCTTCTTTAATTTCTTTCAGCAATATTCTACAGTTTTCAGTACAAGTTTTAATTAGGTTTTTTTCTGAAGTATTTTATTCTTTTTGATACTGTTGCCAATGAATTTCATTTTCTTTCCAAATCATTAATCAGTGTATAGCAACTGATTTCCGTGTATTGACTTTTTATTCTGAAACTTAGACAAATTTATCTATTAGTCTAAATAGTTTGTGAGTGTGTGAGTCTGGAGTCTTGATGATTTTCTACACATAAGGTCTTCTCTGAACAGATGTAATTTTGCTTCTTTTTTTTCAACTTGGTTGACTTCACTTCTTTTCCATGTCTACTTGGTTTGGCTAGAACTTCCATACCTATGTTGAATAGGAGTGGTGAGAACAGATATCCTTGCTTGTTCTTGACCTCAGAAGAAAGCTTTTGTTTCTTTTTTCACCACTGACTGTGCCGTGGGCTTTTCATAAGTGGCCTTTATTACGTTGAGGTATGTTAGTCACTCAGCTGTGTCTGACATTTTGTGATCCAGCAGACTGTAGCCTGACAGGTTCCTCTGGTCCATGGGGTGGTCCAGACAAGAATAATGGGGTGAGTAGCCACTCCCTTCTCCAGGGGCTTTTCTTGTCCCAGGAATCGAACCCCTGTCTCCTGCTTTGGCCGGCGGCTTCTTTACCACTGAGCCGCCTGCGAAGTCCATTTTATAAGTATACAATAGTGATTGCATAGTAAGGGTCCTCTGCCCTATAAGATGGCTGTCAAGATGGTTGTAAAAAATGAAAACATACATCAATATGTTTTGCACTGCATATGCCCAAGTGAAAAGTCTCCTTTGGTTATATTTCTGGCTGGTTTGTACTTTTGAAGCTCACATAATTTTGCAAGCTTCTGGTTGAAGAGAATACTCTTTCCTCAGTCAGTTGTTTTTAACATGGCCATTGTGGACTCCTCGTGGTCATAGTCACGCTTCCTAACTTGAGGTTAAACCTCAGTGCACTGAAAGCATTCTTTTAAGCTAAGAATAGTCTGGATCTTTGGCTCTTTGCTTTCTCTGTTGTATTACTCACTGACCTTTTCCACACTTACAGCTCCTTTTCCCACATTTTGCAGCTCTTGGCAGGAGCACAAATATTTCAGGAAGATTTGAGAGCTTTAGAAAAGTCTCCTACAGTTTTTTTTTGTGTGTGTTAGTGCTTACTTTTTACAACCTGGCATTAAATATGGTTTATCTTGATTCTTGTTTTTTGTGTGTGTGTGTGTTTTCTTTTTTTTTTTTTTTTTTTTTTTTTTTTTTTTTTTTTTTTTTTTTTGAGCCAATTAAGAGTACTTTATTTCCTTCACTCTGGTCCTGGCCCAGAAAAAGTTGTTGAAAAAAGATACTTACAAAGACAATAAACAATCTTTCCAGAATATTGTTAAACAATAGGCCAATTAACTAAACAAAGTAGATATTGAAAATAATAGTGAAAAAGTTCCTTTGGAGTCTTCCATGTTATGGAAAACTTAAACAAACTTTTTGGTCAACCTAATATTACATGTCTAAGTACACTGGACACCCAGTAAGTGGACTTCCTCACTAATTTATAGACAAAACCCACAATAACCAGTGTGGTTAGGTGCTGATATAAGAGAGACAGCAAAACTTTTTAAATTGGTCACTTTCTTCAGCTGATCTTGCCTCACAGAAGTTGGAGTTTTCCTTTTATATGAGTATAGTACCACATTCTTCTGTTTGCAATGGAGAGTCAGGTGGTATATACTGATTTAAACTTACCCAGGAATTCTGGCATTGAAAGGTCATCACCCCCATCTCGTCTTCAGAGTAAGTGGCTTTAATTTTCCTTTTGGCATTTGTATATCTTCCAATAGTTAGATGTTCCTGTAAATTTGTGGTTTTAAATCATGACTTTGAAGATGAGCAATAGTCATGTATTAAGTTGATATAGCATGGCCTGTCTGTAGGTAAGCACAGATGTGGAAAAAAGTACATACCTTTAGATTTCTTTTTATGAAGATACTTTTCTGAAAAGTGAACATCATTCCTTGGCTAAAAGAACCTGAATAAATATTTTACAAGTATGAACAAAGGAGTATTTTTATTTTATTTGGAAATAAAAGGAGTTTTTCTATTTTTTTTCCATTCATTAAATATTTTATTAAGTGTATTTAACAGATTTTAATTTTTAAAATGTCTACCAGAAATTAAAAGACTCAGTTAGAGTAAATATATTTCAATATGATCAATTTAATGTAGATCAAGCTGATGGCTTTCAAAGTAGTTGCTGTAACGTTCAAATTATTATAAAATCTACTTGGTGGTAGATAACAATGAGAAGTGTGTCTACTGCAGAAGAATTTTTAAGTTAATTTTTAAATGTGATAAGATAAATATAACCTAAAATTTGCCATCTTAAACATTTTTTTTTAATTTTATTTTTACTTTATTTTACTTTACAATACTGTATTGGTTTTGCCATACATTGACATGAATCTACCACGGGTGTATATGAGCTCCCAATCCAGAATCCCCCTAAATTTATTTATTTTATTTAAAAAAATTTTTTAATTTTAATTTATTTTACTTTACAATACTGTAAAGTATTTACAAACTATTCAGTTATCAACATTCTAAATTGGAGACTGAAAAGTCTTAGGGTTAGCAAATAGTTTCATGATACCCTTCAAATGGGGGTTATGGAAAATTGGAGAATTTTGATAACTACAGTGACAGTTTGGTCAAGCTATAGTTATTTTTTGATGGGAAATGGCAAAGCTTTCTGTTCCCTATTCAAATTTAGCAAAAGTGGAGAGAAAGGAGGATGGGGTTGAAAGGAGATGTGGGAGGATGAATATAGAAAAAGCAAGATTTTCCTCAACAGCTATGATCTAAGATCCCAAATCAATGGGGTCAGAAAATGTGTCTATTCTGCTCATAATCATTATTCCTCAAAATATCATTATAAAAGTAAATCTGAAAAACAAAGCAGAATAAAGTCAGAACAAAATATGTGGTTACGAAACACTTGACTGCAAAAAATGTATAACCTACAAGTTGAGAATTTTGTATTTGGTGGTTTTACCGAGGACCATAGCTGGGAAGGCAGCCTCTTAGATAACTCTGAGGAACTGTTCCCAAATGGTAAGGGAAAAGCCAGGACATGTAGGAGTTTTTGCTGCAAATAAAAAAAAACATATAGTTGACTACCAAAAGATAACTGCTAATCACAAAAACAGACATATCGAGTAAGAGTCTGGGCTTACTGAAATCATTCCCGTGAAACGCATTTTAACTATCTAGCGCTAGTATCCTGTTTTTCTTCACTCTGAATTCCACTCGGGTTTCAACATCGGGGCAGCTGCCCTGGCTGATGGCTTTATGGTCACAACATCTCTTGTTTATTGAAATGGCAGGTGACATTCTTTCTCCACAGATTGACCTGTTATTACAATTATTGTGAAACTATCCCTGAGCTCTTTGGCTGAACTGTTCAGGCTGTGGGAACTGTAGAACAGTGATTATATCAAAGGCATTCAGGTAAACCAGAGATGTGAGTTGTGAACTATTTATGGCCCAGCACTTGATTTCTTAAAAAAGTAGATAAGTGTTCACAAAATGCCTCTAGAGTCTACCTGTTCATCCAAAAATAATCACCTGTGCCAGGCATGCCCTGGTGCTGAGGTTAAGACAAGTGAAAAAAATAGTGGAAAAATATTTTCTTTTTTTGTGTTTATGTTATACTGCTAGGAAGACACACAAATAAACAAATAACTAAGTATATACATATATATGGGTTAGATAATATTAAACACAATAGAGAAAATTTTATCTATATTTTTCACTCTCTTATATTCACCCCTCTGCTTTTTTTATCCTTTGTTTATTTATTTATGGCTGCACTGGGACTTTGCTGCTGCCTGTGAACTTTATCTAGTTGTGGACTAGTCAAGGGCTCCTCACTAGCTGTAGTACACAGGCTTCTCATTGTGGTGGCTTTTCTTGTTGCAGAGCTCAGACTTGGTACCAGATGTGCACTGCTTAGTCGTTCCACAGCATGTGGAATCTTCCCAGATCAGGGATAGAATCCCTGTCCCCTGCTTTGGCAGGTGGATTCTTAACCACTGGACCACTAGGAGAGTCCTGAGAAACTGTTTTTTATTTGTGATGGAATTGAGAGTTAACTTCAGAGAGGGTATGATATCAAGTAGAAGAAGGCCTGCCTCACAAGATGACATCTGAGCCAAGACCTGAAAGAATTAAAGGACAAAGATATGTTTCCTTGGAGAAGAGTTTTTTAGAAGATGGACCAGGGCAAGTGCAAGTTCCCTGGGATGAGAACGTTCCTCTCCTTTTGTAGGAGGAGCACATAGGTTGGGTGTGAGATGATGTAGCATGTCTGTGTTGAAAGTAGCAGGAGATAAAGTCAGAGATTTAATGGGAAATGGATTGAACAGGAATTTGTAGACTCTTTTACAGATATACAGTCTTAAATCTGCTTGAGAGAAGGCCAAGGAAAGGTTTCGAGCAATGGAGTGAGATGATTTGGCATACTATTTATTATTTTTTTTAATTTTATGTATGTATGTATGTATTTTTGGCTGCACTGGGTCTTCGTGGTAGTCCAAGGGCTTCTCATTGTTATGGAGCACAGCTTCAGTAGTCGCAGAATGAGGTCTCAGCAGCTGGGGCTTGTGGGCTCTAGAGCATGGGCTCAGTAATTATGGCAGAATCTTCCCAGACCAGGGATTGAACCTGACTCCCCTACATTAGCAGGCAGATTCTTATCCACCACACCACCAGGGAAGTCCTTGGCATCCTGTGTGGGTATTTCCAGATGACTAAAGGAGGAGAGGGGGATGACAGGATAAGATGGCTGGATGGCATCACCGACTCAATGGACATGAGTTTGGGTAAACTCCAGGAGTTGGTGATGGACAGGAAGGCCTGGTGTACTGAGGTTCCTGGGGTCGCAAAGAGTCAGACACAACTGAGCAACTGAACTGAAGTGAACTGAAAATTTACCTGGCATCTTCGATTTGTTGTAAGTTTGTTAGTCTAAAGTCATGAAATGTTACAGAAAAACAGCTCAGAAGACTCATAAGACCCTCCTCTCAATTCCATAAATTTTAAATGAACAGTTATTATGTACCAGACTCCATGTTGAGAAGAATTTTTTCATATAAACCTTTCCAAAACCTCACAAATTAACTATAATGTTATGTTTCACAAGTGAGGAAGTTAGTATTTTATGAAGGTTACAGGCTTAAAATAACATGCTCAAATACAAATCTGTTACATTTGAGAGCCTTTGCTCTTAACCACTGCTGTCCTTCAGTAATAAATAAGATAGTGACTATATGAAACTTTCTCCAGTTTTCAAAATTTCAAGGCAGGAAAGAACAAGGAAGAAAAGAGACAGAAAGGTAAAATACCGTACAGCTGTCAGGAAAGTTCACCTAGGACTAAGTCTCAGGCTCACTAAGTTTAGCTGCTCTGTGTCACACAGGATCACAGTAGAAGTTCTAGGTCAATATTCTCCAGTGTGGTTTCTCTCATTTTCAGATTACACCCAGGACCTTGGAGCTCCTCTAGGTGTTATATTTTCTCTCTCTCCTCCACATGATTATCCAGGTGTCATTATCTAAAATTTAATACATTCTGTTTTCTACCTTAATCTTTTATCACATTTAGCTATCTCAAATTCCACCTCCACAAGGATGTTTTAGAAAGGGCTAACTCTTATACTCACTGGAAAAGACTCTGATGCTGGGAGGGATTGGGGGCAGGAGGAGAAGGGGATGACAGAGGATGAGATGGCTGGATGGCATCACGGACTCGATGGACATGAGTCTGAGTGAACCCCGGGAGTTGGTGATGGACAGGGAGGCCTGGCGTGCTGCGATTCATGGGGTCACAAAGAGTTGGACACCACTGAGCAACTGAACTGAACTGAACTGAACTCTTACACAAACGTCGAAGTACTAACAGGAGAGATCGGTAGTAGTTGGCTGAAAACTGGGTCACACAACTCAGTCGCCTTGGGGAGTGTAAAAAACTAAAGTAGAAATAAATGGACTTGCAGGTCACTCTGGAACATTTTTTAATCAATTAATTAATTTTATTTATTTTTGGCTATGCTGGATCTTTGTTGCTGCATGGACTTTCTCTAGTTGTAGTGAGCAACTCTTCAGTTGCTTCTCATTGCAGTGGTTTCTGTTGTTGTGGAGCACAGTCTCTAGGGTGCTTGAGTTTCAATACTTGTGGCCCACAGTCTTAGTTACCCTGCCACGGCAGGTGGGGTCTTCCTGGATCAGGGATTGAACCTGTGTCCCCTGCATTAGCAGGAAGATTCTTAACCACTGGACCACCAGGAAAGTCCTTAGGAGCCTACTTTAGGATAACTGATAAAAGTTCTTTCCTGCCCCTAACCCCCAACCTGAATCTAGCTCTTTCTTATGTGATCCAAACAGCCTTTACTTTTTGTACCAGATGAACTCAACTGAGTTAACCAAGCATGTTTTCTTAACATCTCAGATTTTTATCAGGGTCCATGTTGGCATAACTTTGCCCTGAAATTTGCTTGTGCTGTGATTATACTTCTTGCCTTGACTGTGACTGGGTTGAGTGTTTCAGGTAAGTGATGCAAGATCATTTATTTCTTGTTCTACTTATTCTCCTTCTGCCATAAATAGTAAAGTATGTTAAACATCTTTGGCCACCCCAAACTTAGTGGAAGACTGATGAAAAAAAAAAAAAAACAATTACAAAACAGTGCTCTAATAGTGCCCAGCCCATATCCACTTTCCAAACCCTAGGCTTTCATATTTCTCTTTCTAATTGTCCTGAGAATCTTCATAGGGGATTTACATGTGCTCCAAGAACTTTTTTTTAAATTGTAATTATGATAAAATTTTGATAATATCAAAGAAAATAAGTTTACAATTGCTTAGAGTTTGTTTTTTTTTTTTTTAATGTGGACCATTTTTAAAGCTTATTGAATTTGTTACAATACTGCTTCTGCTGATTTTATGTTCTGGGGTTTTTGTTGTTGTTGTTGTTGTTTGTTTGTTGGCCCCAAAGCATGTGGGATCTTGGCTCCCCAACCAGGGATCAAACAAGCATCCTCTGCATTGGAAGGCGAAGTCTTAACCACTGGACTTCCTGGGACATCCCTACAGTTTCTTAGGTGCCTTCTAAATTCCAGATTGTCCTAGACAATGTCTCCCATAGGACAGACACAATTATACTCATTCTGAAAATGGAACATGTAGACAGGAGTGTAAGTAATTTAAGAATTTAAGTAACACCTGGGAGTTTACTTATATAGTGGGTGTGTGCATGCTAAGTCACTTCAGTCATGTCTGACTCTTTGAGATCTTAGGGACCATAGTCCTCCAGGCTCCTCTGTTCATGGGATTCTCCAGGCAAGAATACTGGAGGGGGTTGCCATTCCCTTCTCCAGATTGCTGGGATCCAGCCCCAGAGGATCCACGGAATTCAAAGCGGGGATGGAGTTGGTGTCTAGGAAGGAACTATTTAGTTAGGGATATAAAGAGAGATTAGAAAAGAATAGTGTAGTAGGAAAATTAGTGGAGAACAGATGCTGAATAACTTGGACTTGGTTTACGCGGAAAACCAATAAAACTCCAAGACAAGGAGTTTGCACCACCTATGTAGGCCACAGGCGTCTTCCCAATCTCCCAAAGGAGTGGAGACACAAAGTGCCTCCCTGTTCTAATCTTAGAAGCCCTGGCAAAATTAGTAGGCCTGGTGAACCTCCACGCGCCAGATGGGAATTCAGCCAGAAAACGAGAAAAGACGACACGGGGGAAACCAGTCTTTCCAGGAACTGGTCCATTTCTTTATTGTCCAGATCCGCTTTTATACTTTTAGTTGTACATAGAGATAAACAGAGTCACGCAGGGTCAGCTGCTCTGACCCTTATCCGAAGACAGTGTTCTTTGCATATCTTTGTTCTTACAAGGGTCTTACGTTTGTTTACAATATCTTCTGGTCTGGAGACCGATTAACATTTTATGGCCCCATCTTTCTTTCTATTGATAAAGGTTAGTCAATCAGAAAACTTGCTTTCCCTTAAGATCTGCTTAGTCTTAAGATAGTGAAAAGTTACATTCTTACATAGCAAGGATACAACGATTTATAACAAAGAAAGAGAAGTACAGTGATTTATAACAAAGAGAAAAATCATTAACTCAAAAGTCTAGTATTGCTAACATCAAAACTACTATTTCTTTTTCTACATTCCAATTACATCGATTAAAATACTCCCAGGTGCCTAAGGATATGGAGGCCTGGTGGCAATCATTAACTCAGCAATGAAACCCTTCACCAACATGATTTTTATCTTTAGAAAAGCCCTATGCTAACTAAGACTTTCAAAATACTCCAAACTCTCTGTGCTGTTTATGGTTGAGAGGTTGTAAACAATCATGTAGGTAGCAGCAAGAGTGTGGATAATCCTGTCACACAAGTTAGTCTGCCAGCAGAGAGGTTTGACCTGAGACACTCCATGGGAGCTCTAAGTTAATTTTCCAGAGAAAGGTGGTCAGAGATAGCCCCCCGTTAATATCAGAGGTGTGGGTGAGAGACATAAAATAATAAAACAGACAGATTCTGGTTTCGGGGTAGATGCTCGGGCAGAGGACCCCTTGAGACCTGATCTGCCTTGCCCTGTCAGGCTCTGCCACATGACCTTGTCATGTGGGATCTCTCATGTTGGCTCCCAGCACCAGATTACTTATATATTAGATGTAAGTAACTCAATGTTTCTCTGTGTTTACTTATGTGTTTGTTTATGGTGTCTTCTAAGCAGAACCACTGTTACTAAATTGCTATTGCTCTCATCTTCTGTTCATTTCAAGCTTGTTGAGATAGTACTGAGATGACCATTTCCTGAAATGATAAATATAGCATATCCATTTCATTGCACCTTTCAGCATTTTATCTTCTTAATGGTGTTTCTTTATTTACCAGTAATATTCATAAGACAAAACACATCAATAGAAAAAACCAGCATGGATGCTCAAGAGAACTGGAAGGAAGGAACAGGTATATTTTGTGGCTTGAATTTTCTAAGACTAATGGCTAAAACTTGATAGTTATCATTGTATTATTCTCGTTAAGGCTCATTACAACCCATATGTTAAGATTAGTTTTATCACTCTGATTTTATGTTTGACAAAGCTGAGGCATGGAAAGGTTAAGCAACTCATTTGGGGTCATACATGTGATAAGGGGTGAACACTGAGAATTTTACTTCAGTGGTCTATCATCAGAGCCTATTATCTTAACTACCAGATAATACTGCCTTAGGAGTACTCAGGCTAGGAGAGCCCATAATTATTAGTCCAAATCCAAGCTATAAAGTAAAATATACATTAAGAGAGATATTTGGTGATTTTAATATGTTAAGCAGCTAACCTTTGACTAAAGCTAATAAATAGAACACAAACATGTAATGAATTATTTAATATTTATTTATTAATCATTAAGATATTGATCTTGTCCTTGTACTTACTAAGCAGTGCGTGTTAATACTCTATTGTTGAGAGACTATAGCAAAACGTGATCATTTATTATATACATTTGTACAGAGGAGAAATTTTAAGAAAATGAGAATATCCCTCTAAAAAATGCTATCCAATAGATCTCATTATTAGGCAAATATATAATTTAGCAGTTAGAAACTTTCTAATAATTTCTCTCCATGATACTTGCCATTAATTGTGGGTACGAATTATTATTTGCTTTTCATGGTACATGTTGTCTCAAGTAGACTTTTTTTAAAGAGCGTTTGATACAGTTGTCCATGGAGTAGGAAGGGCAATGGTAAGGAATTTAAGGAATCTCAAGAAGAGTTTTGGCTCTATCACCACCTGCTTGTGTGGACTTGAACAAGTTATTCTGTCTGTCAGTGTTTTAGCTGGTCACTAATTTTCAAATTTTAATAGCAGAATGAACAGTGGTCTCAAAACCTCAGTTATATTAAATTCATGAATTGTTCTCACAATGATGATCAAAGACTTTCCTGAACTTATAATAACTTGTATGAGATCCAACCAGTCCATCCTAAAGGAAATCAATCCTGAATATTCATTGAAAGGACTGATGTTGAAGCTGAAACTTCAATACTTTGTCCACCTGATGCAAAGAGCTGACTCATTTGAAAAGATCCTGATGCTGGGAAAGTTTGAAGGCCGGAGAAGAAGAGGACGACAAAGGATGAGACAGTTGAATGGCATCACCGACTCGATGGGCATGAGTTTGAGTAAACTCCAGGAGTTGTTGATGGACAGGGAGGCCTGGTGTGCTGCCGTCCATGGGGTCACAAAGAGTTGAACACTACTGAGTGACTAAACTGAACTGTATATGTGTGGTTAGTGTTAGTGGGATGGGGACAGGTTAGAAATATAACATTCATTTCTTTTCTTCCTCTTTCTTACTTTATTTTTATTTTCCCTCTTCTTTGTTACTTTAGAGAGATCAGTTCTGTTAAGGTGTCCAATGCACTGGCAACAAATCCGAGATAAATGCTTATATTTTATTGAAACTTCCAAACCTTGGAATGACAGTCTAGCTGACTGTTACACAAGAGAATCCAGTCTACTGCTTATTCAAGATCATGAAGAATTGGTAAATAATTATTAATAAGTAAAATACTTCAATAAAATTCAACATTGGCTTCTAACCATATCAAGATTTTTGTGCTCTAGTCTCGAGGGTTCTATGCAGATGGAAGTATTAACCTTGACTTCAAGGAGCTCACAATCTGAGAGACTAAATGGACATATAAGCAAAATAAATATTATTTAATGAATACAAAAATATAAATATTTGGATGTATAAATGAATGGAATAGAAATATCACAAGTAAGGAATAATTAACTCCAATGAGGTGTCAGGAAAGGCTTCATAGAGGAAGTGATACTTGAACTGGGTTTCAGAGGATGAATAGAAGAATGCAAACCAGCAATAGATAAACAGATTCAATATTCAGTCATTTCTTCTGTTTCATTTACAGAGACTCATACAAAACCTGATAAACAAAGAAGGAATTCTGTTTTGGATTGGATTAAACTTTACATTATCAGAGAAGAACTGGAAGTGGATAAATGGATCCATTTTAAATTCTAATATGTGAGTATTAGATAAGCTAATTTGAATATTCTATTTGTATCAGGTTTGCAAGGCAAGATAGTAACATTGTTATTGAAGACTGAGATTTATAGTTTTAACTTAGTTTAGAAATTTTCAAAAGAAGCAGTATAGTCTAAGAAGAAGAATGATTTTTGAAGTTAGTTGAAAATCTCCATATATGAAAAGACATCACTCTTTGTCACAATATATATTTTTAATTGCAATGGAGTTTTAGGAAACAGGGGATAGACCAACTCCTTTGGGAGGGACACTGAAAAAAAAATTTTAATAACAAAATTTAAAAATAAAGAAATTTCTAGCTGGATGCTATTGGAAAAAGAACTTTTGTGCCAGTATTATTAAATACAAAGAGTTTAAGTAGAACTTTTCAAACTGTGGGACCAAGTAAGTAGGCTACATACAGCATTGAAATATGAATATGAGAAGAAAAATGTATAGTAAATATCAGATTGTGGAATCCAGGCATTTGAGAGAATTGGCCAACTTGTGACAAATATTGTAGCCTACTTTAATCAGTGGTGTAGAGAGAGAGTTGTTTGAGGAGATGCAATGAAACTGCATAAGCCACAAAAGAGCTATTTGCTATTTCTTTTAAAAAATTATTTATTTATTTTCGGCAGTGCTGCGTCTTCACTGCTGCTCAGACTTTTCTCTAGTTGCTCAGAGTAGGGGCTGCTCTCTAGTTGTAGTGTGTGGGCTTCTCATTGTAGTGGATTCTCTTGTTGCAGAGCACAGGCTCTGTAAAGAAATTCTGATGAGCGTTTCAGAACAGATGATATCCTGTTATGATTTTTGAGTCTGTGAGTGATTTATTTACATTTGTATAAAGTACAGTTAAAATTGATCTTTTTTATCATTCAAGAAAATAAGACATTAAAATTGAAGACACAGGAACAGGTAAAAATGTATCTAAAACAGAGCAGTAATTTGTTATGTGGAAAATTACAAAAAAATTGAGAGACATATTGCTTTAATTAGCAAATTTTTATGTTGTTTTGCTCATGTTCTAAAATATAATGTTTTTAAATATAGTACTTTAAAATGAATATCACTTTAAAATAAAGGGTCCTGGACAAGAATAAGTGTATGAAAGGAAAATATATTTTGTTAAATAAAATCTATTCTGATTTTTTATTTGTTTTCCAGGCATTATAGTCTATATTTACATATAAATGCAACTCTGATATTAACTTATTTTTTTAACATTAAAAGGTTTATTTTGGTTTCTGCATGGGTATGTTTCTTATTGGGCCATTATGTTTATTTTATTAAGGTTTATGATAAAATTGGAAATCTCTGAAGTGTCTATGAGCAGAAATATAGGCAAAGTTGATGAACTAAATTCAATTAGCGTTCTATTCTATTCTGAAGACTGAAAGGATGCTTTGATTAAGACAGTGATCAGGTAAACCTGAAAGGTATCATATGATAGTAGAAAGAGTAGCAGTTAGACTCTGCTTTTATTTAGTTCTCTACCCTGGTTTTCAGGTAATGAAAAACATAAACAGTAATAATTTTTTTCACTGTTTTGGGGATTAAAGAATATAACACTAAAGAACTAGTCAGAGATCTGTTCAAAGAAGGCCTGGGAAGTCACTGAGGGTCTTTTGAAAAAGGGCTTGCTCAAATGAGCATTTTAAAAGTTATCTTGAAAGTTGAAGAAGGAGACCGGAAGGGTGAAAGAGATAAAATACAGGGGACTTTTGCTATTACTCGCTTGAAAGAAATGCTGATGTGACTAGACTGTCAGGCACTAGGAGGGAATCAGGTAGACTTCTCAGGGCCAAGGGGCTTTATGAAGAAATGAAACAAAGGAACAGAGAAAATCTGTGATGGAGCCCTGCCCAGTGTACCACTTCACTTTCAATTTAGGACAAACAGGTGAACGTCTTGCGCATACCCCCTCCTGGCACACCAGTTCTGCGTTGCCATCCTATTGTTTGACTGTTACTCACACCCCACCTGCAATGAGCCACAAGACTCCTGCGTCTTTGGAACTGAGAGAACATTGATCACAGCAGACACTTCTAAAACTGTTTGGAACAGGAAAAAAAGGAACCTTCCACTACGTACAGCATGAACTGAGCCTCCTTTTCTGGCCACATTCAAATTCTGAGACTCTGTGTATCTATCTACATACTTACTACATTTCCTGAGCGCATACTCTGTTTAAGCCTGATCACACTTCTATAGGTATCATCACAATGCCTCCCCAAATACTTGGTCGTTATATCCTAAATATTTAAGAAAATCAAAGTTCAGTGAAAGCATAGGATATTCAGTTTCCAACTTTCAAAGCTTCTTTTTTGTGTATATCATGATGATGTTTCTATGTAGAGTGCTTCTCTTCCAGTGAAGATAGCTTGCAAGTTCCAGACGTTTATATGAGCTTTCCATTAAAAGCTTATATTTGTGACTGACTGTGTAGTCATTATTGTTCAGTTGCTAAGTCGTGTCCAACTCTTTGTGACCACATGGACTGCAGCTCGCCAAGTTCCTCTGTTCTCCAGTATCTCCCAGTTCGCTCAAACTTATGTCCATTTGAGTCAGTGATGCTATCTAATCATCTCATCCTCTGCCTCCCCCTTCTCCTTTGGCCTCAGTCTTTCCCAGCATCAGGGTCTTTTCCAATGAGTTGGCTTTTCCCATCACGTGGCAAAAGTATTACAGCTTCAGCTTCAGTTCAGTCCTTCCAAGGAATATCCAGTATTGATTTCCTTTAGGATTGTCTGGTTTCATTTCTGTGCAGTGCAAGGGACTCTCAAGAATCTTCTCCAGCACCACAATTGGAAAGTATCAATCTTTCAGCACTTACTGTCTTTATGGTGCAACTTTCACATCAATACGTGAGAAACCATAGATTTGACTACACTGACGTTTGCCAGCAAAGTCATGTTTTTGCTTTTGAATATGCTATCTAGGTTTGTCATAGCATTCCTTCCAAGGAACAAGTGAAAAAAAGGGGAAAGTGTTAGTCTGTCAGTCCTGTCTGACTCTTTCCCACCCTATGGAGTTTATCCCACCAGGTTCCTCTGTCCACGGAAATGGAATTCTCCAGATAAGAATACTGGAGTGGGTAGCCATTCCCAGGAGCAAGTGTCTTTTAATTGCACGTCTTCAGTCATTGTTTCCAAAGATTTTGGAGCCCAAGCAAACAAAGTCTGTCACTGCTTGCATTTTTTCCCCTGCTATTTGCCGTGAAGTGATGGAACTGGATGCTAAAATCTTAGCTTTTGGATGTTGAGTTGCAAGCCAACTTTTTCACTCTCCTCTTTCACTCTCTTTCAGACTTTTAGTTCTTCTTCACATTCTGCCACTAGACTATTTACCCAATGCTTAATAACTGAGCATCTCGTTGTTTCCTGAAAGTTACAGAAAATACTGGCTGGATGAGGAGAATTATGTGAGAAAATCATGAACACTAAAGAGAGTCTTTTCTTTTGCTCCGCAGATTACCCGTTTCAGGTGATGTTACAGAAGACAGCTGTGTTTGCCTATCAAGGACACAATTTATATCTGATTACTGTACTGCAGAAAATAGATGGATCTGCCAAAAAGAATTAAAACCTGTCAAAAGTTAATATGTTCTTCCAGTTAACTAGACATCACCCTCCATCTCTTTAATTTCCATTTCAGATTTCTACCATTTTACCTGTATATATTGTCATAGTGGCTCCATGCACATTTTGTGGTACAAAGTGAACACACACTGAGAATTCTAACTTTTGTGAATTTTACAAAAGTTCGTGTCTAACCTCCTCATTAAATAACTGAGAAAACATATACCTAAAGAAAAGATGTCTCAGGGCATGTGCTCAGGAGTCGGATAGGTGGATCATATGGTAGTTCTATTTTTCAGTTTTTTTAAGGAACTGCCATACCGTTCTCCATAGTGGCTATATCATGGGACTGGATGCCATGATCTTTGTTTTCTGAATGTTGAGTTCAGCCAACTTTTTCACTCTTCTCGTTCAATTTCATCAAGAGGCTCTTTCGTTTTTCTTCACTTTTTGCCATAAGGCTGATGTCTTCTGCATATCTGAGGTTATTGATATTTCTTCTTGCAATCTTGATTCCAGCTTTTGCTTCATCCAGCTCAGCATTTCGCATGATGTAATCTGTACATAAGTTAAATAAACTGGGTGACATTATACAGCCTTGACGTACTCCTTTCCCAATAAGGAATCAGTCCATTGTTCCATGTCCAGTTCTAATTGTTGCTTCTTGACCTGCAAACAGATTTCACAGGAGGCAGGTCAGGTGATCTGGTATTCCCATCTCTTTCAGAATTTTCCACAGTTTGTTGTGATCCACACAGCCAAAGGTTTTGGCATAGTCAATAAAACAGAAGTAGAGGTTTTTCTGTAATTCTCTTGCTTTTTGATTATGCAACAGATGTTGGCAATTTGATCTCTGGTTTCTTTGCCTTTTCTAAATACAGGTGAAACATCTGGAAGTTCTTGGTTCATGTGCTATTGAAGTCTGGCTTGGAGAATTTTGAGCATTACTTTGCTAGTGTTGTGAGATTAGCGCAATTGTGTGGTAGTTTAAGGAATTTTTGGCATGCTTTTTTGGGGATTGAAATAAAAACAGACCTTTTCCAGTCCTGTGGCCACTGCTGAGTTTTCCAAATTTGCTGGCATATTGAGTGCAGCACTTTCACAGCATCATTTTTAGGATTTGAAATAGCACAGCTGGAAATCCACCACCTCCACTAGCTTTGTTCATAGCAATGCTTCCTAAGGCCCACTTGACTTTGCATTCCAGGATGTCTAGCTCTAGGTGAGTGATCACACCATCGTGGTTATCTGGGTCATGAAAGTCTTTTCTGTACAGTATTAGTTTTTACTGTACAGGAAAATGAACCAACCATACATATACATATATCCCCTCCCTTTAGGACTTCCTTCCAACAGTGCATTAAGTACTGTTCCATGCGCTATGCACTGTGCTATACCTTTTTGGCGCCAGGGACCAATTTCGAGAAGACATTTTTTCCACCAACCAGGGAAGGGGGTATGTTTCAGGATGATTCAAGTGCATGATTTGTATTGTTCATTTACTTCTATATTATTATATCAGCTCCACCTGGTTTTACATCAGATCATCAGACATTAGATCCAGGATGTTAGGGACCCTGCCATACTGTATATCCACATTAATTATCTATTTGCTACATAGTATCAATAGTGGGTATATATCAATCAAATCCCTCATTTCCTCCCACCATCCCCTTTCTCGTTTGGTGTCTAAATGTCTTTTCTCTATGTCTGTGTCTCTACTTCTGTTTTGCAAATATGATCACCTGTACCATGTTTCTAGATTCCACATGTATGCAATAATACAAAATTTATGTTTCTCTTTCTGACTTACTTCACTTTGTATGACAGCCTCTAGGTCCTTCCACGACTCTAAAAGCAACCCAACTTTGTTCCTTTATATGAGGGAGTAATAGTCCGTTGTAGATATGCACCACATCTTCTTTATTCACACTTCTGCTGATGAACATTTGGGTAGTTTCTGTGTCCTCGCTACTGCAAATAGTGCTGCTATACACATTGTACTGCATGTGTCTTTTTGAATTATGATTTTCTCCTCAATGCTTGCTTATTTTTCTTCAATGTTTACTTCTTTTTTTTGTTTACTTCTTTCTATGGTTCATGATATAGGAAATATGTAATCAAAATTTTCATTGCTATCGTGGAAAATGTGACTTTTTTTTCCCAACTCCACAGTTGGGGAAGCTAAAGTTACAGAAAAGATATGCTTATTCTGATAGATCTCTTGAGCATTCTGTTTTTAAAAAATACATGGCAAATTTTCTGTAGAAATCAAATAAATGCTAATATTGAATTTATCCTTTAAGGAGACTCTTAATAAAATTCCTGAAAAATAGATATCTACTTACTCTGGTAAGTCACTGCCAACCTGAATCATATAAATTCGAATAAGAGTATAATCACCAAGATGAAATTTGAGTTTCTGCTTTCCATGCATGTTGATTTATAACAATTATTAATATAAAATTTTGAACACATCAAAAATTCAAAGTATGACTCATTTTGTTCCAATTGCTTAGGGAATAACAATAAGTTTTTAGAAACAGATTCTAGACAAGAGTATCATTACAAAGTAATATATGATAAAAAGTGAGATTTTTGAAGTGCTTGATACTTTGGGGGCAAAGATCTATAAAGAACAGATGCTTTAGGAAAAATGTTCCCACAGTTGACAATATACATTCCTACCTCCTTGGAATGACGTTCAAAGCAACCTTCTAAAGCAGATCAGGGTAAAGCTAAGTTCATTCTCCTATACTTCTGAGACTTGAAATCAAGAACCCCTAAAGCACACATCTGTATGAAACTTTTACAATGAAACTAAGCCCAAGAAGTTAGGTTCTCACACTGTCATTTGCTATTGCACTATTAGATAATCACGTGAATTCATTCTTGGATATATTAAGGCTGAGGTCATCTCTGAAACTCAAACTATAAAGATGCAATTCCAGGAGGAAGGCAAGTCTAAACCATATTATAGACAGATTAAAAAATATCAGATAAGAGAACATGTTTTTGTTTGCAGTATTGAGTCAATGTTTCCTGACAATAAACTCACTGCAAAGCCAAGTCATGTCAACCTATTACGTCATTCAGGATCGGCCATCTACACTTCCTCTGTGGAGCCCATGCTTCAGATGCAGGGTCCTGACCACTCTCCAAATGGATCCTGATGTTTTAGGATTTCACTTTTGCCCCATAAGTGTGACAGACTCCTTTCATATAATCCTTTGATTCTTTGCTTAGAAAAAGCCTAGGAACTGTAGAAAGAGTGAATCGAAGGTTCATTTCTTTCTGAACTTGTCCTCAAATCTCCCTGGTTCTCACCATTTTTAATCTTTTTCTTCCCACTTTTCTAAAACAGGATTTAGCTTCTTCTTTGCCATGTTATATGGACTTCCCTGGTGGCCCAGACAGTAAAGTGTCTGTCTACAATGTGGGAGACCTGGGTTCCATCCCCTGGGTCGGGAAGATCTGCTGGAGAAGGAAACGGCAATCCACTCCAGTCCTATTGCCTGGAAAATCCCATTGACAGAGGAGCCTGGTAGGCTGCAGTCCATGGGGTGGCAAAGAGTCAAACACGACACTTTCCTTTCACTTTTGCCATGTTATAACTAGTTCATTTTATGATTGTGAGACTGGCTCTGCTTCTCTCCTGGCTAAAGTTGGACAAATATCATGATAGAACAATGAAGGGAGGTCTCTGACTCAACTGCAAGAGGAAGGGCTTAACAATGGTCTGTTTATGCTGCACTGAATCACCCTTGAGACTGGACCGGTGACATATCTTCCGTTTATTTTCTATGCCATGTATTTGAATTTGAAATTCATTTCCCACTATTTTACCTTCCTGTTCTACCCATTGACAGAGCTCCTCAATATACACAGTCTGTGTTAAAGCAAGTATCATGGTTAACATATATACATTATTACATGTAAAATAAACAGCAAGGACATCCTGTATATCTCTTTGCTGTACACTGGAAACTAACACAGCATTGTAAAGCAACTCTGTTTCAATTTTTTTTAAAAATCAATTATCATGGGAAAAATTAAAAATAAAGCATAGCACATTAGCTTAGCTTTTTTAATGCCATTTTTTCCGATCTATTATGTGTAAGTAGCCACCAATCAAATTCTGTTTCAGGTATGGATGAACAAGAATAAGTTTTTACTTTCATACCATGCAGTGTGGGAAAGGAAAATCTAAGAATTACAAGGTAATTATAAAATAGTTTTGAATTCTAAACATCTAGAAACTCTTGAAGCAACTAAAGTAACCAGGTGTGTTGGGCATAGTTTTGAATTCACCCCTTGACAGCAGCTGGTTTGCATCTGCAGGTGTTTGGTAAACTCCATTCTGTCCTCTTGTGGGCTTATTGGGTTTTGTTGTTGTTGTTGTGTGTGTGTGTGTGTGTGTTTAAGTATGCTTGTTCCCTTCCAACAAAGCAAAACCAAACAAAGTAAAAAAAAGAAAACAAAGTTGTATATCAATAAGAAGTGCTTAATCTGTTTTGTCCTTTTGCACAGCTTATTTATTTCCTTCATCACATATGAAATTTGATAATTTATTTATCTCTCATTTTACTATTGTTAGTATTGCATACCACTATTGCCATTTGAGCTCCATGAGATCAAGTACCTTTGTAGTATTGTAAGTCAATGCATGGTTTTGTCACATAGGAGTTGTTCAGTAAGTATTTCTTGAACAACAAACACATAATTATCAGATGGAATTTGTTTACTGAATGAGCTCTCCTAGATGATTCTTGCTTGAGGTCTCTCGTGCAACAGGAGTAAGGTTACTGGACTGGGGTTAGTCAAAGTCTGTGTTGCTCGTATATGTGGTGACTGATTACTTGAAACCTCAGGAGGATGACTGAGTTACAAGAGCAGTTTTCTGAAAGGATCATTCTTCAAATAATAAGCAGTATAGAATGATGCGTCAGCCTTTAGGAGGTGATCTGAGTCTCTCCAGGTGGTGGTGCTAAAGAATCCACCTGCCAATGCAGAAGATGCAAGAGATGAGGGTTTGATCCCTGGGTCAGGAAGACACCCTGGAAGAGGAAATGGCCACCCACCCCAATATTCATGCCTGCAAAATTTCCATGGACAGAGGTGCCTGGAGACTACATTCCATGAAGCTGCAAACAGTCTGACACAACTGAGGATGTGAGCACAGGAGGTGAGCCACTAACAGGGTTAGAACCCAAATACAACCACCCAAGTGTATGGATCCAACTGCACTCCCTATCAAAACAATCTGCAAGGGTCCTTTCAAAATAAACTTAGAAGGCTGCATAATCACAATGTGCTTTGGATTTGCTCTCTGTGCTTCATGAGAAATTGTCAATGTTATACTTTAAGAATTAGGTAACTGCTACGTGGCTAAAAATTTCTAAGCAAAGTCCTCTAATAAGCATAATTTTTAAAGGCAATTCCAATTCTAACTGAAGTCACTCTCCAAGTTTTTCTTCAGATATGTTCCTCATGTTTCACGTGACAGCTACTCATTTCCGACTTGAGTAAGGCCACAGAATGAGACATTAATGAAGCCAGGACTAAAGACTAGGTTTTCTCTGAAGCAAGTATCCCTTCTTCCTACTTCAGGGTTTCTTCCACTTTCCAGCACTTAATTCAATGTTAACTACTCAAATAAGGCGTGAATTTTCTTAATGATTTTTGCCTTCTGGGATTTTCACATTTCTCCTCATAGACCCAGCATTTAAGGATGTTATGTTGAGAAATATTTCTTTCTGGACTCTCCTTTCACAGGAGTGTTTCTGTACGAATTCATAAGGGAGCCTATCGCCACCTTGTGACTATAGTGTGTAGTTGCAACCATAGAAGCAGGTTCACGTGCACAAAAAGGTTCAAGAATAGTTTGTTCAATACCAATGTTTTCCTCACCTAGATCGAACAATTATTACAGCTTTCCCGTATAGCCTTTGCCTCTTCTCATTTGCTTTCTATTACCTTTTTTTCTGAATGTGGTGATTAGTAAGTTGCATATATACATAAAATTCCCTGGTGGCTCAGAGGTTAAAGCGTCTGCCTGCAATTCAGGAGACCTGGGTTCAATCCCTGGGTTGGGAAGATCCCCTGGGGAAGGAAATGGCAACCCACTCCAGTATTCTTGCCTGGAGAATCCCATGGACAGAGGAGCCTGGTGGGCTACAGTCCACGGGGTCGCAAAGAGTCGGACACGACTGAGCAACTTCACTTTACAAGGAAATCAAAATAATTTAATATATATTCTAATATATATTTTACATCCTAGTCCTTCCAAAATGTTTTCTTAGAACCCCTTTCACCCTCAATGCAGGAGCTAATCAAAGTTTACACTTTGCATTTGGTTACTGTCACTGTTTAAATGAAACCTAGGAATAAGCTGTAATTAAATCCTGGTTTAGTGGCATGGTGCTTAGCACAAGTGAATCCATTTGGATTTTTCTTTACTTGTCTCCAACATCACTTTGGTGTGTTTTATTAAAGAATTGTCCCTCTACTCTTGCTCGTTTTACCTTGGAATTCATTTATTAAGGAGTCTAGGCAACATTATTGTCAATAAAATTGCATTAAAATAAAAATGCATTATTGCATTATGGATAGTGATTTGATTGTTTCCTTAAATTTTAGCATCAATTTAAAAATGTAACCTCCAGTTTCTTTGACATTTGCTATTGAGAATAGAGGTCTGTGCCCACTGCCCTTGAATGTGTTTTCAACCAACATAACACCTCTTGCTAGATCATGAAAATCAGTATTGCTTCAACCTACACTGAGAAGTTGCTGGGAGGCTTGCTGTTGGAAGTCAGCCTCTAAGCTTATAAGCGAGACTGAAATGGATCAGGGCCCTATCGTCCTCCTCTCCCAGGACCCTTAGCTCATCCTCCAAGGCTGTAGATATTATTCTGAGCCATATGCTGTGAGCTGTGTTACATACCCTGAAACCCCAAGTGGAGAAGTGAACTACATGAGGAGCAGACTGTAGTCACGACATAAGCTGGCACAGTTCTGAAAAATGGCCTCAAGGAAATGGAAACAATCCAACCCTGGAACTGAAGATGAATGGTCTTTGAAACAATCAAGGTGACACTGGTCAGACTGCAATGACCGATTTCATGATGACCATCAGAACTGACCGCACTGTTCCTGCATGTAGTACCTTCCCTCCATCTATAAAAGCCCTTTTCAAGTAATTGTCAGTAACAAGGAGTCAGCCTTTGAACAGGAGTCTCCCCACCCCCACCTCCACCCCCACCCCTACCCCGTTGCCTGGTAGCTGGCCTCTGAAATAAAGAAACTTCCCTTTCAACAAACCTTGTCTCTTTACTGACTTTTGCTCAACAAAACAAGAAAATAAGTCGGTTCAAGTCCTAATCCAGCCAACTGAACTGTGTGATGCTAAATAAGTGTGTAGATCTCTTGGAAATTTAACTTGCTCATCAATAATAAAAGCATTTGAGACAGTGATGTTTGTTCTGGGTAAGACGTAGGTCACAAGGCACATATTTAGATTATAATGACACTATCATTTTTTATATAAGTACTCAGTTCAGTTCAGTTTAGTCACTCAGTCGTGTCCGACTCTGCCACCCCATGAATCCCAACATGCCAGGCCTCCTGTCCATCATCCCGAAGTTTGCTCAGACTCACTTCCATCGAGTCAGTGATGCTATCCAGCCATCTCATCCTCTGTCGTCCCCTTCTCCTCCTGCCTCCAATCCCTCCCAGCATCAGAGTCTTTTCCGATGAGTCAACTCTTCACATGAGGTGGCCAAAGTACTGGAGTTTCAGCTTCAGCATCATTCCTTCCAAAGAAATCCCAGGGCGGATCTCCTTCAGAATGGACTGGTTGGATCTCCTTGCAGTCCAAGGGACTCTCAAGAGTCTTCTCCAACACCACAGTTCAAAAGCATCAATTCTTCGGTGCTCAGCCTTCTTCACAGTCCAACTCTCACATCCATATATGACTACTGGAAAAACCATAGCCTTGACTAGACAGACCTTAGTCGGCAAAGTAATATCTCTGCTTTTGAATACGCTATCTAGGTTGGTCATAACTTTTCTTCCAAGGAGTAAGCGTCTTTTAATTTCATGGCTGCAGTCACCATCTGCAGTGATTTTGGAGCCCCCAAAAATAAAGTCTGACGCTGTTTCCACTGTTTCCCCATCTATTTCCCATTAAGTGATGGAACCGGATTCCATGATCTTCGTTTTCTGAATATTGAGCTTTAAGCCAACTTTCTCACTCTCCTCTTTCACTTTTATCAAGAGGCTTTTTAGTTCCTCTTCACTTTCTGCCATAAAAGTGGTGTCATCTTCATATCTGAGTTTATTGATATTCCTCCCGGAAATCTTGATTCCAGCTTGTGTTTCTTCCAGTCCAGCTTTTCTCATGATGTACTCTGAATAGAAGTTAAATAAGCAGGGTGACAATATACAGCCTTGACGTACTCCGTACTTATCATTTGAAATTGTTCTCAGTTCAATAAATATTTAGAGGAGTGATTTTTCTTTCTTCCAACTACTGAGGTTTTTATTTGAACTGTTTTAGTAATTTCTAAAATAATTACAAAATATTTAAGTCTATATTTGAAAGAAATTATGTGCTCTATGCAGTGCACAATTCACAAAGCTCATAAATGTGCTCATAAAAATGCACAATTCACAAAGCTCATAAATATTTGTTTAGTCTGTTATATCCTATGTCTGTCTAGTCAAGGCTATGGTTTTTCCAGTGGTCATGTATGGATGCGAGAGTTGGACTCTGAAGAAAGCTGAGCACCGAAGAATTGATGCTTTCAAACTGTGGTGTTGGAGAAGACTCTTGAGAGTCCCCT
This sequence comes from Oryx dammah, assembly GCF_014754425.2. Lineage (NCBI taxonomy): Eukaryota > Metazoa > Chordata > Mammalia > Artiodactyla > Bovidae > Oryx > Oryx dammah. The sequence continues at coordinate 18,628,510 of NW_024070213.1, read as the reverse complement.
GGACTGCAAGGAGATCCAACCAGTCCATTCTGAAGGAGATCAGCCCTGGGTGTTCTTTGGAAGGAAGGATGCTGAAGGTGAAATTCCAGTACTTTGGCCACCCATGCGAAGAGTTGACTCATTGGAAAAGACTCTGATGCTGGGAAGGATTGGGGGCAGGAGGAGAAGGGGACGACAGAGGATGAGATGACTGGATGGCATCACCGACTCGACGGATGTGACTTTGAGTGAACTCCGGAAGATGGTGATGGACAGGGAGGCCTGGCGTGCTGCGATTCATGGGGTGGCAAAGAGTCGGACACGACTGAGTGACTGAACTGAACTGAACTGAACTGATCCTAGTAAATCTTTTATCAAGTGAACCTCACAAGTATAACGTGTGCTAGAGCAAAGCTTCCCACCATAATTTTGTCCCCATATGTTCCACATATATTTTAGAGCAACATTTCTGTAGATATTCTTACTCTATACTTGTGTTCCTTTGAAGTTCAGAAGCAATTATTCATTGAATAGCTATTGACATACAATTTACACCAATATTTTTGTCTCTTGGGATACATCAGTGAGGAGAATACATGAAGATCCCAAGTTTCATAGAGTTTACATTCTCAAACAGAGTAACAATAACAATAAGTAAACGTGTAAAAGGTAATAAGTGTGAAAGTGAAGTCGCTCAGTTGTGTCTGACTCTTTGTGACACCAGGGACTGTAGCATAGAAGGCTCCTCTATCCGTGGAATTTTCCAGGCAGAAGTACTGGAGTGGGTTGCCATTTCCTTCTCCAAATTAGTGCAAAGGACAGAAAAAAAAAAAAAAGGCAAGAAAATGTGAAAGATGTGGAGGATGGAGGTGTGGACTGCTGTACTAAGTAAAATGGTGAAGATCAGACATAGTAAGCAAGGACTAGGAGTGGGTGAAAGATTTAGCCAACAGAATATCAAAAAGATAAGAGAGTTAGGCAATATCCCCCTATGAAAGAGAGTTTTAGGGAGAAAGATGAGCCAATGAAAATAAAAATATGGCTGGTATGTTCCAGAAACAGGGAGAAGGTGAAAACCAGTGGAGCTGAGTAAATGACACAGCAAGGCGACAAGGTGAGACCATACAATACATGTAGGTCATTGTAAGGACTTGGGTTTTTCCTCTGAAGAGAATGGAAAACCTGTGTGGGGCTGAAGAACATAGTAAGAACTTGATCAGGCTTGTATTTTAGATTTAGAGGATCAGTTTGGTTTCTGTGTTGACAAAAGACTGTGGAGGGCAAAGTTGGGTTTAAGGGGGGAAATTTTACTTATAGGGTTTCCCTTCTCTAGGAACTTCCCTGGGGGTCCAGTGTTAATACTCTGTGGTCCCACTGCAAGGACAGGGGTTCCAACCCTGCTGGGGAACTAAGATCCCACATGCTACGTGGCATGGACCAAACCAAAAAAAAAAATCAAGGTGAAGTTTAGGGTGCAATAATAATCAAATAAGGAGGAGATGATTGAGGTTCCAAGCAGTGTGATAGCCTTGGGGATCATCAGAGGTTCTTGGGTTAAGGATGTATTTTGAAGACAAAATTAACAGCATTTGCTGACAGACTGGTGTGGGATATGAGAGATAATGGACAGCTGAGAGTGAGTCCAGATGTTATGGAGCAGGAGAAAGGGAGACTTATCAAGTGAAACATGGAAAGGCTTTGGTTAAAGCAGTTTTGGAGATACATTAGCACCTCCATTCATTCATTTGAATGAAATCAAGATATCCATTAGATACCCAACTCCAGATTCCTAGGATGTAACTCAATGCATGAGTTTGCAGTTAGGGAGAAAGCTCTGGGCTGCAGGTGAGTTTATGGGGGTTAACATAGCTCAACTGGTAAAGAATCCTCCTGCAATACAGGAAATCCCGATTCAATTCTTGGGTCAGGAAAATCCACTGGAGAAGGGATAAACTACCCACTTCAGTATTCTGGGCTTCCCTGGTGGCTCAGATGGTAAAGAATCTGCCTGCAATGCAGGAGACCGGGTTCAATCCTGGCTGGCTTGAGAAGATTCCCTGGAGAAGGGAACAACTACCCACTCCAGTATTCTAACCTGGAGAATTCCATGGACAGAGGAGCCTGGCTGGCTACAGTCCCTGGGGTTGCAAAGAGTCAGAAACGACTGAGTGACTTTCACTTCACTTCACTTCAATAGCATATAAAACTAAGGAACTAAATGAGATCATAAAGAGAGAGAATATTGATGGACAAGGGGCATTGGACTTAGCCCTGGTGGTACCCCCAATACTGCAAAATTGGGGAGAATTGAAGGGATCAACAAAAAAGACTGTGGATAAGACACCACTGAGGAGAAGGAAAACCATAAAGGCCGGTGTCCTGCTGGGCAAGGGAAGAAGTGTTACCAAGAAGGAAGTGCATCAAATGATGATTTTTTTTTCCCAAGGAAAGCTGTTATATAGCATACTTTATTAAGCCTATTGACAACTTGATAACTAGGTTGAGTCTAGCATTCAAGGTCAAAATTTTCAAAAACAAATGGAAACTCTATATTTTCCCTTGTTGTTGTTGTGTCCCACTCGTTGCAACCATGCCCGGTTTCCTTGTCTTTGAACATCTCCCAGAATTTGCTCAGACTGAGCAATGCTATCTAACCATCACACCCTCTGTTGTGCACTTCTCTTCCCACTCTCAATCTTTCCCAGCATCAGGGGCTTTTCCAAAGATACAGCTCTTTGCATATGGTGGCCAAAGTATTGAGGCTTCAGCTTCAGCATCAGTCCTTCCAGTGAATATTCAGGGTTGACTTCCTTTAGGATTGCCTGGTTTTACCTCTCTACAGTCCCAGGGACTCTCAAGATTCTTCTCCAGCACCACAGCTCAAAAGCATCAGTGCTTCTGTGCTCAACCTTCCCTATGATCCATCTTTCACATCTTACATGACTACCTGAAAAACCATAGCTTTGATGTCCTGGACCTTTGCCAGCAAAGTGATGTCTCAGATTTTTAATATGCTGTCTCAGTTTGTTATAGCTTCCCTTTCAAGGAGTAAGTGTCTTTTAATTTCATGGCTGAAGTCACTGTCTTCAGTGATTTTGGAGTCCAAGAAAAGAAAATCTGTCACTGTTTCCACCTTTTCCCCTTCTTGCCATGAAGTGATGGCACTGGATGCCATGATATTCGTTTTTTGAATGTTGCATTTTAAGCCAACTTTTCCCACTCTCCTCTTTCACTCTCATTAAGAGGCTCTTTCGTTCCTCTTAACTTTCTGCCATTAGAGTATTATCATCAAAATAAATGCAATTCTAGACTATAAAAGTTATATTTAGGAATATTGATACACATTTTAGTGATTGAACTTTAGACAAATGTTAAATTAGGACTCTGTTCCCTGACACACTTATTGACCATAACTATGGAAAAGACTAGAGATTTCTTCAAGAAAATTAGAGATACGAAGGGAATATTTCATGCAAAGATGGGCTCGATAAAGGACAGAAATGGTATGGACCTAACAGAAGCAGAAGCTATTAAGAAGAGGTGGCAAGAATACACAGAAGAACTGTACAAAAAAGATCTTCACAACCAAGATAATCACAATGGTGTGATCACTCATCTAGAGCCAGACATCCTGGAATGTGAAGTCAAGTGGGCCTTAGAAAGCATCACTACAAACAAAGCTAGTGGAGGTGATGGAATTCCAGTTGAGCTATTTCAAATCCTGAAAGATGATGCTGTGAAAGTGCTGCACTCAATATGCCAGCACTTTTGGAAAGCTCAGCAGTGGCCACAGGACTGGAAAAGGTCAGTTTTCATTCCAATCCCAAAGAAAGGCAATGCAGAAGAATGCTCAAACTACTGCACAGTTGCACTCATCTCACATGCTAATAAAGTAATGCTCAAAATTCTCCAAGCCAGGCTTCAGCAATACGTGAACCGTGAACACCCTGATGTTCAAGCTGGTTTTAGAAAAGGCAGAGGAACCAGAGATCAAATTGCCAACATCTGCTGGATCATGGAAAAAGCAAGAGAGTTCCAGAAAAACATCAATCTCTGCTTTATTGACTATGCCAAAGCTTTTGACTGTGTGGATCACAATAAACTGGAAAATACTGAGAGAGAAGTGAATACCAGATTACCTGACCTGCCTCTTGAGAAATCTGTATGCAGGTCAGGAAGCAACAGTTAGAACTGGACATGGAAAAACAGACTGGTTCCAAATAGGAAAAGGAGTACGTCAAGGCTGTATATTGTCACCCTGCTTATTTAACTTCAATGCAGAGTACATCATGAGAAAAGCTGGACTGGAAGAAACACAAGCTGGAATCAAGATTGCTGGGAAAAATATCAATAACCTCAGATATGCAGATGACACCACCATTATGGCAGAAAGTGAAGAGCAACTAAAAAGCCTCTTGATGAAAGTGAAAGGGGAGAGTGAAAAAGTTGGCTTAAAGCTCAACATTCAGAAAACCAAGATCATGGCATCTGGTCCCATCACTTTATGGGAAATAGATGGGAAAACAGTGGAAACAGTGTCAGACTTTCTTTTGGGGGGCTCCAAAATCACTGCAGATGGTCATTGCAGCCATGAAATTAAAACACACTTACTGCTTGGAAGAATATTTATGACCAACCTAGATAGCATATTCAAAAGCAGAGACATTACTTTGTCGACTAAGGTCCGTCTAGTCAAGGCTATGGTTTTCCCTGTGGTCATGTACGGATGTGAGAGTTGGACTGTGAAAAAGGCTGAGCGCCGAAGAATTGACGCTTTTGAACTGTGGTGTTGGAGAAGACTCTTGAGAGTCCCTTGGACTGCAAGGAGATCCAAACAATCCATTCTGAAGGAGATCAGCCCTGGGATTTCCTTGGAAGGAATGATGCTAAAGCTGAAACTCTACTTTGGCCACCTCAGGCAAAGTGTTGACTCATCGGAAAAGACTCTGATGCTGGGAGGGATTGGGACCAGGAGGAGAAGGGAACGACAGAAGATGAGATGGCTGGATGTCATCGCTGTCTCGATGGACATGAGTCTGAGTGAACTCTGGGAGTTGGTGATGGACAGGGAGGCCTGGCATGCTGCGATTCATGGGGTTACAAAGAGTCGGACATGACTGAGCGACTGAACTGAACTGAACTGATAAATATTTTAAAGTATCTAGGAAGATATTTATAGCAAGTATCTTCTTTGCATAAAGGTAACTGGCCTAATTCTCTTGCAGTGGAAATTTTTGAACCTTAAACACACACACACAAGTCTGCAGTATTTTTTTCTCATTGTCATGTTGAATATGTTTTGAATATTGATATAATTCATTCTGAAACAAGCTAGAGTGTGTTGACAACATAGAAGAGTTTGTATTGATCTTGTGTCAATCAGGAGGTTTACTTGGTGTTCAGAAGACTTTAATTTTTACAATGTGATCTCCTCCCCAGTGCAAATAAGAAGCATGCGTATGTGATGAGTTGCTTCAATTGTATCCCACTCTTTGTAATTCTATGGACTATAGCTTGCCAGGCTCCTCTGTCCATGGACTTCTCCAGAGAAGAATACTGGAGTGGCTTGCTATGCCTTCCTTCTGGGGTTCTTGCTGCCCCAGGGTTCAAACCCACATCTCTTATGTCTAACCTGCATTGACAGGCTGGTTCTTACCATTAGTGCCACCTGGAGAGCCTAGAATATGAAGACTAGGCTACATCCAATATTCATTCATTCCTTTAGCATATATCCATGTAATCATGCTACTGAGTCTAAGTTTGTACTCTTCCCTATACAACAGGCCAGTAATCAAGAGATGAAGTGTTGGAGCAAGGAATAGTGACTTTGGAAAATGAGCTGTTTGAGAAGATGGAGGACTAATGTCTGAGAGAAGGATCTTGCCCTAGTTGGATATGAGACTTCTCATACAAAAAGTGGAGTGGTGTGGCTCTTTACTACAGACTTCTTGGTGCTGGTCAGAACCCAGAGACCATGTGACAATTCTTCGTTGTTGCACTCGCTGTCCACATGGGTCTGATCATAATGTTCCTCTAAACCTCAAACAAGACTAGTGTTACTTTCTGTTTTGTAGCTTTTAATCTCTATACCTATGAAAACTGCTGTGGCTTTAAAGACCAAAACTGGGAGGCAGTCCTCGAGAAGGGCTGTTCTTCAGGCAGCATTCTTTTACAAAGGTACAGAGCTCACATTAAGAGGCACACGCAACCGGACATAAGGTTAGAGCATAAAGAATAGAACCAATGCGAATTCAAGCTTGTCCTCTTGTTCAGCTTATTCTCTGGCATTAGAAAACAGTCATGATTCCAGAGAAAATTTCCTTTCAGTAGAAAAACAGATATAGTTTGATAATACCATAAGAATGCAGAGGAAGAAGGGATAAAATATATTTGATTTTACAATGCAATCCTGAGACTTAAACTAAAAGTTGATACTTAAGCAGTACAGCTATATGCTCATGAGTGAAAGAGACGGGAATACCAGACCACCTGACCTGCCTCTTGACAAACCTGTATGCAGGTCAAAGGAACATTATGACCAACCTAGACAGCATAATATAAAGCAGAGATTACTTTGTCAGCAAAGGTCCATCTAGTCAAGGCTATGGTTTTTCCAGTAGTCATGTATGGATGTGAGAGTTGGACTATAAAGAAAGCTGAACGCAGAAGAATTGATGCTTTTGAACTGTGGTGTTGGAGAAGACTGTTAAGAGTTCCTTGGACTGCAAGGAGATCCAACCAGTCCATCCTAAAGGAGATCAGTCCTGGGTGTTCATTGGTAGGACTGATGTTGAAGCTGAAACTCCACTACTTTGATGCTAAGAGCTGACTCATTAGAAAAGACTCTGATGCTGTGGAAGATTGAGGGCAGGAGAAGAAGGGAATGACAAAGAATGAGATGGTCTGATGGCATCACCGACTCGATGGATGTGAGTTTGAGTGAACTCCAGGAGTTGGTGATGGACAGGGAGGCCTGGCATGCTGCAATTCATGGGGCTACAAAGAGTCGGACATGACTGAGAGACTGAACTGAACTGAATTGCTTAAATTTAGCAGGAATCATTTTGTTTATGATTCCATACCTGGATAAGCTAGTCAAATGTGCACCGTTTCATGTGTCAATCTAGGACATAATGGGGTGACTCTGCTATACTCTCTAATCTTAGAGATTTTTCCTACATCTTCCATATCCATTGTCCCACTGTATTCCTCCAGCAATTGACCGTTTCCTATTCTCTGGTGTGGGACAGGAAAGAGATTCCGTTGAAAACAATCCTCTTACATTTTTACTATTTTCAAATAACATATCCTTCCTTCTTTTATTTATCATTACTGAACACTAGCTTTCCATCAGCTATGTAAATTTTCTTGTATTTTTTCCTATTGTAAAAACATCATATAAAATTACCTTCTTAATACTTTTTAAGCATACATTTAAGTAATGTTAGCTATATTCATATTCTGAGACTGAAATCCAGAATTTTTTCATCTGGCAAATCTGAAATTCTATAACGATTAAGCAACTCCTTCCCCACTTCCCAGCCAATAGTCTATTTTCTGCTTCTGTGAATTTTATGCTTTAGATACCTCTCATAAGTGGAATAATATACTGTCTTTTGATAACTGGCTTATTTCACATAACATAATATCCTCTAGATTCATTCCTATTTCTGAGTGTGACAGAAGCTCTTTCTCCTTTAAGGATGAATAATATTCTGTTATATGTATATACCACATTTTCTATAACCATTTATCTTTGATAGACATTTATATCGCTTCAGCTCTTGGTTATTGTGCAAAGTGTTGTTATAAACATGGGTATGCAAACATCTTTGAGATTCTGCTTTCAATTCTTTTGAATATATTCCTAAAAGATGGATTATTGGAAAATATAATAGTTCTAATTTTAAATTTTGAGAAAGTATGTTCTTTACCATAGAGAATGCATTATTTTGCAATTGAGCCAACAAGCCCAAGGGTTCCAGTTTCTGTACATCTTGCCAACACTTGTTATTGTCTTTAATTTTTTAATATTAATTATCCTAACATGTGAGGTAATATTGCATTGTGGTTTTGACTTGCATTTTTCAGATGGTTAGTGATGATAATCTTTTCATATGCTTGTTGGTCATTTGGATATCTTCTTTGGAGAAATCTTTATTCAAATCCTTTGCTCATTTTTTAGTCAGGCTCTTTGACTTTTTTTGTTGATGAGTCATAGAAGTTCTTAACATATGGGGTTACATACCAACCCCTTATCATGTATTTTCCAAATATTTTCTCCTGTTGAGTAGGCTGTCTTTTCACTCTGTTGACTGTGTTCTTTAATGCACAAAAGTTCTTAAGTTTAATGCTGCCCCATTTGTCTATTTTTGCTTTTGTTGTCTGTGTTTCTGATATCATATAAAAGAAATTATTGTCAAGTCATGAAGCTTTTCCTATATCTTTTCTTGAAGGAGTTTTACAGCTTTAGGTATTATGTCCTTATAGACCTTTGATTCATTTTGATTTAATTTTTGTGTGTAGTGTAAGATAAGGGTTAACTTTATCATTTGGCATGAAGACATCTAGTTTTCCCAATATCTTTTTTGGAAAAGATGGTTTTTTGCCCGTTGAATATCCCTAGCACTGCTGTTAAAGATCTTATGGCCATTATATGCAGGTGTATTTCTGGATTCTTTATTCTATTTCATTGATCTGCTTGTCTATTTCTAAGCTAGTACCATGCTATTTTGTTTACTGTTAATTTCTAAGATGTTTTCAAATCAGGAAGTTCAGTCCTCCAACTTTCTTCTTCATGTACAGAATTGCTTTGTTTATTTGAGGTTCCATAAAGATTCTGTGCGACTTTTACTCTTTTTAAGAATGATTCTTTTATATTTCTTAAAAATGCCACTGGGATATTGACAGGGATTGTACTGAATCTATAGATCAGTTTGGATAGTATGTACATCTTCTTTTTTTAATTGAGGCATAGCTGGTATAAAATATGTCTCATGTATACAACATAATGAGTCACATTTTTAAAGGTCATTCTCTATTTCTAGTTTTAAATTTTTGGCTATATTCTCTGTATTGTAAAATATATCTTGTTGTTTATTTTTATTTTATTCATAGCAATGTGTACCTCTTAATCCACTACCCTTATCTTGCCACTTTTTCCTTCCCTCTTCTTATTGGGAACCACTAGTTTGTCCTCTATCAGTCTGTTTCTTCTTTGTTATTTCCACTAGTTTACTCTACCTTTTAGATTACACTTGTAAGTGATCTCATACAGTATTTATCTTTCTTTCTCTGACTTATTTCACTTAGCACAATATCTTCCAAGGCCATCAATGTTGTTGCAAATGGCAAGAGCTTGTCTTTTTATGTCTGAGTAAAAAGACACTGTGGGCTTCCCTGGGAGGGGAAAAGGTGGAAGGAGTGACAAATTTCCTCTTCTTGGGCTCCCAAATCACTGCAGATGGTGACTGCCGCCATGAAATCAGAAGACAATTGCTTCTTGGCAGGAAAGCAATGGCAAACCTAAACAGTGTGTTGAAAAGCAGAAACATTACTCTGATAACAAATTCTCGATAGTTGAGGCTATGATCTTCCCAGTGGTCACATACAGTTGTGAAAGCTAGACTGTAAAGAAAGCAGAGCCCCAAAGAATCGATGCCTTCAAACGGTGGTGCTGGAGAAGACTCCTGAAATTCCCTGGACAGCAAGGAGATCAAACCAATCAACCTTAAGGGAGATCAACCCTGAATATTCACTGGAAGGACTGATGCTGAAGCTGAAGCTCCAGTATTTTGGTCATCTGATGCAAACAGATGACTCTTTGGAAAAGCCCCTGATGCTGGGAAAGATTGAGGGCAGAAGGAGAAGAGGGTGTCAGAGGATGAGATGTCTGAACAGCATCACCAATGCAATGAACATGGACTTGGGCAAACCTCGGGAGATGGTGAGGGACAGGGAGGTGTGCTGCAGTCCACGGGTTCACAAAGAGTTGGACACGACTGGGTGACTGAACAACAAGTATTCCATTGTATATATACACCACATCTTCTTAATCCATTCATCTGTTGATGGACACAGGTTGCTTCCACATCCTGGCAATTGTCATTAATGCTGCTATAAAAAATTGGGGGTATGTATCTTTTCATAGTAGTGTTTTCATTTTTATGAATACATAGCCAGGAGTAGGATTTCTGGGTTATATGGCAGATCCATTATGCACAAACTAAGACTATTAATCTTAAGTCTTTCAATCCATGAACATGG